>NC_058131.1:509110053-509176534 GCF_016433145.1 Gracilinanus agilis | reverse complement strand
GAGAGAGAGAGAGAGAGAGAGAGAGAGAGAGAGAGAGAGAGGGAGGGAAGGAGGGAGAGGGAGGGAGGGAGGGAGAGGGAGAGAGAGAATGTCTAGAACAGGGAAAATAAAATTTCTTTCTGTAAACTGACATATTGGATTCAGTTCTGACCATCACATCCGCCTTATAGAAAGAACAATGGTAAGATGAAGAGAGTCCAAAGTGTGCAACCAAAAAGATAAAGGGCCTTGAGATCATGCCATATTCAGATCAACTGAAGGAATTCTTGCAAAAAGAATGATTTCTTAGTTTGCCTCAATGAAAATTTCATCCTTCAAAGGTAAAAGTACCAATGTGTGGAACTGTTCTGCCAAACTTGATTCTTACCAAGAAGGAAGAAATGGGCCCTAAAGTAAAAACAAGTGTCACCTTGAGGAGGAGTAATCACTGCATCTTAGCATTTTTGAGGAAGGAAAAGAGTTTTGGGGGAGAGACTGTGTGTTACAATGGCCAGGAGAGTCAGCCTTGGAGTCAGGAAATGTGGGATTGAGCCCTTCTTTTGATATATATTGTCTATGTGACTCTGGACAAGTCAGCCCAGGAAGGGTGGGAAGAACTCTAGAATAAAATAAAAATGAATTTGAAAGAAAAGGGAAAATGACTAATGTAGGCACAAAAATCATTAACCAATTAAAAATGTTAAGATGTACAGGGAGAAACAAGGGGAAGTAATGGAAGATGAATACACAAACTTGACATGTTCCTATTATAACTGAATAAAGACCAGTAAAGCTCAGAATAAGTTGAAACTGGTGAGGAATGTTTAGGATAACCCAAAAAAAGACTTATTTTGTAAATGTTTGACAGTTAGAAGATGCACTGCATAAAACTCTGGGCTGGAAGTTCAGATCTGGCCTTGGATACTTCTTACCTATGAGACCCTGGGCAACTCATTTAACTTGTGCCTTAGTTTCTTTGACTGTAAAATGGGGAAAAATAATAGTACCTACCTTGAAGGGTTGTTAGGAAGATCAAATGAATCAATAATTGTAAAGTGTTATAATTGTAAGCATTCGATGAATGTTAGTTATTGTTATTGTCCTGTAATACTAGGGAAAGGAAGAGACTAGTACTCAGCATGGTTGGGAAAATGATAATGGACAAAAGAGAAACACCATACTCTTGCTTCCATTCTCTCTGACAAAGAGAATATGTTTTGGATTTAAAATGAAAGAATTAAAAAAAGGTAATAGACAAATTAACTTGGAAACAAATAAGAGGGAACTTATGGTTCCCTATGATGTATTCAAGTTACCAAGTTCAGCAAAGTATATCCTAAAGTAGAGACAACAGATGTGCTACTAGTAGTGAGCCATGGGCAATAAGGTGAAGCTGAACTCCATTAAAATGGAATTAAGTGGTGTTTAACAAAATAAATAAAAAATAGGACATGATGTTAATTTGGCATTATCTAAATAACTATGTTGCCCACAGGGATCAGCTTCTGAATTTGACACTATTGTCTAAAGTACTGAAAGAGTTAGCAAATGTGAATGTTGAGGCACTCTGAAACACCATGAGGAATGTGGCAATACCACAGTACTAAAGAACAACAAATGTCTGAATTTTCAAAAGTCAACTCAGGTATATTCAGAAGTGTCACATTACCAGATCCAGAGAGTAATCTTTGGTCATTTACAGGCCATAGCAAACATTGAAGTGGTTTTCTAATGGAGAGCCCTAGGGACTTGTCCTTGTCTCTACTGTATTGTTTAACATTTTTATCAATCATTTAGATGAAAGTTTAGACAACACAGCTATTAAATTTGCATATAACAAATGGGGCAAATAAAATGGAAGACTAGACATTTTCTATTATTCTCCCAACCTCTCAAATTTCTCCAAAACAGAAATTATATACCAAAGAAAAAGCAACTTCAACTGTCTCCATAGAATAGGTATTGGGAACCAAAAAAAAAGGTAAAAAAGAAACCATAAACTGATGCCTCTACTGAGGTCATCAAGCACCCTTTCCCCTCTGCCCACTACATGACTGGCAGTGAGGCTGCACTAGCCAACCCAACGACTAGACCCAACGGCTTACAACAAAACCCAATCCCAAGTCCCCATTCTCCCTCTCTCTCTCTCCAGTGCCTTGCAAGTCCCAGTTCGAAGCTGTGGAAGCTTGCTTAGACCATGACAGATGGGTTTGAAATAAAGCTCAATTCCACTGCTCATATACCCCGCCTTCACAGAACCTCAAAGACTCAAAGTTCTAATAACAAACATCCCTTATTGTTTTGACACCAGTGTGGCTGTACTTTGAATTGCCAGGTGAGAGAACTGAGAACAGAGAGAAAAAGGCAGCATATCCTCTATGGGAGTTATAAAGCACTCCTCTAAGCTTGAAGGAAAGAGCTCAGTATCTGGCCCCTTAAAAAATCCCTTGCAGTAAAGATCTAGACTAGAGAACCATGAATTGTCCAGTGTTGGAGGAGGCTGAGATGCTTTGAGATCCAGCCCCTAGGAAAACCACCATCAGAGAGTCAGAAAGTGAGCAATAAGGAAGAATAAGAGAAGTGGGATAGATACTGAAGTTACCGAAGAACTCATAAGGATGAAAACTCAAAGACCTTTAATATAAGCAGACAAATCAACAGAGACCAGCAAAAAGTATTAAGGTCTCAAGACCTAGAAACTGAGTCGGGGCAATCAATGAATAAATATTACAAAACAAATGAAAAACAATCCAACACTTGATGATAATTAGGTCCCAGTGGATTTGAGAAGAATGTGGAACCACAACACAATTACTAAATGTTTTTAAAGAAAAACGAAAACTATAACAGTAAAATATATGCCCTGCCCAACAAAAATAATGGGCAAAATAGAGAAACTGGAATCTGCAAGGGCAAGTCTTACCAAGGAAAAAAAAGAGAGAATAGATTGGGAATGAAAATACACAGAAGTAAAGAGAATAAAGAACAGAAGCAAAAAATAATAATGTTAAAAGAAAGCATGCTTACTACCCAAGCAAATTATTTGCAGATAACACAAAGTTTTAAAGGATGACTAAGACATTAGATGACAGAATTAAGATCCAAAAAGCTCTCTTTAGGCTAGACCTCAAGAGAAGGCCTTGAAAAAATCTAATCACTTACTTCTTCAACAGAAGTATACCTGGGTGGGGTGGTGGGGGCTGGGGGGTGGTAGTAAGCTATTTAGGGTAATATATTAAAAAATCTAGAGGTGAAAAATGAAGATTGTACTAAGAAATAGGAAGAAAGAAGAAAAATGGGGTAAATTATATCACATAAAGAGGTACGTGAGTAGGGAGGAAAATACTATTACAGTTGAGTAGAGGATGAGGGTGGTGATGGATATTACTTAAACCTTACTCTCATTGGAATTGACTCAGAGAGGGAAGAACAGCCAGATTCAATGGGGTATAAAATCCAATCTTACCCTATGGAGAAGTAGAAAGGGAATAAGAAATGGGGGTGGTGGGAAGAGGAGTAATATAAAGGAGGGAGAAATTGGGGAGAGTGATTAAAAGCAAAACACTGTTGTGGAGGGGAAGAGTTAAAGGAAAAAGGCCAGAATTAAAAGAGGAAATCAGGTTGGAGAGGAATACACATATGATAATCATAACTGTGAATGTAAATAGGATGAACTCACACATAAAACAGAAGCAGATAGCAGAGTGTATTAAAAACCAGAATCCTAACATATGTTGTCTACAAGAAACACATTTGAGGCAGGTAACCATTTACTTCTTCAATAAATCTCTCTCCAAGCATTTGAAATTTTGCATGAACTCATTTTTCAATAGCTAATATATACTTACTTCCCTCAATACTCTTACCATCCCAATGATTCTGGACCCCTGGCTGTCATATAAATGCCATTCCCCATCTTCCCCTGCATGTTCCCTCAACCTTTCCCCACTCCAAATTCCCCACTCCAGATTGACACACTCTTTCCTCTGCATCTTCTGGAATGCCTGCTCCATACCTAACAAATCTGCTTTCTTCTTAAGCATTTTCTTTTCCCACACCCTCCATCTTCTGACTCTCAATGAAGCCTGGCTCCCTCTTAATGATAACTTATCCCTAGCCACCTTTTCTAGTCCTGTCTTCACTTTCACTTGACTCACTGGTCATGGTGGGAGAGTACATATTTCCTCCCTATTGCCATTTTCAGACTCTCCCATTACCAAGACTACTAAGTAACCTTCCCTCCTTCATTGCTCATTCAATCCAAAACTTTTGTCCATTCAAGATTCCATTGGCTGTTAACTCCTGACAATCAACATTCTCCTTCCCTTTTAAAAGAGTTCAGTGCCTAATTCAGACTTCACTACACCTCCTCCCTCACACCAGAAGACTTAAGTGTACATATTGAAATTATCTCAAAAACCCTAACTTCCTAGTTCCCCAATCTACTCTGTTCCCATTACCTACCCTTCAGTTCCATTTTAGCTTAACAAAAATGTCGTACTTTTGATATTGCCATTATCTATATGTGTTCCACTCTATTTATGATCATATTTTATTATTCCAGCTTTCCCTAAGAAGGTTCCTTCATCCTCTTGTGACCTCCAATATCTTTATCCCTCAGTTATTTTTCAGGTCATCAACTCTGCACTGGCTATACTCCCTTCTCTTCCCTATCTCTACCCTTTGATGAACCAGTGCAACTCTATACTATCCTTTACAAGAGTTCCTCCATCCTTTATCCTATTGCCAATCATACTTTGCCAAGTGCCAAACTTAGGTTATCATCTATAACGCTTCTATTCATATACTGCTGTACTGACTTGGATCAAAAAATTATGCTGACTGAGTCAATGACAACTTTATATGACATAATCTCAAGTGGACCCTCCATTCATACCTCCTTAATCAATTCACTATCCCATTTAGCACATTAGCTATCACAAACCACTTCATTTCTCCTCAAGCTTCCCAAAGCACTCTCTCCTGACATGGTCTCAGGTGAGGACCTTGCATCATATTTCAATGAAAAAATTGAGGTCATTTGCCAGTAGCCCCCTCTTCTCCCCACCTTTTCATCTAATATCACTCAGATGTCTTTCTACACTGTTTCTTCCTTCACCCCAATTCACATTAAGAAGAGGAACTCTTTGATAAGGTAAGCCTCTCTACATTATCCTTGATCCAATTATATACTATCTGATTCAGCAAGATGCCCCCTTTTATCCATTCTATCTCCCTAATCTTCAACATCTTCCTATCTACTTGCTCCTTCCCTGCTGCCTACAAATAAGTCCATGTTTCCACCATATTTAAACTCCTTCACATTCATGTCTAAACTACTTGAAAATTACATATATGTATATATTGTTATATATATAATTACATATATTCATGTATGTGTATATACAACTATATTGTGTTACATATATATAACATAAAAGTATAACATATATACATGTGTAATATTAAATATACATATTATATATAAAAAATAATTTTGTCTTCCACCTCCTCTCCTCTATCTTCTACATTCTGGTTTCAGATCTGGTCATTCAACTAAAACTTATCTCTCCACAGTTACAAATAATCTCTTAATTAGCAACTTTAATCACCTTTTCTCATTCCTTATTACACTCAACCTCTCTGTAACTTTTGAAACTATCAATCACCCTTATCTCCTGGAAACTCTCTGCTCTCATTTTTTGTGTCTCCTGGTTCTTCTCCTACCTGTCTGACTATTCTTTCTCAGGATTCTATGCTAGATCTTCCTCCAGATCATACCCATTGAAGGTGGGTATCCTCTAGAAATCTCTCTTGCGCTCTCTTCTCTTCTCTTGTCTTGTCTTCTCTTCTCTCCTCATCCCATTTTATTTGTTGGTCTCAGCTCCTGCAGTTTCAATTAACATCTCTATGATGACTTTCAGATCTATTTACCTAGCCCTAGTTGATCTCCTGAGCTCTAGTCATGCATCACCAGCCTATTGGACATTTTGAATCGGATTCTCATAGCCATTTCAAACTCAACATATTCAAAAGAGAGCTCATCTTTTCTCAAGTTGGGAATAAAACAAAAGTTGCAAGCCTGAACTTCTTAGAGAAATGTGTGCTTGATAGTAATAGGAAAGTTTGAAAATAGTTGGATTTAGAGGGAAAGCAAGTTCTGTTTTGGATATGCTTCTTGAAATGCCCATGAAACATGCAGTTCAAAATGTCTAAGTAAACTGATAACATGGGACCAGAGCTCAAGGGAAAGACTAGGGTTATATTTGTAGATATGAGGATCAATTTCATATAGATGACCATTGAAATCCATAGTCACTCCGCTCAGTGACCTTAGCTACTATAAGCTGTAGAAGTGGGAGGCTGCATGTTATAGAGAATCATAAGACCTAGACTCTGCCAAATTACAGCTGTGTGATCTTGGACAAATTATTCCTTGTCTCTGATCATCATCTTTCAGATCCCTTCCAAGCCCTAAATCTATGATCTTAAGAGTGTGAGAGTGGAGAGAGGGAAAGCGTGTGGACTTCTGCTGCTATTATTCTCCCCTAGGTTTTTAAAATAATAATAGCTCCCAATTGTATTGATGATTGAATATATTTAAAGTTTATAAAGCACTTGCTCATAGCAGACCTGTAAGGTAGGTAGTGCAAGTAGTATTATCCCCATTTTACAAATTATCTTTCCCTAATTCCCTTTCCCTCTGACATCAGATTCTCTGCTGGTGAAAAAGTAGAACAGCTTCTAAGGATGCAAAAAGGGGAGAAGGGAGAGGAAAGAGGGAGAGACAACTCCTTCCTCCTTCTGGCAACTCTTACCTTTGAGATTACATACTTCATGACTTTTTTATGGGGTAGAAGAGCACTGGAATTCTGAGTATGATTAGATATATGACCTTGAGCAAAATCAGTCATCACTCTGGGTCTCAGTTTCCTCATTGTAAAGGAAGGAAAACTGTACTAGGTGATTCGTGAAGTTCTTTCTTTTTCTTACATTCAGTGAGTTGTAAAGATCATTTTAAAATTATTTCACCTGAATAAATAATGTTGCGAGGGAAGAAGTTAACTTTATGATTTACTCCAGCCACACATTTCTTTAAGGGAAAATCCATTCCAACCTTTCCAGACAATAGTGGATAGTGAGACACCAATTAACACTGCCCACATGGTGTGCCACACTTGCTAAAAGGGAAGGGGGTCCATGGTCCACCCCAGACCAATGCATTCTGAGCCACCCCTCTCCCCAAAACTCATTCTTGCATGTACACTCCCAGTTTGGCCCTGGATCAGAGAGTATGTTTTCATGTGTGATCAGCATTGTTTGACAATCAGGAAATGGCCAGGCTGGAGAATGTCAGCTCAGCTTGGCCCTGTCACTCTACTCTATACAGATCATATAAAAGAAAACTTGGCACAGTTGGAATCCTGTGACTATGGCCCCTTTGCCAGATGTGAGCATGTCCCCAAACCACCTGGATAACAATAAATACCAGTCATCCATCAAGGCAGTTCATTTACACTCTTTGTGGCTCGCTGGAAATAACAGGGTTCCGAAAGAGCTTAATAAGCGTGTGTGTGTGTGTGTGTGTGTGTGTGTGTGTCTGTGTGTGTATGCAGAGCTGTGATTGTTGGCCCAGCATTGTTCCCTAGTAATAGCTTAACTGCTGAATTCCATGAGGGAATTTCAGCTATACTATCATCTATAGTGTTAATAGGGTTAGGGACTGGACTTGTGATTTTAATGCATGCAGAACTTCCAAGTGAAGAAACTCCCTCTCCCATGGCAGGGGGACACTTTCTATATAATTTGGTTAGAGGATTGAGTTGCTAATTGACTTATGAAGGTCTCAAGGACAAGACTTAAGCCAAGGTCTTTCTAGTTCCAAGCTCAGTTCTCTATCCATTACATCCATTATTATATCAGTAGAGTAGGAAAATAGTGCACTTCCAGGCACAAAGGTGAGAGGGAACATAAGTATCATTTTGCACAAAACATGGAAAATTCCTCTACATCACCTGAAAGACTTTGAACTGCTTAACTGAGAGGAGGCTAGTAGCTTTATAGGCTCTGGTTCTTTGTACCAGAAGGGACCCGAGAGGCCAACAAATCCAACCCCCTCATTTTAGAGATGACAAAAATTGAGGTGTTGAAAGGTTAAGTAAACTGAGGCCCAATGTCAAAAGTGAGGGAGTTGGGGGAGGCCCAAAGTGTATGAGAGATAAGAGGCAATTAACAAACCCAGAGGAAAGAACACAACTGGGAAGAAAGGGAGCCCTGTTTAAATCAAGATTATTCAAGAAAGTAAACAGAAGTCTGGGTTGAGGTTAAAGCCAGGAGTCAAGTGGTAACCAATCCAGAGCTCGAGGAAGGAAGTCATGAACTTGTGTCCAAGAGCAAAAGGTCCAAGGACAGAGAGAAGACCTGTATGGAACAGGTGTGAGAAAGCACAACAAATGAGAGAAAGTACAAAAAAAGGGTGGCCACTGGTGTGAGGAATCAGACAGATAGAATGGCATTTTATGGCAGGAGCATGATAACCTTTTAGGGGCATGCTAGAGCCAGCTTGAACTGACTACCAAGAACTAATTATAAAATTTTCATTGTGAGCATTTATGCCTCGGAAATAAATTCTACAAACAAAAGTTTGATTTATTGTCTTATTGATGGGAAATTGTTAATAATGCAACTTTTATCTATAATAAACTAAATAAAAAATTTAAATATAAAATAATATATGATTAGCCCTCTAGAGAGGCAGTTGCTAAACATTTACAAGCACACCTTTCCTTGGTGCCCTCTCTTTAAGGTCCAGTGCCATAACTGTGGGCCAGGATACCATCACTCCCCCTTAGAAACTTTCCATGAGTTTTTGGTTTTGATTTAGTGAGATATTATTGGTGGAAGACCTTCACCAACTTGGGAGATGATGTCTGCTGCCGGGAGAAAGACAAGGCAATATATACTATTCGAACTTAAAGAATGCACCATCTGCCTCTGGTGTCTAATAGAATGCCTTTAAAATGTTTCTGCAGAAAAATGAAGTAGCACTGGTATTATTTAAAATTGATGAGGCATTGCATATCTCCTGGCAGCAGAGTTAATTCCACTTTAGGTGGATTTATATGCACTCTGCACCAACTTATTAAGTGCTCCATGAATTCCATCTCTTGTTTTTCAATTGCTACTTTTCCAGTTGGCAGTTGGTGTTGGCCTAGACTCCGGAGAATAGCTCAGATGAATTCAGAATGTTGAGAGAGATCCCAGGCACAGCTGAGGATATTATTGAGCCAAATTACCCCCCACCCCAAACTATGGTCCATAAAATCTTTTAAAATAGAGATTGCGGACCTCCGAAATAAGCAGGTCCATTGAACAAGCCAAGTGACACTCTCCCGTATTCATATAGGCCATGGCAGGTCTTAAAGGTTATTTTCTACTCATTACTCTGCAGGATCCAAATCAGACTGGACATTCCCTGAAGATCGAGTTTGATAAATTGTACCATCTGAGCCAACTAGTCCAATGCTGATTCCAAATCGTAATAGCCACCCTTTAACCATAACAGAGTCTCAGTTCCTCGCTCCTTTTCTTAATAAATAATATTAAAGATTCGATAGGAGATATAGTAGGCTTGATGATTCCTTTATATTTCTTCTGAGAAATTCTTGTATTAGTAGATCTAGCTAGTTAGATTTCCTGCTTCTAGGACCAGGTTAACAGCAAAATTACAAGGCTAATATAGTGATAACTGAATATGTCCCAAAATTGGATGAGTCCCAAAATTCCTAGACTTGGCAAGGGAGTGGCAGGTTGCAGTCCAGCCAGGGACCGTAGCTAGCTAGGTGAGGTAGATATCTATTGTAGCCAATGCTTCTGGTAATAAACTGAGCAGACTGTAACATTTCCTAAATTTGAGGCAAAGTCCAAATTATGAAAATCATGGCAACAAATGGCCAGGAAGTACTGGAGAGTGTGTGAATGACTGATATTAAGGCTGAGCAATTACAATATTGCTACACTGAACCAGAAAAAACTTGGTATCTTGGATCTGTGATCCAGAAAGAATTAGAGGCCTGCTGATTATCCCAATAATCCCCGGATCCCAGCAGAAAGTTAAAGTTACTAAATGGAGGTCAAATCCATTAAATCCCTTGAGGCTCCAGATTCCACCAAACCTGTGACTTGCAATACTGATCATTGTGGACTTTAATCTCAAGGATGAGGAATAAGAAGAGTGTTGGGAAGGCTGCAGTTTTCCTTTGAAATGAGGTCTAAAAGAAAGGAGTCTGTCTCAAAACTCCCCATCTATCCATGAAGGTAGGTAAGATAAAATATGAAGAACCCCATTTTTTTTATAGTACCTTGAACCAAGTTATCTATGAGTCAGCTCTAGTATCCCACAACCTAGAGAGGCTCTTCTGTGTTGTACATTGTTTATGGAAAGGGAAAAATGCTGGAGGGATAGTAGTAGTTTGGGGCACAACTGAAGATACTGTATGGGTGTATTACAAGATGAGTGTGGATCAGTCAATATGCCCGCCCTAGTTTAGGGACTCTGCCTCATTTCAATTCATCCCATGTGGGCCTTGCCAAATATTCTAAAAAATTTTTAAATTGAACAGGTTAAATGTATTGATAAATCCTGACTTTTTGTCATGCCTTAATGAACTGGCCTTTCTTTGCCATATTTCTGCTCCTACAACTTAGCCAGTGAATCCAATAGGCAGTTATTTTCAAGTTAAAAGAAAATCCATGATCTCCTGAAGGAACTCCTCCATATTATGATTAGAAGATATTTCATTATAAGGTAACGGGTTGCCCAGTGGCAGCTAGTCCCAACAGACAAGATAATATTCCAGCCATCTTAGCCCAAGATGCAGGGAGTTCCTAGGAGTGAAGGTCTAGAAATTTCAGGGAATTCTAACTCCTTAACTGATAAGCTAGTCTGGAAGCTCAGTACACATTAATAGTTGAAACATTTAACTGAGACTATTCATTTTACTTGAGCTCTAAAGATCTCTACTCAATTAATCAACAACAAGCACTTATTAACAGAAGGGTGAGGAGCAGCTAGGTGGCTCAATGGATAGAGAGCCAAGAAAAAAGATGAAATAGTCCTGGGTTCAAATTTGGCCTCAGATACTCTCTAGCTGTGTGACCATGGGCAAAGCACTTAACCCCAGTTGCCTAGCTCTTAGCACTCTTCTGTCTTGGAAATAATACTTAGAATTGATTCTAAGGGGGAAGGGAAAGATTTTTTTAAAATAATACTACTATAAGGTTAGGACTGATTGAGGACAGCTGGGTGGCATAATGGATAGAATGCCAGTGCTGAACTCAAGAAAACTCATCTTCTTGAGTACAAATAAGACCTAAGACATTTCCTAGCTGTATGACCTTAAGCAACTCATATACCCCATTTGCTTCAGCTTCTTAATCTGTAAAATGAGCTGAAGAAGAAAATAAGCCAACAGCTCTAGTATCTCTACTAAGAAAATCCCAAGTGAAGTCAAGAAGTCAGAAAAGACAAAAAAAAAAAAACTTAACAAGGATTGATTGATTGATTAATTATTTTACTCAACTGTAACCCATTTAAAGTAAGTGATAGAGGGCAGCTGGGTGGCTCAGTGGATTGAGAGCCAGGTCTACAGACAGGAGGTCCTAGGTTCAAATCTGGCCTCAGACACTTTCTAACTATGTGACCCTGGGCAAGTCACTTAACCCCCCATTGTCTAGCCCTTATTGCTCTTCTGCTTTGGAACACAGTATTGATTCTAAGACAGAAGGTAATGGTTTTTTTTTATAACCATTTTTTTAAATAAAGTAAGTGATAAACTATCCAATCAATCACAGGCATTAACCTAAATATGAAAACTCTTCAGATGCCCATTTGATCAAGTGCAACAATGTCAAACCAGAAGTCCGTTCTAATTGACTGAGAGATTTTTATCATGTCCTCTGAGTCCTGTATAAAGGTATCAATTTATCTGAAATCATAAAATTCTAGAAATTAAAGCAAGCATGGCTTTCTAATAAAAATTCCTGAAGAAGAACCACCTGTAAGGGAAGGAGAGGTCTAGGGTTACAGCCCAGCCAGGTGCCCTTCTCCCCCTCCCTCTTTGTCCAGAGAAGGACCTCATAATCTTTAAAGGGTTCACACAATTTTTGAAATTAGTGTCCTACCAGTGACCCTTTGGACAGTAGTGACAATGCTTGCATTGAGAGCCAAGGATAGTCTGGAGGCAGGCTTGCTATACTTAAGGGGAACTTCTTGAGTATCCATGAATAAGAGGAAAGAACTTCTAAGAACCAGAAGCTGTGGTTTACTCCTTTGCTTCCTAAACTTGAGTTCATCTATGGACCTTATATGTATTAGTGGGAAAATATTCATCACATGCTTTTGGAGGGATGTTGTCTACTTACTGTTCTTCCTGTATCACCTTAGTGAATAACTCTTTCTAAAGGTTACTTAAGACTGACTGGGGCAGCTGGGTAGCTCAGTGGATTGAGAGCCAGGCCTAGAGAAGGGAGGTCCTAGGTTCAAATACTGCCTCAGACACTTCCCAGCTGTGTGACCCTGGGCAAATCACTTGACCCCCATTGCCCACCCTTACCAATCTTCCACCTAGGAGCCAATACACAGAAGTTAAGGGTTTAAAAAAAAAGACTGACTTACTAATTTATTCTAAACTGACAATCTGGAGGAGGGAGGAGGAGAATCACATCAGTGGGGGCTCAAGATAATAACATTATATGTATCAACCTTAATTCCTTAGAGGTATCCCTAGGACTAAGCTTTACTCCAGGTTTTGAGACTTATCAGTAAGTCTAGAAGTTGAAATATGAATGCTTAGAACTTATAAAGACTACATTAAGTACCTACTATGTGATAGGAACTATGCTAAGTGGGATACAAATACAAAGAATAACACACAATTATAAAAGAACTTATGTTATAATAAAGCAACCATTTTCCCCCTCTGGTCTGACTTGTGGCATTGGAATATTTAAGGAAGTTGCTGTGACCCTACTCCCTCCAGGGTTAAGGCAGAGGGCCAATGCACACCAAAGATTAGAGGCAATAGATAGGCCTAAAGAGAGAGAAAACACACCTGGAGATGGAAGGGCGTGGGTTAGGGTGTGTTGCAAACCAAGGTCCAAAAAAGTAAATAGAAATTTGGGCTATGGTCAAAACCTGGAGCTCACAAAAGCAGTTGATCAAGAGGGGAAGGCAAGAAATCATGGAATGAGTCCAAGAGCAAAAAACCCCAAGCAGGTAGAAGGACCATATACACAGCAAAGGTGGAAGAACACTATGTGTTGAGGGAGACATCAAGCATTAGCAGTTGATAGCTTGTCTCACTCAAGGGATCCGTGTGAGACACTGTCCTTTGGTGGTGGTAACAAGCTGGCTCTATTGTCCTCTTCTAGTTCAGAAATAATATTTTTAAATTTATTTTAATTTAATTTTTAAAAACTAATTTAATTTAAAATTGTTTAATTTTAAAAATAAATTTAATTTAATTAATTTTAGTTAATTTTTACCTTCCATCTTAGAATAAATGCTGTGCATTGGTTCCAAGGCAGAAGAGCAGTCAGGGCTAGGCAATGAGAATTGAGTGACTTGTCCAGGAAATGCCCAAGGCCATATTTGAACCCAAGACCTCCCATCTCAAGGGTGGGCTCTCAATCTCCTGAGCCACCTCGCTGCTCCATCAGCAATGATCTTGACAAGTGTCAGAGAGAGCAGGGAGGAGTCTAGGGTATCTGGAATAAAACCAGTCTACACATGATAAAGCCCTGATCATACTAGCCACAGTGGATGCTTCATACTTTTCCCTAGACTTTAATTCCAGTCTTAACTACTTCTCTCTCAGAAGATTTGCTGCTTAGCTGGAAAGATTAAAATTATCCCTGAGGAGCTCCGTTGTCATCCATGCTCTGAACATCATTACTCCTTTAGGTCCTCATCTATTCTCTCATCTATCCCTTGTCTTAGAAAATGAGATGACTGTCCTTGCTTAGACCAAATCCATTATTTTTATTTTGGATAACATTTATATACACTTTTTAAATTGTAATATTTACATGAGTCATGTTGCATTTTTTATTGGAAAAAAGGTTTAAAAAAATGCCAATGTGCTTGGTACAGGAAGACCCCTGAAATGATTTTGGTGTTTCTCTTCCCTCCTTAACTCTTCTCCCCACTATCTCCCCACCAAAAGTATTTGGCCCACAGATTGGGAACCAACAGTTTACTTCAAACTAGACTGAACTTGCAGTCAAGAAATCTAGATTCTAGTCCAGATAAAGCCAATGTTTGTGGGCTAACTCACTTGATCTGAGTGTGTCCCCTCATTTGTAAAATGAGGATTAAAAACACCAGCAGCACTTCTGTTCAGGATATGTATTGGGAGGAATAAATTAGATAATTACATGAAAATGCTTTGTAACCATAAAGCACTACATAAAAAGAAGCTGTCTTATTAACGAGTCTCCTTTTCACTGGCTGACTATAGGCTTCTGACAGCACTTTTAAAAAAATAGAGCTTTCCATCTCTTCTAGGACATTTTTCTACCAAACATTTCCCACTATTCTCATTATAAGTTTCTCATTTATGGACTTTCCCCCCTCCCCTTAATCTACAGGTCTTCTCTATTATTTTAAAGCCTTCTCTAGGGGGCAGCTAGGTAGCTCAGCAGTTTGAGAACCAGGTCTGTAGTTGGAAGGTTGTGGGTTCAAATCTAACATCAGATACTTACTGGCTATGTGACCCTGGGCAAGTCACTCTTGTTGCCTAGCCTTTACCATTCTTCTGCCTTGGAACCAATACACAGTTTGCAGTTAAAAGGTAAGGTGGGGCAGCTGGGTAGCTCAGTGGATTGAGAGCCAGGCCTAGAGACGGGAGGTCCTAGGTTCAAACCCGGCCTCAGCCACTTCCCAGCTGTGTGACCCTGGGCAAGTCACTTGACCCCCATTGCCCACCCTTACCACTCTTCCACCTATGAGACAATACACTGAAGTACAAGGGTAAAAAAAAAAAAAAGGTAAGGTGTTTGTTTTGTTGTTGTTGTTTTATTAAAACCATCTCTTACCCTCACATCACTTCAAACTATCATCCTAAATCTCTCCTTTTTACTTTAAAAACTCAGAATAAAATAATCATATTAACTGTCTTCACTGCCTTACAACCTTCTTCAACCCCTTATTATCTGGCTTCCATCACCAACAGTTTATTTCTTTAAATTTTTTTCCAGCTTTCATGTCAATTAATTCCATTACAATTTTTAACATTCATTTTCTGACATTTTGCAATCTGTGTTCTTTCTCTCCTTCCCACTCCTCTTTCCACCTCAAGAAGGCTGGTAATATGACATAGGTTGCACATATATTATCATATAATACATATTTCTCTGATTGTCATGTTATGAAAAAGACAAATATAGGTTACACTAGAGAAAAATTCATGGGGGAAATAAAGTGAATAATAGTATGTTTCAATCTGTATTCATTTTCTAAAAATTTTCCAAGATTAACAATGTACTCTTAAATGTAGTTATCAAACCTAATTACCTTTTCCTCTATGATCTTTCTGTAGCATTCAACATTGTTGATAACTATATCTTCAATATCTTCAATATTCTATCCTTCTTTGGATTCTCCTTGTTCTTCCTCTGCCTCTTTGACTATTCTTTCTGCCTGCTTTAATGGTTCTCTTCCGCTTGTCCACTATACATAGATATCCTCAATATCTCTGTCCTCGAACTTCTCCTCTAAATCTGCCTCCTTCCTCAACTTAGACTCTTTTCCTTGACATTTGCCTCCACTCTCAAGGCCTCAATAACCACTTTTATACAGATGAACTCCAAATCTGTATATCCAACCTTAGTCTCTCTTCCTTGGATTCTATGAGGCACCTAGGTGGTACCGTTAATAAAATGCCAGGCCTAGGGTCAGGAATATCTGAGTTCAAATATGACCTCAGACACACTTACTAGTCATGTGAACCCCAAGCTAATAATTTAATCTCTATCTGTCTCAGTTTCCTCAACTGAAAAATGAGAATAATAATAATTATCACAATGCCTAAAATATAGAAGGCACTTAAATATTTATAGACTAACTGGCATTTTAATCATTCTTTTTTTAAAAAACCCTCATCTTCTGTCTTGGAGTCAGTACACAGTATTGGTTCCAAGGCAGAAGAGTGGTAAGGGTAGGCAATGGGGTCAAGTGACTTGCCCAGGGTCACACAGCTGGGAAGTGTCTGAGGCCACATTTGAACCCAGGACTTCCATCTCTAGGCCTGGCTCTCAATCCACTGAGCTACCCAGCTTCCCCTCATTTTAATCATTCTTGCCAAGTGAAGATAAGAGCTTCAAAACAGAAAAAGTAGTTTGGGAAGGAAACAGCTGATTTAGAAGATGATATCTGAATATGGAATTTAGAGTATACATAACAAAGGCTGCTAAGTATTTATGAATGTGTGTGTCTATTTTTGGAATCATATATATATATATATATATACATATATATATATATATAAAGCAGTCTTCATGCTGATAAAAGAGAGAAAATGTCAGTCAAATTTTAATAAAAATAGTAGGTCCAACATGCAGTAAGAAGAGTTGAGGGAGCCAATAATCCATGACCATTGACAGATACTTAGTAAGCACCTACTATGTGCCAGGAGCTTTGCTGCTGGACACTAAAGATACAAAATCAATGAATTAAACAATCTCTCATCCCAAGGAACTTGCCGTTCTATCAAGTACAAATGTAAACATTTACAGAATGAAGAGAAAAAATATAAATACGAGGTAGTTGGGGAAAGTAGACACTAATAATTGGGGGCATCAGGAAAATCTTCAGGTTGAAGGTGGTGTTGAATTGAATCTTGAAATAAGAGATGAATTCTGTGAGGCAGAGAAGAGAAGGGAATGAATTTCAGATATGGGGGAAAGGAAAGGAGATTGGCCAGTTTGAAGGAAAATAGGAAGGATATAGAGTGTTCTTTGTCAGATTCAAAGAGAAAACCAGTACGACTGCATCAAAGAATCCAGAAGAGGAAGTTAAATATAGTAAGACTAGAAAGATAGATTGGGAATAGCTCATGATGGCCTTTAAATGCCAAACATAAGAGTATCCAGTTTATCCTAGGGACAACAGGAAGCTACTGAAGTATAGTAATAAGCAAAGTAAACTAGATATACAAGGAGTGTGACTAAGGAGTCGAGGATAACACCAGGGTTATGAGCCTGAGTGACTGGGAGGACAGTGATATATTTGAAAATGAGTTCTGTTCTGGACATGCTGAGTTTGAAATGTTTATAGGATATCCAGTTTGAGATTTCCGAAAAGCAGTTGGTAATATTGGACTAGAATTCAGGAGAGAAAGTAGAGCTGGATATACAGATCTAGAGATTATCCACATAGGAATGTAGAGGTTGTCTAGTCCAACCCTCCCATTTTGTAGATGATGAAATTATGGGCCAGAGCAGATAAGTTAATAATCCAGTCTCACATAATTAATAAGAAGCAGCACTTCCCATCAGTTATAGTTAAATTTATAGCACAAAATAGAAACTTTTCAACTTGGTATATTAAGGTCCTCTACCAAATGACTCATTCTCAGTCATGTCCAACTCTTTGTATCCCCTGTAGACTCTAAGCGATCACCCTAATGCAAATATTAATAATATGGAAATAAGACTTGATCGATGACACATGTAAAATCCTGTGGAATTGATTGTTGCCTATAGGAGGAGGGTGGGAGCAGGGGAGGGAAAGAACATGAATCATGTAACAATGGAAAAATATTCTAAATTAACTAATTAAATAAAAAATTTCAAATCACACACTCACAAAAAAAAAACAACCTCTTTGTATTCCCATTTGGGGTTTTCTTGTCAAAAATATTGGAGTGGTTTGTCATTTCCTTCTCCGGCTCATTTTCCATATGAGGAAACTGAGGTAAACAGGGTGAAGTGACTTGCCCAGGATCAGATAGCTAAGAAGTGTCTGAGGATGGATTTGAATTCAGGTCTTGCTGATTCCAGGCCTGGCATTCTATTCCCTGCTGCCTCAAAGACCAGCTCTAGCTCACCTTGTCTAATTTCATTTCATATCTCATCCATCCACATACTGGAAAGTATATGCCAGTCGAACTGGACCTCCCATTACCATCCTGTCCTCTTCTATTTCCCTACATAATATAATCCATCTCTCATTCCTAGAAGGAAGCTTTCTTCCATGGGATCCTGGAGGACAAGCTTCCCCAACTGATTCATACCATCCTTGGTGGGACTGTCCTCTGCATCAGCCTGTGTCCTCTCCTAATGAATTTGCCCCAGACAGTCTTGGGTAGTTATGGCTCTGGGAGAGACTGCAATATATTAACTCATATTACTAGTACCTAGCAGAAGTTTTCAGTCTGTGACCTGAGAGGTAACCATCAAGGGCAGCAATTACTGAAAGCCTCTAGGGACATCCCTTGAAAGTTGTGAATTGGTATTTGAAAGATCCTCAGAGTTAAGAAATATTAAAAAAATAACTAATATGTGGCAAAAACACAGTTATAATCTTCTAGGCTGTGTATCTCAAAAGCCTTCAATAGACATGTAAATCAACTAAGCATCAGTAACTGTTTATGGGTTTGGGGATTATGTGGGAATGAGCTTTCACTGTTATCTCACAGTTAGCTTTCTTTTTTTTTTTCATCACAAAACTGCCCATTCTAACCCCAATTCCTTACAGTTACTTCCATAACCCTTAGCTGTATTGTGAAGGGAAAGTATCAAGCCTGGGACATGAAATGATTGGATAGGGAAGATAGGTAGGAGAAAATATGGAGTAGAATTATCAAGAATATATTCCCACAGAGTAGAAACACAGAAGAAAAACAACTTCCTGAGTACATGGGTTGCTGGGGACATATGATTGGGGATGTAGACTCTAAACGATCACCGTAGTGCAGTGATTCCCAAAGTGGGCACCACTGCCCCCTGGAGGGTGCTGCAGCAATCCAGGAGAAGCGGTGATGGCCACAGGTGCATTTGGGGGTGATGAATAACTGTAAGGGGGCAGTAATAGTATGTGATAGGGGGCACGAAGTTATATTTTTTCTGGAAAGGGGGTGGTAGGCCAAAAAAAGTTTGGGAACCACTGCCCTAGTGCAAATACCAATAATATGGAAATAAGTCTTGATCAATGACACATGTAAAACCCAGTGGAATTGTGCACTGGCTATGGGAGGGGGTTGGAGGAGGGGAGGGATAGAACATGAATCCTGTAACCATGGAAAAATGCTCTAAATTAATTAAATAAAAAATTTTAAATTTAAAAAAAAAAATATATATATATATATATTCCCACAGAAGACTTAGTAATATCTAGGCATTATCCTGTGTCTTGTCTCCATTTATAAGATAATAAAATCCCTAAGGCATATTGTCTCCTTTGTATCATTTCACAATGACAGTACTTCTTTCCCTAAACTGGAAGTACAATAAATATCTCTGCCTGAACCATGTTTGCTTTATCAGAGAATCACTGAATGTTAGTACTGGAAAGACCCTTAATCATTATAATACTTCTACAAAACACTTTCCTCACAATGGCCTCATGAAGTTGAATACTCCATTCTGCAGATGAGGAAACTGTGGCTTAAAGAGGCTAAGTGACTTGTTCAACATCATTTAATTACCAAGTGGAACACCTGGGGCTAAGATCCAGATCCTTCTCTAAATCCAGTGTTCTTTCAACTTTCACCAGTTAGAACCAAGAAAAGCCCAAGAGCATAGACTTTTGGAGCTAGAAATGACCTAAGGATAAAAATTAGAACACATAACAAAGAATGTTGGAGATGGAAGGGACCTTAGAAGCCATCTACCCCAACAATGCCAAATTCAAATAGAAACTGCATCACTAAACCATACTGTAGCATATGAGTTACATATTAACTTTTAAAAAATACATATTATCTGTGATCTACTGTATTTTATTTATTTTGCTAAATATTTTCCAATCACATTTTAATCTGGTTCAGACCATAGTCTGGAGTATTGCAGGCTGGGGAGAAGAATATTTGGCATCTCTTATCTGTCCCAACCATCCCATTATACAGATGATGAAACTGAGACTCAAAGAAGAAAGGACTGAGATAAGGTCATGCAAAGAGTTAGAGGCAGAATTGAGCCTAGATTCCCAGCCCCTTGACTATTAGTCCAATTCTCTTTCCATCACACCATGCCATTTCCTTGCCCCTTCCTCCTACCACCTGCCCCCCCAACCCCAAGAATATCAATTCTATAAACACAGTGCTATAAATCCTCGAAGTCAAGACTAGAAAAACCACATTAGCTCTGAAGGATAATTACCATTAGGAGCGCTCCACTCACAAAACACTTACCCTCATATAGAATTCTCTGCCCTCATTCCCAGATTTGATCTGAAAGATGTAATAGGCACCAGGATACCGGGTGGTTGCTTGCATTTGGAAGATGTCAGCGGGAACAGAGCGTCCTGATACCACGTCCATGTCTCGGTACAGGATCGTGAAGGGCTGGTCTCTGCAGCCAGGATTTTCAGCTGGACACATGCAGCGACTTTAGGAGGTAGAAATAGTATTATTATTTCACAAATCCTTTCCATATGGCCTGCTGCATTTCTTTCTTTTTTTCCAAAACACACTGGGCAGCACAGAGATTGGGATAAGGACAAATATTCATCAAACTCCTATCATGCTGAAGGCATGGTGCTAGAAAGACAAAAAAGAAATCCTACCCAACCTCAAGGAGCTTATATTCTGCCAACTAGAATGCTGCAGTCTTAGAGCCTCTCTGTTCATCTCCATATTTAAACAGGGCCAAAAAATATAAAATCTTTATTGTCCAGGATAGCCAAGGAATGTTATATTCTGGTGACTAAGAGTTACATTATAGAGTGTCCATTATAATGCTTTATTAAGCTTTAATAGCGTAAAACTGTACTAAGCCTTTGGAGACACCCTGTTGAGTAACCCTAGATTGCTAGTTGTTTTTTAAAAAGAACTTTGTATGTATTGCAAAAATACATATTTCAAAAGAATTCCCTCCATTTGTGGCACAAATCACAATTCATCCAACCTTCTTATCCCATGCAATTCTTTTCCATGTCTTTCAGGAAATAGCCCATAGAGACTGTATCCAAAGTATTAGAAGCTTTTCTCTAATTCTTCCACAAATGTCTTCCTTTAATGCCTCATTGGGGCATGGAGATTGCTCCTGGGCTTTCAGCAATTCTGCCAGAGCAGTGTCAACTTTTCCAGACTGGAAAGGCTCCCATAACATTTCTTGAAACAGACTATGTCTGCTGTCCAAGGATCAGCCTAGCTATGTGCAGAGTCTCATCACCCGAAGGATGGTTATTCCGGGATTGATTTTTTTGTCCGCAGTGTTCCATGAAATGGATTAGAGAACTAATACCACAACCATTCCCTTCCATTTATGAAATATTCCAGCATTTGACTCAATCCACATAAGAAGACTATTTTATGAGCTTATCGCACAGTTTTGTTGTTGTTTTTTTTTTTAACTTCAGTTTTCTGATCTGTAAGGAAGGGAACAATAATCACAGAATTCAAAATCTCTGAGTTGGCAGCAACCTCAGAGATCATTTTCTCCAACTTATCCCAAAACAAGATCTCCCTCACCAACATCCTTGAGAAGCAGTCAGCCAGTCTTTTCTTGTGAAGTCTTTAAGAAAAGGCAATGAAGAAGTTCTTTGCCTACAAAAGAGACCCATCCTCTTTTGGATAATTCTAATGGTTAATTTTCCTCACTTGGATACTTGGTTCAGCATATTATCTCATCAGTAAGGGTAACTCCCTCCAATGGTGCAGATGGCAAACTTTCTATGGCTTCTCATGGGAGATTCATTTAATGTGCTAGAAGCCTTGTGTGAGATCTCTTGGCATAATGTCAGAATTAATGGGCTATCTACACTGATCATCCCACTACATGGCCAGTATACTTCCTTTTCTGGACATACATGTCTTTGATGCAACTTCCTTTCAACCTCGGGTTTCAATTATATCAAAAATGTCAAAATTTACATGATTCATTTTTTTTTATTTTAAACCCTTAACTTCTGTGCATTGACTTATAGGTGGAAGAATGGTAAGGGTAGGCAATGGGGGTCAAGTGACTTGCCCAGGGTCACACAGCTGGGAAGTGTCTGAGGCCGGATTTGAACCTAGGATCTCCTGTCTCTAGGCCTGGCTCTCAATCCACTGAGCTACCCAGCTGCCCCCTACAGGATTCATTTTATCCAACAAAAGTCATATTGGTCACTGGATATGAACCTCACATATTTAAAATAACATTTAAATTAGTCCCTTTCTGGGGAAAGGATGTGTTTATAGAAAAAGATTGATAGCAGCTCTTTTTGTGGTGGCAAAGAATCAGGAATTGAGGAGATGCCCACGAATTGGGGAACAGCTGAATGAGTTGTGACATATAATAATGATGGAATAGTATTGTGCTATAAGAAATGACATGCAGGGAAAATAAATTAATAAGCAAACAAATAAATAAATAAGGGAATAGCTGAATAAACAAACAAATAAATATATGTTATTAAATAAATAAAAGAAATGACATGCAAAATGCTTTTAGGAAAACCTGGAAAGACTTACGTGAACTGATACAAAGTGAAGCAGCAAAACACAATGAATACAAGAACAGCAATATTGTATAATGATCCACTGTGAATGATGGTTGTTATCAACCACATAATGATCCAGGACAATTACAAAGGACTTATGATGAAAAATGCTATCCACTTCCAGAGAAAGAATTGATAAAATCTGAATACAGATCCAAGCCTTACTCATTTTTTTCCTTTATTTTTCTTGGGGATTTGAGGTCTGTATTTTCTTTTGCAATATGACTATTATAGAAATATGTTTTGCAAGACTGCATGTGTATAATCTATATCAGATTGCTTGCCATTTCAGAGGATTGGTGAGAGGGGAGAAGGGAGAGAATTTCAAACTCTAAAAAACTTTAATGGAAATTTTAAAATATTTTTACATATAATTTGAAAAAGTAAAATATTAAAAATTTCCAAAATAAAAAATTAATTAGGCCCTTTCTTCTATCCTTCTGCCGCTAAGAATCATTTTGTATTTTTCTACATTTCATGGTTTGCTATCACCAAGGCATTGAACAATTAATGGATGGCTTATCTATGATAAATATCCCTAAACTTTGTTGGGCTGCACGCCAGAAAGCACACATAGTCCATCACTGGAACAGAATTCAAGTTGTATTGGCTTTTTTGGCTGCCATATCACACTGTTCATTAATAGTGAGTTTGTGGTCCACTAAAACCCTCAGATCATTTTTCAGATGAATTGCTAGCTATGCCTTCCCTGTAATGAACTTGTAAAATAAATGTCTTGAAACTGAGGGTAAATCATGCAGTGATTCCAATTAAATTTAATCTTATTTAGATTCAATCCAACATCTTCTCCTGTTGAAATCTCTTGGGATATTAACTCTGCCAAACATTGTTAGCTTTTCCTAATAATTACTGACAATGTACCACATGATAATATCTGTAACAAAACAAGTAACAAATATTCCTAATGATCATTATGAAGACTTTCTTGCTCTTTAATCAATATCTGTTAACTATAGATGTTAAGATAGTAATACTTAATTTATCTTCCATTAACAAGCCATTCCATAAAAGTAAAAATTCCAGATAACAGGTTAACCCATTAGGTACTAGAATTTTTTTTAAATTGTAAATATTTGGGATGGAAACCTTTGGCCAAAAGAAGTACTGAGTTTGTACCCATATGTAAAACTTTAATTTAGATATTGATACTCTAAATGTGAAATCCTTGTCCAACAATCAAAAAGGTGATATATGACTCTAGAGGAACTTACATATTAACCTCAAAATTTTTGCTCTAAATGACACCAAAAACATAAAGATATTGCAAGTAAATGAAAGGATAGTTTTCTAGTTCTCTTCTTTATTCCTACATTGAATATGTAGTTTGCCTTTAAACAATTTTAAAATTAAAGATATTATTATTCCACTGGTTATGGTGTCTTTTTTCTTTTCTTTCTGCTATTCTACTTACTTATTTCTCCTAATCTAGATCCCCTGAACCAGAAATGTATAATAGAAGGAAGCATATAGAGCAAAACAGAGAGGAAAGGCCGAAGAGTTCATGGAAACCTTTACTATAGAACCTACAGAATGAAGTACATACTAACTCTGCTGATATAAGATGGAAGGTAAATTTGAATAAATAGTCAAACCAAAAACCTTGATGAGGCCTTAAAGAAGCTTTAAAATGATACTATTTTTTCTACTGAAATGAATTAATTTAAATGTCAATAGTTACTAAACCAGATTAATTGGTTCCATTGATGCTCAATATTAACCTTATAAATAAGACATTCATTCATTCTTTGTTGGGCCTCCAGCAGTTCTTGATCCAAAGTGTGGAGAGCGTGACTTTCTTTCTAGTGGCTACTAAATGCATCGCTTTCCAATTGGCATGTTGTAAAACTTTGATCATCACAAAAAGATCTTGAAGTCTCACATCTTTCTGACTTTTCTCATTTCTCTTTTCCAATTTTAAATGAAACATTGAAAATGAATGGGAAGAAGTATCTAGGGCAGAGGGAGAAAGGATGGTGGCTTAGGTGAAGGTGGGGAGCAGAAAACAATAGAAGTAGAGAAAGTAAAGATATGACTAAAGGAAGAGAAATCAGTTAACTGGGAAAAATCTTTGCTGTAAAGTTTCTCTGATAAGGTCTCATTTCTAAAACAAATGTGGAACTGATACAAATTAATAAAAGTAATTTCCCAATTGATAAGTAAGGTGAAAAATATGAATAACTGCTATTAAGGAAAGAAATCCAAGTTATCTACGGCCCAAGGAAAAATGGTCTAAACCACTAATTAGAGAATTTCAAATAAAATTAACACTGAGATTCTACCTCACACCCACCAGATTAGCAAAGAAGAGAAATGACAGATGTTGGAAAGGCTTTGGGAAAATAGGCACTTTGATGCACTATTAGTTGAGCTGTAAATGTATACAGTCATTCAGAAAACAATTTGGAACCTGCCCTCAAAGTTGCTAAACAATTGATTTAGGAATACAACTCCTAGACTTATACCCCTAGAGAGATCAAAGAATGAGGGAAAGGACCTATGTGTATAAAAATATGTATAGCTGCTCCCTTTTATTGGTGGCAAAAAACTGGAAAATAAAAGGGTACCCAAAACTGGGGAATGGCCAAACAAATTGTGATATATAAATATAAAGGAAATTACTGGAACTTAAGTAATTATAGAAGGGACAGTTTCAGAGAAAGTTGGCAAGTCTTGTTCACTCTACCAAATCAGGCTCACACCTACTCTGCAATTTATATTCTTAGAGAATTGCCTGGAGCACTGAGACTTTAAATGACTTATCCACCATAATACCATCATTATGGGTCAGTGGTCAGTCTTGAACTCCAGGCTCCTTTAGGTTACATTTTGTTATATATTTGACCTTTATAATGGTAGGGAGGACAGATAATATTATCCCTATTTTAAAGATTAGCAAGTTGAGTCAGAGAACAAAAGTCACTTGCCCAGGATCCCACTTGCAGAAATTAATCTAGGACTTAAACTAAAGTCTAAATTTAAGCTCATCTTCCTGAGTTCAAATCTGGCCTCAGACACTTGATCCTGGGCAAATCACTTAACCTTGTTTGCTTCAGTTTCCTCATCTATAAAGTGAGCTGGAGAAGGAAATGGCAAACCATGCCAGTACTTTTGCCAAGAAAACTCCAAATAGGGTCATAAAATGTCAGAGGTGACCAAAACAACTCAACAACAACAACAAGTAGGATGGAGATCTTTAAGCAGATGCCAATTGGTCACTAGAAGAGAACAGAAGTGATTCCAGTTTGATTATGGGTTTGCCTACATAAAAGGCCTCTGAAGTCTCTTCCAATTTAGAAAAATTGTGTCTAATAAGTGGAGAGATGAAAAATTGCTTTTATGTGCTTTTGTAATCAAGAGAACACAGCTGCATAGAGTGATTAAGCTGGAGGAGACCTTGAAGTATGCTCTGTAAACAGAAGGAATATAATAAATGTTGAATTGGATCGAATTTATTGAATCATCTAGACGAGGACTCTTAACTGATTTTTGGGTTGTGGACCTTTCTGGCAGTCTGCCTTCTCAGGATAATTTTTTTTTAAGTTCACAATTGAAGAAAATGTTAAATTTCAGCTAGAGATTAGTGACAAAAAAATTTAACTTATCCCATCCTCCATTTTTCCCACATTCAAAGACCTCTTGAAATATATCTAAACTATCCCCTTCATTTTAAAGATTGGGAAACCAAGGCTCAGAGAGTTTGCAGTCTTACATATCACATAGCTAGCTAGTTGGTAGCAGAGTCGATAATAGAGGAACTCAGGTCTTTCATCTCCCAAACGTATGGCTTTTTGTCTGAATAACACTTCAAATAACCGGGAAGGAAAAGACTGGCCTACTTGGAGAAAGAAGGATGCTATTGACTATGAATAGGAATCTGATAAAAAGCTCTGGATTCTGTAACATTTTTCACTTTGACCCACAATCATTTTAAAAATATAAAAATTCTCCATTTACATCTCTACCAGGCCATGAGCCTCCTGTTTCATGACTCCTCAGGGTAGTATTGCTACTGTTATCAATGATAATAATAATGATGAATAAATTTATCACAAAAAATAAAACAACAAAAACAAAAGCTTTTAGTGCCAAATTTTTTCCTAATTTTTCCCATTTTAATATCATTGATAATCAACATTATAGAAACCTTATCCCCTATGGAGAATTTACAGAAATGTATGGAAGGGAATTACATAGAATCAAAAGGCCTTAGATGAGTTATGATCCATGATGAATATAATCAGGGAAAAGATATGCTTCTGAGACTATAAACCTATCTGAACATGCCAGCAATAATAACTTGCATTCATATAGCATTTTAAGATTTATAAAGCATACTACATTAATTTTTGAGTGTCTTGAGGATAGGGACTATCTTTTGCCTCTTTTTTAATCTTCAGCACTTAGCGGAGTGCTCTAATATATAGTAGGTGTTTAACAAATGTTTATTGATCAATTATTGATTGATTGATATTTGTGCTAGCTAAATATTTTTGAAGCATCTTTATGTTACATTTTGTTATATATTTGACCTTTATAATGGTAGGGAGGACAGATAGTATTAGCCCTATTTTACAGATTAGCAAATTGAATCAGAGAACAAAAGTCACTTGCCCAGGATCCCACTTGCAGAAATTAATCTAGGAGTTAAACTAAAGACTAAATTTAAGCTCCTTGAGAACAGACTTTTTCCCTTTTGTTTTGGCATCCATAGGGCTTAGCACAGTGGGCTGGTGATTAATTGATTGAGTTTAAGTCATAATCTGGTTCTCTTTCCACCATAGAATGGTTACTTTATCCCACTTGGAAACTCACAACTTACTTGTCACTGATCTGGAGATAAGGTTCCTCGCAGCGAAGGGGATCTATACATTTGAAGCCCCCTTGCAAATTATAACAAGTTTGCTGTAGAGTGCAGGTATGGTTCTGGTGCTCACACTCATTGATATCTGAAACACAGGAAGGTGATGTAGTCAATGAGGAGAACCCTAAGTAGAGGAAGGACTCCCCTTGAAAGCCTCATGATATAGTTCACTTCAGAAGGCATCCACGCAGAATTGGGAAGGTAGAGGAAAGAGAAATCTTTGAAACATTGTCTTTTTTTTATTAACAAGAGACAGGGAAGTACCCTTTGCCTTGTGGCTTGTTTTAGCTCTGCTCTTTTGCTGTGTCTATAATCACTGCTGCCAGCTCATAGAGACAAACCATGAGCATGAAGACCTGAGGGCAGAGTTGGAAATCAGGAAAAGTAAGGTATTAGAAAAAAAGTCCTGGGGAACATCTGAGGCCAGAACAGCTGTACCATTCCTTCACAGGGCAAGAATATGGACTATGACTAAATTCATCCCAGGGATCCTTCCATGAAATAAGGAGGAAAGCCTAACCAAAGCCAGCTCTCCAGGGGAGCTTTGGAAACCATGAGAGGTCTCTGTGTGGAACAGACCAGTCTAAGAGCACAGTTCATGGCCATCCTGCCTTGGTTCAGTGCCTTCCCTTGGAGGGGCCCTCAAGCAAGAACTAGACGGTTCTTTTCACTCACAGCTTACTAGAATTCCCCCTTGGCAGAACAGAGCAGGCAACACAAGAGAGGCCTGCCAGCCAAAACAGAAGCAAGAACAGCAGCAGCTGTGGGCACCAAGAAACCACTGAGAGGCAGGAAACTTATTGTGCATTCAGAAGCCTCAGGAGGCTTGGGCTGCTGACGGAAGCAAGACTAGACTTCTCCTGACGTGCCATCTGAACTCTATGATCCAAACCAAGTGCCATGGATGCCCTCCTGCTGGAGTCATTCGCTTGAAGCAGCAAATTAACTTCATCATTCTGTTCAATAAATTGTATTCTTTAAAGCTACCTCAGCTTCAGGATAAAGAAATCACAGCTCAGCCTCACTAGCCCAACCTGTTGACCATCCATTGGCACAAGGGCAGAAGACTGCAGAGACACTAGCAGGTAGAAAACGGGGCTTGTTCATAAAGCGACAGCGATGAGTCACTGTCCGTGCAAAGTAGGCTTCCTGCTTTATTGGGAGCCCCCTTCTATATCTCGCTGTAATATACCCCTCCACCACAACTGAACATAAGGGACTTCTCTACTAGCAGCAATGCAAGGATCCAGAGCAAGGCTGAGGGACTGATGAGAAAGAAAACTAGACACATTCAGGAAGAACTGTGGGAGGAGAAACACAGAAGAAAAACAACTGCTTGATCACATGGGCTGATGGGGATATTACTGGGGATGAAGACACTAAACGATAACTCCAGTCCAAGTATCAATAATATGGAATTGGGTCTTGATCAGTGATACATGTAAAACTCAGTGGAAATGTTCATCGGCTAAGGAGGGTTAGGGAGGTTTGGGGGAGAGGGAAAGAACATAAAACATGTAACTAGGGGAAAATATTCAAAATTAAAATTAGAAAAAAAAAATATATATATATACCCAACCACCACCCCAACCACTACCTTAGGTCTGGATTTGTTGGCTCTAGTTCCTCTTTTCTATTCCCTAGATCCTCCCAATAAGATCCCCCTAACTCCCCTGACCCTTTCTGCCTCCATGTCTGTATTGCTGCTAGTTCTTTGGTTTCAGTTTCTAATCATGTATTCTTTTTTAGACAGATGTGTATAATGCAGCCCTGAGAAAGACCTTGTGCCCTTGACTGATCTGGACTGATGCCTTTAAGTAGCTCAATAGTGATGAAACTTTGGCTCAGCCTCTACCAGTCTATAATGCTGCCTCAGATTTCCTTCATAGACCTTGTCTGGGGCCCACTGGAAAAAAAAATTGCTACGAAGGTCCTATGGCTTCTCTCTGCCAGGTCTCCACGGCATCTGGCATAGGCACACTTTGAAGGAGAAAGATTTTGACTCCGAATTTATTCACATGGAGGGTTCTCAATTTCCACTGGCTCTGACAATATCTTTCCTCATTACAGTCTAAGCTCTAGAGGTGGTAATAGTCGTAGTAGTAGTAGTAGTAGTAGTAGTAGTAGTAGTAGTAGTAGTAGTAGTAGTAGTAGTAGTAATAATAATAATAATAATAATAATAATTTGGCCCCAGAACAGCAAACAGCCCAACCGTGGACAAACACAACATCCAAGGACACGTATCACAAGTCATCTGACCACTTATCCCTTTAGCCAGGGGCATTCATTCCATTCCCTCTCCTTAGACAGCCCAGCTACTATCTGGAAGAGTGGAGCGAAAGACAGAAGAGGAGTGAGCCCCTGACTCCAGCCTCTGCCTCCAGTTCTTGCACCTGTAGAAGATGACACAGGCCTGCACATCCCTCCTTCCCCTATCTCCCACTCCTATTGCACCCACTGTACTTTTTTCTCCCATTCTATTTTTTTTAAACCCTTCTCTTCCATCATAGAATCAACACCAAGTATTGGCTCTAATACAGAAGAGTGGTAAAGGCTAGGCAATTAGGATTAAGTGACTTGTCCAGAGTCACAAAACTAGGAAGTGTCTAAGGCTAGATTTAAACCCAGGATCCTGTCTCTAGACCTGGCTCTCTGTCCACCTCCCCATCTACCTACCCCTCTCCTACCATGTTGACACTTACCTTGGCAGCTTCTATTATCATCCAGCAAGATGTAGCCAGGAGGACAGGAGCAATAATATGTGCCAGGCTGGTTAACACACTCGTGTTGGCACAGGAACTCAGAAAAGCTGCACTCATCCATATCTGGGGGCAACAAGTACAAGGACAGCTGAATTAAAGCAAACTCTCTCCAGGCACATATGTGTTGCCGATCACAGCACAGCTCAACAAATTTGCTTTTCATCTCAAAGTAGAATCCCTGCCTCCACCCCATCCTCTTCCTCATCTTTGTCTCACTCTTGCCAATTTCAAAACCAGGTAAATTCTTCAGCTTCCAAGGAACAAAAATGAATAAATAAATAAACAAAGGAAATGATGAAGGGAGCCTGGTCTCCAACTTGATATTCATGCCTAAATTAGGGTCATTGGTGCCAATCCATAGAAGTGTCTTATGTTCATGTATAATTAGAATCTGTTACCCTAAAACTACAATTCCCAGTACCCCACTTTCCTTCTCCCATTACGTGCTGACATAGGGAGGATATAAGTTTTGTGTAGCTCTGCCTCTCTCTCTCTCTCTCTTTCTCTCTCTCTCTCTCTCTCTCTCTCTCTCTCTCTCTCTCTCTTTCTCTGTCTCTCTGTCTCTGTCTCTCTGTCTCTCTCTCTCTCTCTCTCTGTCTCTCTCTCTTCTAGCAATCGCTGCTGGTTGAAGCGGGCTTTTGGGGAGAGATGAGAGAATTTATTCAGATTGGTCTTATTTTTGTTAGGTAATTATGTTTTTATACTTCTATTTCCTTTTTTATTCCTTTACTTCAAATGATATATAAATAAAAAATAATTATCAAATAATAACCTTATAAAATATAATACATGGAGTATCAGACATTAATTTAAATCCTACAGTTTATTTTACAGATGAGGACACTAAGGCCCAGCCAGGTAAAATGATTTGCCTAAAGATGAATCAGTTTCACTGACCCCAGACCTAGTGTTCTTTGCATTACACCATACTTCCTTCTTTCAGTGGATTTTCAGGCATGTCCAATTCTTTATTACATCATTTGGGGTTTTCCTGGCAAAGATACTGGGGTGGTTTGCCATTTCCTTTTCCAGCTCATTTTACAGATAAGGAAACAGAGACAAACAAGGTTAAAGTGACAGGTCTGGGGTCACACAGTTAGCAAGTGTCTGAGCCCAGATATGAACTCACGAAGATGAGTCTTCCTGACTCCAGGGCCAGGACTCTATCCACTATGCCACCTGGCTGCCCCAAAGATGTATTAGAAAGATGGTTGGACTCCAGATAAGGTCAATCTCAGAAAGACCATAAGAACAAGAACCTTTTTACCCCCTAGTTCCTTTCTACATGTGGAATTACTCTCTAGTCCTACAAATTTTTTCATGGAATTTAAGGTGCCATACCTCGGGAAAAGGTTGTATTCCTGGCTATCGATTCCTCCAAATGTTTCAAAAGACTGATAATTCCACCCACAAATATGCTCCTTCATTGAAAGAATTTTAGGACCAAAATTTTCACCTTTCTTCTGTTGATAACCCTCTCTCACCTTAAATAAATCTATCCTCATTCCCAACATCTGTTGACAGAGATCACTGCCTGCCTCAAAGTCCTTCTAACTTTTTGCACAAGAGGGTTTTTAATCAGAAGACCTGGACTTGGACTCTATTTCTATTAGATACTATGTCTGTGATTTTAGGAAAGTCACAACTTTGGTGTGCCTAAATTTCTTAATCTGTGAAATGATGGATTGAACCAGATGACTTCTAGGTTATCTTCCAAAAATCTAAATCTATGAGTCTATCAATTATTTAAAGCTTCAGTGAATTAAAAAACACACACACATACACCTAATAAAATTTCCAAGTATGTGAGAGAAAAAGGAGAAAGAGAGAATGTATCTTTCTTTCTCTCCACTTGCCTCAGAAGTTTTCCTAAGACATATAAAACATCTATTCCTATGGGACCTTATGAATGGTTCCAGCCAGTTCCATTATTGGCAGAGAGAGCGTTCTCTGGCCTGTCCTTTGGATTGGGAAGGGTGGGGAAAAAGAGAAGGGAAGCTATTGTAATGGTGACTTTATAATTTTTCAATGTCATCCATGGTGAGTGAAATGGGAGTATTTCCAAATAATGAAACTGTTCATTACAGGCAGAATTTGGCAGTCTGGCCTTCATTTGAGCCTCATTTGATTACTCTTCAAAAAAAAAAAAACATGTTTTGCTCCCTCTGTCTCCTTTCCCATGTGACCCGTCCTCAGGTTACTCCCTGATTCACATACCATTAATGGCTAGAATTACCCAGTGTAGGTAACTTTGTAAAAGAGGCTCATTTTCCACCCTGTGAAAATAGCAGGTGTTATAAACCTGATGCATCTTTCTCCAGGCCTGAAAAGTCCTTTTCTCTCCACCCCAATGGCCTTTGAGTAATGTTTGGAAAAGGCCCACATTCTAGCAAAATTCACTGAAATGTATAGTTTTGAAAAGTGAACTATTGCCAATATGTATTATATTACATATAGATCAAATAGATAAATAAAATACTATTGCTAGCATTTAGATGGTGCTTTTAAGTATTGCAAAGTAGAAATAGATAAATAGACAAGAGCTCACTTGTTTCTTACACTTCCTAAGGGAGGTGCCATTATGATGCTTAATTTACAATTGAGGAAACTGAGACTGAGATTGAATGACTTGTCTGAGACAATATTGGAACACGAGTCTTCTTAATTCCAAATTCGGTCCTCTATCCATTGTTACATCTGTTGTGTTAAGAAAAGCCTGCTTCTACCACTCTCTTTTCTCCATGAAATGGCCATGGGGACCCCCAGATCCCAGCTTCTTACTTCTTCAGAATGGGGAGCTTCTTGGCTGATCTCCACCAAAGATAGGGACTGCCACCCCGGAAGCCCCAAAACTCCAATTCATAGGATTCAGAGTCAGGAGATCTTATACACGAAGGTCGATTTCGAGAGTCCTGAGTTTGGGTGGTCTCACTTTTAGGGTCCCTCAAGTAAGTCCGGCCCAAGCGTGAGCAGAGTAGGCGGTCACACACGTGCTAGGGTCCGAGAGTTGGCCACCATTCTGTTACAGTGACTACAATTCTCAACCTTGCAGTCATTTCTCTGAATTACTGCATTGTTTCCTCTGGAAAACATTATTGGAATATAAACCTTTTCCTAGGCCTATTAGGATATTTTCATTCAATGACATATGAGTGTAGACGAATCGCCCCGTACTGCCCTCGAGGCATGGCTGATGGTCCTGGCTCCTTGCTTTAACAGATGTGTGACCTGGATGTCACTTAGACTCTCAGCCTCGGTTTCTTCCTCTGACTAATTTAAACTCCGACACGTATTATGCTCCGTCTTTCTTACAGAAGTATATTGTGAGGATCAGATCAGAAAGCAGAGGTGAAAATGCTGCATATGCTGTCAAAACACTAAACAAATGTAAAAGATTATTCTGATGACGTGATCCAAATAGAAGGGATGGGTGACCACTAGAGGGTACTGTGACCAGTGCCTGCATGCTAGGAGGTGCTGTGATTCATAGAGAGCATCTACTGCAGCAGCCTGGTCTGGTAGGACTGCTGAAATAGTCACAAGACCTGAGTTCAAGCTCCATTTTCCACCCTTGGTTTACTTTGTGGCCTCGAGCAAATCACTTCCCTTCTCTGAGGCTTAGCATTTTTTAATCTGTAAAGTGGAGATGACAATATATCTTTTAGGCATGTTAGAAGGAATTTGTTTTATGTAATATATGTTTATGCATTTCTGGAATATATATATTTGTAAGTATAAATCATATCATATGTATATGTGAATTGCTGTTAATATTATGTCTTTTCTCATACTCCTTGCTGCTTCCCTACTCAAAATTTTCTCTTCTCCTAGGGTGCAGCAAGGTGGATCAAATGGAGAGAAAGCCAGGTCTGAAAAATAATAGGTCCTGGGTTCAAATCTGGCCTCACACTTCCCAGCTGTGCGACCCTGGGCAAGTCACTCGCCTGGTCCTTACCTTGGAACCCATACTTAGTATTGATTCTAAGACAGAAGGTAAGTAATTAAAAAAAAAAAAACAAGACATGTACTTAACTGCAATAGAAAATAAATTGTCCAGGGGATTTGGAGTCTGAAGACCTAGTTTCAAATCCTGACCCTTCCATTTCCCATCTGTGACCTCTTGGGCAAGTCATTTGACCCTGTTCTTCTGCCTTAGAACCAATACACAATATTGATTCTAAGATGGAAGCTACAAGTTTTGTTTTGTTTTTTAATGCCCTCTCCTCCTCCTTTCTATTTACTGAACCCAAGAAACACCAACAAAGTGTCTACTGTGTCCAAGGCACTATGCTAGAGAGTGGACCAAGTTCAAGTCCTCCTTCCACAATGAAGTAATTTCTAACCACAGTGATCTCTCTCTTCCCTGGATGTCCTGGAGCATCAAGGACTCATCTCACATATTTTGGCTTGTGGTTATAGTCAATTTAGCACTTTGTTGTACTGATCTTACTGAATCCAATTCAATAAGCCTTTTTTACTGACTCCAGGCCTGGTGTTCTAGCCACTACATCAATGAGCAGCAATACCAATTCTTTCATATGCCGAGTGACAAACCTTTCATTTTATAGGTAAGGGGACTGCGTGCTAAGGGGTGAAATGACTTCCCTAAGAGATCACAGGTAGGAAATGGAAGCATCAGGATTTGAACCAATTCTTTCAGACTCCAAATCCTTTAGACCAGTGATTCCCAAAGTGGGCACTACCTCCCCCTGGTGGGTGCTGCAGCAATCCAGTCAGGGTGGTGATGGCCACAGGTGCATTTATCTTTCCTATTAATTGCTATTAAAATTTTTTTAAATTAATTTCCAGGGGGCTAAGTAATATTTTTTCTGGAAAGGGGGTGGTAGGCCAAAAAAGTTTGGGAACCACTGCTTTAGACATTCTATTTTCTGTTGCAGTTATTTGAATTTGTCTTTTTTTTTTAATCCTTACCTTGTCTCTTAGAATCAATACTAAGTATGGTCCCCAAGGCAGAAGAGTAGTAAGGGTAGGCAAGTGAATTGCCCAGATTCAACTAGGAAGAATCTGAGACTAGATTTGAACCCAGGACCTCCTAGTTCCAAGTCTGGCTCCCAATCCCCTGAGCCACCTAGCTGCCCCTGTGTATACGTCTTATTAATCAGTTAATACTATAAACAAAGCATTGCTCTGGGAATGTAAAGAAAGGGGAATGTTATATTTTAAAATGATAAAGGCTGATATTATGAGGAAAAGTAATAATTTAATTAAAGCCATGTTCGTAGAATAAATTAGACCACGTGCCTGGCTAAGATCCATTCAAACTGCCCGCCAGTCCGTACCTTCTCCCATCTTTACTACGTAGCCAAAAAGAGAGCATCTCAAGCCCGACCTTGGAATTTAAGCCACGCTTTACGTTGGAGATGTCACCACGTCCAAAACCAGAAACCCATTGGATCATGGAAAATGTAGTCTCAAAGTCCCCCACATGCCCACAGGAAATTTGTCATTTAAAAGCTCAAATGAGCCTCAAATAATGGAACCCCCAAAAGTTCTAAATAACACAGGAAAAATATTCTCTACCCCTGAGAGTACACATTCTAAAGAGGGAGACAACATATAAACAACCAAGGAGATTCAAGATAGAGTAAAGAGAAAGCAATCTCAAAGGGAAAGCACCAGACCAGTGATGGGGAACCTTTTAGAGATGGAATTCAGGTCCCTGCCCCCACTCCAGAACAAGTGCCATGTCCCTCCCCCTCACCAAGTGCTGGGTGCACTCAGCCCCTCCCTCTTACCCCACACAGGGGAGGGAGGAAGATCTCCCATTGGGCTGGTAAGTGGAGGGGCAGGTGAAATGAGGAATGTCCTCAGTGAGGGTAGAGAGGGAGAGGGGAATGGCCAGAGAGCTCTGCTCCCCGCCAGCTCTGCTGCCTATGAGCCGCCCACCTTACTCCTGAGTGCTCCCATTGGGCTACTGGGCAAAAGGGTGGGGGGGGGGGTTTGTAAAAAAATATCATCAGGCCTGGTGGAGAAGGGGGAGGGGAACAGCTCTGCCTGAGTCCCCACAGAGAGTTCTCTGTGTGCCATCTTTGGCACCCATGCCATAGGTTCACCACGACTACCCTAGACTGATGAGGAAAAGCCTTGTGTCATATCCCATAGCTTTGAATACATCACAGAGACTTGGATGTGTTGGGGTACTTAATAAAGGAAGTAGGTATTCACAGTTTTAAATCTTTGCACCACAAAAATAGTTCACTAAGGAAATAATGTAAGCAAGATGAAAGGAAATATGCTTACCTACTTAACGGAATAAACTATCTTCCCACTTTAGACATCAGTAAAAAAATACCAAAATATTTTACAGAGAACTCACACAAGGCAAAGAAGCAATACAAGGACACTCTCAAGGTCTCTCTGCAGAACTCAGATATCAGTTCCAAGACCTGGGAGACGCTGGCACGGGAACATCCAGCATGACGCCCCTGTATCAAAAAAGGCTCTCTCCTCTATGAGCGAAGCAGAATTGCAGCAGCTCAAAAGAAATGTGAGATGCACAAACTGAGAGACATCTCCAACCCATATGTTTATACAAAGGCTATTTGTGCTTGACCTGTGGTAAAGCCTTCCGAGCTTATATTTGTCTGACCAACCAGTTGGACATGCTATACATTCATCCCAACAAAGTAATGTCATCTTGGTTCTCTTCAAGTACAAAGGACAACATTCTATATTTCCCATATCTGGCAGGCAGATAGAATTACTAAATGCATTTAAAAATTATGAAATGTATTTCTAAAAAAAATTCTCTAATTTAAACATTTTGCCAGTTCCAACTATCTTTTCCCTACAGACTGGTTCAAATGAGTAAGGAATTACTATATTGAATGCAATGAAATTCCATTGCAAGAAAAGAATCTGAACAAATCCCTTAGTTTTATCTAATGATTTTGCAAATAGTCATTCTCCAGAACAAAGCAATAAGTATGCGAGGCAAGTAGAAAAGAATGTAGGTTTTATTTCATTCTCTCTGCTCTCTGGGGAGAGAGGATTATGGGGCAGGGAGGAAAAACACAGGCCAATATTTTTTTTTCCTCTGGTCAACTTTCAGTTAATCAGGGGAAGTCTACACAAGTCCCTTGTATCTCTGATCTGCCTAGTCCCACTGCCTTTCTTGAGATAATCGAAAACTTATTGGGTCATTGTTCTTTCTACTTACTAACAGTGTAGATGAGGGAAAAAAGAAGTGGTGCCAACAAGTTGGTCAATTTTGCATCTTGTTAGCAACTCTGGTAAAAAGGTTTAGTGGGAAACTAAGAGTCTGGAGCTAATGAGTAAAATGGTATTTGGGCTTCTCTGTAGATTCCAATAATTCATGATCCCTTTTTCTATCACCATTGTCACCACACTAGATAGTCTCTTTATCCTCCACCCAGACTACTAGAATAGCCTCTCCTTCCCCTGACCTGTTTGTTTGTTTTTTTTAACAACAATCAGAAAAATCCTTCTTTGCATGTAACTAGTCTTGTCACTGCTCTGCTCAAAAAACTTCACTGACTCCCTACTATCTACTGAGTAACAGTCAGGGCCTTTCTTTGGTAATTCAAGGATGGCACCACACAAACTTTCCAGTATCATCTTAATTGCCATTGTCCCTGGCAGGATAGGCACTTGCCATTTGGCTACCATGTTGCTCATTCATCCAGCACATGTTTAAAGTTTTCACCGAGTACAAAGCACGGCTCACTGGACTAGGTATATTATATTATTATAGTATAAAATAACCAATGCATTTGAGAAACGTGAAACTAAGTGGTGTGTATTGAGCTCTGACCCCACAATTTACCCTATGCTCTCATGCCTCCATGAATGTGCCGTGGAGCATACCACTCTTTCTTATTCCTGAAATGTTCTCCCGGACCAGGCTTATCTGTTGAAAGTCTATCCATCTTTTAAAGCTAAACTTAAATGTTCAATGTCTTCTATGAAGCCCCCCAGGGTCTTCCCTCCAGGATCTCACATAGTTCTTTGTTTTATAGCTCTCTAGTTTACATTAATAAAGTATTATTATGTGCAACTGGTATATATATGGAGTTATTGATATCAATTTAAATTTTACATTTTTGGTGACCAGAAGTCTGGCCTTTAGGACCCTTACTCCTCTCTAAATTGTAGAGCAGTTCAAGGCCACAGCTGTTGGTCTAATACTATAAAGCTTTAGAAGCCTCCCCCACCTCTGCTGTCCACAAGCTATTACAGTCTGCACCCAGTCTGCCTGAGGTTTCAGAGCTGTTTGGAAGCACCTGCTCAGAGGATGATATCTAAATCTCACTTTCCTTTAAATTGTAAACAGCTAAATAGCCATTGCTAGCTGTGGCTTCCCAAGCCAAGTGTTTTGTTTTGTTTTGTTTTGTTTTTTAGCAACAATTAGCCTCCTGAGGGCTGGGTCTCAAGTGTGGGCTAACCTCTTTTCAGGAGCAGAGCAGAGCTTGGGAAGCCACTGCACCAAGACCAGCCCATCCATGCTATCCACCCCAACCTGAGCCTGACTAACCCAGGGGGGCTTTCATTCTCCTGGCTGTGGGGCTGAGGCCTGAGATATTAGCTCACATGAGGGTCTCCCATTCCACCCTCTAGCCTCTGAACCCACCCAGTGGATTGAGAGCCAAGCCTAGAGACAGGAGATCCTAGGTTCATAATCTGGCCTCAGATACTTCCTACCTGTGTGGGCAAGTCATTAGCAATTTAATAGGTGCTCCCTGCCAAGCTCCCCTAAGGTCTTGTGCCCCCAGTCTCCCAAACTGGGAAACACGTGGCCACTGGCTTTACCCCTGGTGGGGAGAAGGACGGAACTCTTCTCCCAAACATTCATTGTGAGGCTTTTACCCCTAGCCAGTACATACTAGTGTTGCATCACTTACGGACAGGAAGTAGAGTTGCAAGCATGGCCCACTCTATGAAAGAGCAGTGCATTACGTATCTCAATTAGCTCCCAAGGGGGCAGCTGGGTAGCTCAGTGGATTGAGAGTCAGGTCTAGAGAGGGGAGGTCCTAGGTTCAAATCCGGCCTCAGACATTTCCCAGCTGTGTGACCCTGGGCAAGTCACTTGACCCCCATTGCCCACCCTTACCACTCTTCTACCTAGGAGCCAATACACAGAAGTTAAGGGTTTTAAAAAAAATCAATTAGCTCCCAGTTTTAGATGTCTTTTCTTACTACTATTCCTAGGTATATTTGTACCAATAGGATACTTTGCTGTTTATCCATTCCTCCCCAAGAATAAACAATGGGAATATAGCTTGAGTAATCTCAAAATTCAGAAGTGAGATTCATCACCCTATACCCCCTTACCTACCCAGTCTCTGCAAAATATCCAATATGGGGTTCATCCGCTGTACTCAGCGTGGAAATTCCCTTCAGTATGGGGGACCTTAGAAGCGTGACCAAAGGAATCTAGATGGATGAAGGTACTTGAGAGGGGAAGAAACCTCAAAGAGACTGGAGGTGAATTTTAAGCCTTTTCAGTCTCCATTTCCTTATTGATGTTAACTGTTTCAGTTTGTTCCCTCACCATAGTGAAGAATTCTTTATAACACAATTTTAAATACAAGGTGTACATAAAGAACTTCCAGGAAACTGGAGAAACTCAGCCTGCCTGGGAAGGTCTGTTCCAAGTCCTGCTAACCACTCCAACAACTATGAAAACTGGAGAAAAGGACTCTTGGATTCATTCCTCACATGTAAAACCTTCTATTGATACTGAGTGACTGTGTCCTGTCATGCTTATTATTTGCTGATTGTTCATTTTAAGATTTAATTTTGTTTTTAAGTTCACACATTAATCTAATCTAAAATATTCCATTATACTATGTCACTTTCAGTTACTATGTTTTGGTCATTAGCTGTTCTGTTACATTGTCTTTATTTGTACCCTCTCATTATGACTGGACTGGAGAAAATACCACTATACAAGCCCATAGATAAGTTGGAAAAACCCTTTTCTGTGGCAAAGCCATAGGTTCTTATGGATACTGGGTGTGTCACCAGTATCCATCGGTGACTTGCAACACAAGGAGATCACATGTTGCCTAAACTTCCTTTTGTTCCTTTTTGCCTTTGTTAATTGTCACATAGATGATGATGGATGGACTCCATCAAACTGATTACAACCTGTATCAGCAACCTTTGAAGAATTTAATGAGCTAAAAATATCAATTGATTTTAACAGATCCTTCAGAACTGATTTTCAGATATCTAGGAGTGCCACTACCTCTGACTGATCATTCACCTACCTTTGACTTGTGTGTAACAAGAGGAAAGGATCAATTTAAGTAGTAGTAAGTACATGGGTGATACAGTAAAGTACAATAGCACTATTATATTCCTCACCTCCACATTTGCAATGGATGGGATATATATTTATTTTTTTTATTTTAAACCCTTAACTTCTGTGTATTGACTTATAGGTGGAAGAGTGGTAAGGGTAGGCAATGGGGGTCAAGTGACTTGCCCAGGGTCACACAGCTGGGAAGTGTCTGAGACCGGATTTGAACCTAGGACCTCCCGTCCCTAGGCCTGGCTCTCAATCCACTGAGCTACCCAGCTGCCCTGGATGGGATATATAAATGCATGCCTTGGTTGGCTGTTACAGTCTCATCTCAGGGGTGGGAAGGATTTCCCAAATGACCTCTAGATGATTCCTGCAGGAAGGATTTCCCATGAAGCTTGATAGCTCCTGGATGGTTTTATATTTGTAACTCTTCAGCTTACTCTACCCTTCCACCAGGATGGTAGTCTAGATTCTTAGTAACATTTTAGACCCAAAAGGTCTTCATTAGTAGGGCAGAAGTTTTTCTGGGCTCTACTGCCAAATTCTGAAATGATGGTAGTAATAGACTCTGTTATAAATATCTCAGCTGAGGTTGAAAGATTGACTCAAGACATAGCTCTAGCCATCCAAACTACTAAGGCCATCTCTTTCCTACAGAACGTCAGTCTTGTTGTTCTTATATAAACAGATCTGAGGAACTTGTGACAAATATCCATGAGCTTCAAAGGCTTTTAGATGCCACCTAGTGGGGCAGCTGGGTAACTCAGCGGCCTGGAGACGGGAGGTCCTAGTTTCAAATCCTGCCTCAGACACTTCCCAGCTGTGACCCTGGGCAAGTCACTTGACTCCCATTGCCCACCCTTACCACTCTTCCACCTATGGGCCAATACACAGAAGTTAAGGGTTTAAAAAAATAAATAAATGCCACCTAGCAAGTGGCTATAGACACTCATATGAATCCTAATGATAGTGGATTTTGTTTGCATTGTCATCAAATGAGCTCTTGTGATTTCAGGGCATTAACTATTGTCCTACTGTTTTTTTAAAAAGCTGTTACCTGGTGAAAAGATTGTGTACATTCACACTGTGGATCATGGCTAAGTTAAAAGGGAAATAGACCTCATTTGTGATTGAGAAACCTTTGTGTTGTGCCTCTGCTTGGCTGACACATTGTCATGGAATATGAACTATGACTTTTTTAAATTTTATTATTGTTTTTCCTTTTATGTGCAATAGGATATTTGAAATTTTCTTTCTTCTCTTATTTTTTGTACTTGTACTTTGTTTATGTATTTTGAAGTACATATAATCAATATTAATTTTTTTTAATTTTGCAATAGGATAAGTTTAAAATATCAATTTGCCCCAATAGCAATCCATACCCAAAAACTTTAGACCATGGAAACCTAATATTGATTGTTAAATATTATGGGACTGTTACTAATAATCATGTCTGATTTCAGAAAGAAGGGATCACAAAAAAGCCATTACACAGTGCCTAGAAGCACAAGGTCAAGGAGACCAACCAATCCCAGTGGAATTGATGAGAATCTGCGCCAAGACAGAGGACTTCTTTTGGGGTTCAAGGAAATGGCCGTTTGACAATGTCAGAGGCAGGATTTCCCCATGCCAGATCCAGACAAGTACCTCAGTTTGGCTGCCATTTTTGGTTCCCCTATCCCTGAGAGTGAAGGTAAAATCAGACCAGGGAATCATACTTCCCTTTTACTTCAAAATCTAGTCCCTTTTCTCTCTTTATAGTATAGTAATTTTCTTTAGTACTGGCTGCCAATGGGTAAGTGCTACATTGTTACAATTGTCCTACAGGCTTGCAGGACATATCACTTTAATTGGGCTTTGATTCAAGGACCTTTTATGGGTTTATTCTTGTTTACTCAGAATTTTATGTACATAGATTTTTCTTTTTTTTCTTTTTTTCCCAAAATTTAATTTTTTTCTGTTTGTGGTTTTTGTGGGTTTTTTTAATGTTTTGGTTTTCTTTTGACAATTGATTCATATACCTCATAAATCAGCCATGTATCCCAGGGTGATCCGGGTGTTGGTCAACACCCTCCTCAGGGGGAACAGTATAATTATCCTAAAAGGCAAAGTTTAAAATCTTTTGAAGAAATTTTTAGTATAAGAAACTTGCTAACTCCCTGAATCAAAAAAGTGAACTGTTTGGAGAAGGCACCATAAAGAAGCCTGCAGAAACCACACACTGCACCAAAAGATCCAGAATGAACTTTAGGATGTATTGAATTGAACTGTGGGGGATTATACACATTTATTTTTAATGTAAACTCTTATGCCAAAGGGGATTGCCTTCAATTGACTTTTTGTCGATGCACCTAGCAATCATTGGTTTTGCTCTCTTTCTCTTTTATTTCCCTCTTATCCCCAAATTATTGTAATTTCCCATTAGATAGTGCAATATTGTATGCACCTTTAGTAAGAGATATAAACTGGTTATGTGAAATGATTCTTTGGGGAGGTGGCATGTAAATCTGGGAGATTTCAACACGCTCATCTCCTAAAGAATCACAGTGGGGATTGTGTAGATAGAATTTACTCCCCAAGACTTGACTGACTCAGCTCATCTTACCCAGCATCCCATTTGTGTGCTTACACTGACGTAAACACATGTACATGAGGGGGATGGAGGATAAAAGTTTTGGTGTGGCACTGCCCTCTCTCTCTTCTTCCAAGAACGCGGCTGGCAAGCTCGGCTGGGGGCCAGATGGTGGTCAGTTAGGTTAGATTAGGCTTTAATCTGCTTTCTCCATCTTTAGTGATTATTAATAAATCTCTTTGGAAAACAATACTTGGAATTATTGATAACAATTTAAATTTTACAGGAAGATTGAGCCTTCCTGTCTCCACTCCTGGTACCCTACCCACTGAGTGACCTGGCTGCCTCAATTAATAAGTGCCAAATACCAGTCCCTCCTGTAGATACTTTGTTATCTATTATTCTCATTCCCACTTCCATTCTGTCTCTTTCCCCTCACAAATTTGACTTCACATCTGTTTCCTATAGATTCATGACCCTATTGAGATATGCCACGAACAAAAGGTGTGCCAAAAAGCAGGAGGAAATATCTGTGAAAGAACCCCATCCTCTTCCCAGGCCACAGACACCGATTGGAGTGTAACCCTTGTGAAAGCCATTACCACTGCAGTGGACACCATCGTCTTCAAGTTCATAGCCAGGGTCACAGCGGCAGATGAAAGAGCCAAAAGTGTTGATGCAACTCTGTACACAAGGGTTCTCCGTCATGCATTCATTCACATCTATGAAGGAAACAGAGCTCATTATTTTCTTTTTTTTTTTCACAACATATCTTCCATGTTAAACAATGCAGACTGATAAAACCGAAAAGGATCATAGAATTTAGAACTATAAAGGTCATTAGAAATTACCTAATCCCACCTCCTCATTTTGCAGAGGAAGAAACAGACCCAAAGAGATTTTTAAAAAATTACACAGCTAATTAGCAGCAAAGTCTGGCTTTGAACCCAGGTTGCCTAATCCAAAGCTCCTAGTACATCTTACTACCTTTCATAGCTATAATCTGGTTGTAAAACCTTAAACCCTCATACAAATGAGAAAGAGTACTGCTGCTACTCAAATAAGGTGTGTAGTAAATCTTTATGTTTTTAAAGCCACTGAGGTGGCTTGGTGGATTGAGAACCAGACCTAAAGATGGGAGATCCTGGAATCAAATCTGATCTCAGATACATCCTAGTTGTGGAACCCCAGGCAAATCACCTAATTCTTTCGCCTTGGAACCAATATACAGTTTTTATTCTAAGATGGAAGGTAAGAATTTTTAAAAACAATTTTTTTAAGGCTAAAGAACCTAATTCTATATTATCCTCAGCCAAAATCTCAGCTCTGCCATTAATTCTCTGTGTGACCTCATGCAAGTCACTTCATCCTTTTAAGACTCAATTTCTTCTTGTGAAAAAGGCAAGGGTGAAACTAAATCTTCAAGAGGCAGCAGAACAGAGTGACTAGACTTGGACTCAGGAATAGCTGACTTCATACCCAATCCAATAAGCATTTATTAAATGTCCACTGAGTTCCAGGCACTGTGCTAAGTGCCAGGGGTTCAATTAATTTTTTTAAAGACAGTCCTTACCCTTAAAAAGTTTAAAATCTAAGGGGAGAAACGACATACAAACCAAGGCTAGAAAGTAGGCTGATGGGACCCTGGGGGGCATCCAATGTGGTGGCATCTTTTTCTGTTGGAATTAGGTAGAGCAGAAGATGGAAAGCATAGAAACCGAGTCCAGTTTCTGCCCTCAGCAAAGGAAGGTCTCAGGAGGAGGTGTTGCTTCACTCTTCAGCCCTCAGTCAGAGGGGAAAAGAGGTTGAGGGAGGTAACATCGATAGAGGCTTGAGTTAGCAGCATAGTAGTGAGTTTAGAAGCGAAGAGCATCTCAATCCATGGAGTTGAAACCAGACAATAAATGCAAAGTAGAGTATCATATCTAGCAACTAGGTAATGCAGTAGATACAGAGCTGGACCTGAAGTTGAGAAGACTAGAGTTCAAATCCTGCCTTGGACACTAGCTGTGTGGTCCTAGGTAAGTCCCTTAACCTCTGTACTGCCTCAGTTTCCTCATCTGTAAAGTGAAGATAATGATAGCACCTGCTTCCCAGGATAAGTCACTTAACCGTGATTCTGCCTCAGTTTCGTCATATGTAAAATGGGAATAATGACAGTATTTGCTTCCCAGGGTTGCTGTGAAAATATCTATAAAGAATTTTGCAAAACTTCAAAGTGCTATGTAAATGCTACTTACTGTTATATCTCATACTAAGGGAATTCTTTGTTCTCTTTGTCTATTCTGAGTTTACACTTGTGGAAACAGAATCCTTTATTCTCTTTGCCTAGTTGGAGTTGACACTTTGGTTAACATTAACTTAAGTACCCCTACTTAGTACCTCACTAGACTGAAGATAAGATTAACTCTCCTTTGTCTACCTTTTAAATTGAATCAACAAAAGATTGAATACCCTACTTGGGGCTAGGTGAAAAGCCAGAAAGATACTTGGAGAGCTCCACCCTTTTTTTAAATTCAGTCAGTCAGAAACTTGAGAATTCTTTGAAGAGTTCACACCCTCAGAAACTATTCAATCAGAAAACTGTGAACCTTTTGATGAGAAATTGCCCTTCAGAAGGTGAGAAGTCAAACACTGCCCCCCAAACCCTAACCACCCCCAATCCCCCCACCCCACCAGCAGTGCAATTTGGAAACAGACAATTTGGCCCCTGTGAAGAAGGGAGGAGACAAGAAGTCACCATAAAAGCAAGCTCAAACTCCCTCAGAGGATATGGTCTTTGAGAAAATAGTCTGAAGAGATTGTCTTCTGGAGATAGTCTTCTAACTGGGGAGAGTCTTTGAGGGAGCTTTGCTGGAGACTGTGGCTTGGATTGTAGGCTTGGAGCTCAGCTTCAACTTAGACTCTGACTCCTGGACTACTTTGTTGGGTGAGTGAAAGGCTGACTCCCTTCCTAGTTTCTTAAGAGAGTAGCTTCCATCTTGGAGGAGGCCCTGTGGTTACTCACCACCAGCCTTACCTGGTTGAGAGCTAATTAATCTCTGCCTGGATTAAAATAGGCTAGAGGACTTTTCTATACTCTTCACACTTCTCTACTTTATTGTTTCCCCTCTATTTTGGTAAATAAACTTCTGACTTGAGATATAATAATTTTGGTGACCACGTTATTTCATATAATTTTAAATTTAACCTTTATATCTAGTCATTCCAGTCATGTCTGACTCTTCATGATCCCAGTTGGAGTTTTCTTGGCAGAGATACTGGATTGGTTTGCCGTTTCCTTTATCTAGTTCATTTTCCAGATGAGGAAACTGAGGCAGATAGGGTTAAAGTGACTGACCCAGGGTCACATAGTGAATAAGTGTCTGAGGCCAAATTTGAACTCATATATAAAATGGATATAATGACAACATCTGTTTACCAGGATTGCTATGAGAATATCTATAAAGCATTTTGCAGAACCGTGAAATACTAACCATTATTATTATTATATTGTTATATCTCATATATAACTATGTAAGTGATTTATTATTTCTATGCCTCAGTGCCCATATCTATAAAACGAGGAGGTTGAACTAACAAAGGCCTTTAAGATTACTCCCATTTTAAAAGCTATGATCCTATAGATGCTAGTCTCCCTGACTCTAGGCCTAGCACTCTATCTACTGTGCCACCTCACTGCCCTGCTACACCAGTCATACCAGTTTCCTTATTGCCCACATCTAAAGGGGCCAGGAACCATTGGCCCTCTGCAGTGGAGCTAGAGCCCAGAGATGCTCAATTTTCAACCTGTTCCTCAATAGTTCCTCTAAAAGAAAAGCTCAGCTTCCAGTTCTTCAAGTCAAGAGTCCTAGATTTTAGTCTGGATGTAAATTCCCCACTTATTAGTTATTGGGCCAATCACCTCCTCTCTCTACGTCTCTGTTCCATCAGCTGTAAAATTCAGGTGCTAGACAAAATAAGGAAATCTTAGCTTAGAATCTATGAAGTTTTAAAAATATTTTAATAGCCATTTCAACACAGTTTCCTTTAATTTATATATATTTTATTTCAGGCACTTAAAAACTTTTTCTGAGAAGGGGGGCTTTTATAACTTCACCACACTACCAAAGAGGTCTATGACACAAGAAAGGCTAAGAACCCCCTGGCCCTGTGGTCCTGGTGAGCTCTATACTGGCAATACAAACATAATAGGAATTTCTCAGAATCATTTGCAGGCACTGCGTTGGTGGGGTGACTAAAAGAGAACACGAGATCAAACTCTTTAATGCTGATGCCTTCCTGTTTACCCAACAATGTAGATATGATCCAACTGATTGAGTCACTATATCCTTCATCTAATGTAGCCGAGCCAGGTCCAAAGCTTGCTGGCCAGGCCAATAATGGAGTAAAGAGGAAACTGTCCCTGTGTAGTCTGGTGACGGCCTCCAGACAAAGACCTCATTCTGTGTCTGCCCCACTGGCTGACTGGGAGTGTGCCAAGGCAGGACCCCCCACAGGACTCGCCCTAATTCCTGAGCTCTGAAGGCCATGTTCACTTCCTGAGTCAAAGAAAAGCTGGGATGGGAACTGTGCTGGCCAGTGGTGGCATTTGTTTTTCTGACTTATCAGCATTTGAATTGATTATGTGAAAACCAGACTGAACTTTTGTTCTGCTTTTGCGGAGACTTGGGTGGAGAGGGAAATTATGCAGTAACCTCTGTTCTGAGTTTCATGCTCTGGAGCCCCAGGTTTGGTGGGAAGGCTGCAAAGACATAAAAACTGCCCAAATGGTCCCTGCCTGAAAGGAAAATAGCCCACTCCTCCCACCATGGAGACCTTGAAGGCTTTTCCTGCCCTTAGATTGTAATAATTCACGTTTCTATAGTCTGTGAAGATTTACAAAGCACTTTCCTCCCAAAAAAGAGGCAACTGTAGCTCAGCAGTTAAAATCACTGCACCTGGAGTCAGGAAGACCTGAGTTCAAAAACAGCCTCAGACACTGTCTAGCTATGTGACCTGGGGCAAGTCACTTAACCTTTGACTGCTTGACAGAAGGATACACTGGATATATTAGGGAGATAAATAGCAAAAACCACTCCAGTATCCTTGCCAAGAGGACCCATGGACCGCTATGGTCCGTGGGGTCATGAAGAGTCAGGCACTCCTGAACCACTGAATAACAACAAATTTCTCACAAAAATCCTGTGAGACATTTCACACGAGTCTCAGAGAGGTGCACTGGCTTTGTCTAAGGCCATACAGTTTGGACACTTGGGGATGACTTGAAACCTGTTTCACTGGTTTGAACCCATTGCTGGACTGTGTTGTGATTCTCACTCCCCTCTTTGGAAAATCTACCCAGACTCATTCACAGAATCCCTAAAAATATATCCCTGAACACACCCATAAACTGTCAGGATTCCAATAACCTCTGTGAATGTTTTCTCCACCAACAGACCCAGGAAGAAGTCTAAAGGAAGAACAGTTTGCCATGTGGCTCTGTTCATAGCACCACAGATTTAGAATTAGAAGGAAACTCAAAGTCCCTTACTCCAACCCCCTTATTTTATGGATGAGGAAACAGAGACTCAAAGAAATTGAGAGACTTTCTTGGGATCTAAGGTGGGACATTTAAACACATCTTCCTAGTTGCAAGGGCTCTACTCACTGCATCACACTGCCATAAAAAAGCAGCAGCAGCTTTTTTGAATGAAGAAAGAAAAAAACTAGGTATTAATTAGCTAACCAGGTATAAAAGTAACAGACAAGTCATTCTCTTGATCCTGATAATTGATGAAATAGTACACAGCTAGGAAGAGTGTGTCCTTTCTTGAGTTTATTTATCTATTTATTTATTTATTGAGTTTGTTTATTTATTTATTTATTTATTTGGTTCAGAGAATTGGGAGAATTGAATTTATTTATTAGGTTCAGAGAATTAGGCAAATTTATTTTATTTATTTATTGGGTTCAGAGAATTGGGAAAATTAAGTTTATTTATTTATTAGGTTCAGAGAATTAAGAGAAAAATTGAGTTTATTTATTGGGTTCAGAGAATTAGGAGAATGAGACACTAGTGGCAAGAATAAAGAATAATTCAACTATAATGTGGGTAAAAGTGAGGTTAAAAAGTGATGAAACTAGGGGCAACAAGATAATTCAGTGGATAGAGTCAGATCTGGAGATGGGAAGTCCTAAGATCAAATCTGGCCTCAGACACTTTGTAGCTGTGTGACCCTGGGCAAGTCACTTAACCCTGGCTGCCTAGCCATTGTCCTTCTGTCTTAGAGTTGTTACTAAGACAGAAAGTAAAGGTTAAAAAAAATAGAAAGAAACTGATGGAACTGCAAGTCAATACCATTAAAACCGTGACAGTTTATGGGTGTGTTCAGGGATATATTTTTAGGGATTCTGTGAATGAGTCTGGGTAGATTTTCCAAGCAGGGGAGTGAGAATCACAACACAGGCCAGCAATGGTCAGCCCAGACCTGGGTTCAAACCAGTGAAACAGGTTTCAAGTCATCCCCATTCTGTATGAAGGAACTCGGAGTCAAAGCATCACGAGTGTGAGTATTAATGTGTCCATTAACACTGGTATTGGTTCTGTTCCTCCAGAGACTCTATATAGTCCATTAAGGAATTAAAGAAGCCCACCAATTTAATTAATCTAGCCCTGCCATTTGGCAGGAGAGGCCTATAAATCCGAGCCAAAACACTGAGGCATATTTGTTTAATGTGTACATAAGGGTAGGATTGAATGTCTAATGTACAGTAGAATATTTTATGGAATCATTTTTAATTTTTCCAGTCAATCTGGCATGGTGTTATTAGTGTAAGCCTTGAAAACAGGAAGACTGAGGTTAAGTTTGACCTCCAACACAGACTGGCTCTGTTCCCCTGCTCCAGGTACTTAACTTCTCAGGGTTCTAGGTATCTCTAAGATTGTAAGAGGGGCAATCTCAGCCGAGAGAGGTGCCTCACCCCAGAGTTTCCTAGATCGGTGCAATCACAAGAACAGTCCTTATTTCTTTCGAAAAAAAAAGAAAGGAACCACAGATCAGAAGCAGAGATAAGAGCCCTTTCTGAGAAGTTTGGTCTGGGCCCTTGAATTTGACTGTTGACACAGCTTCCAATGATTCAAGAGTGTAAATAAGGCCACTTTCAAGCATGAAACATGAAATACAGCCATGTCTAGCAAATCTAGGCTTTCTATGCACAGTTGGCTGAAGTTCTTCCCCCAGAAGGATTCTTCCCCCAGTAGTTGCCTCAATCACATAATTGAAAATCAGTGCTTGGGTTTTTGGATCATTGGCTGAAGGAGCAACGTGGGATGGGGAGACTTTTTGTGTTTCTAACATGTCTGAAAAGTTTAGGGTCTATACCTAAATTTAAAATAAAAATAAAACAGAAATAGAATTTACATTTTCAATTTTTTAAAGCTGTTACCGAAGGAGAAATACCTTGACAAGATCTTCCATCCTCATTGAGTGTAAAACCTGGATTGCATGTACAGGAATAGGAGCCAGGGACATTGGCACATAGCTGCTGACAATAGCCATAACGACACTCATCTATGTCTGCAAATGTAAAAGAGAGAAAAGCAGGTCAGGTTGCTCTTGGTTTTTCATCTCTATCTGCATTCTCGTCTCCATCTCCATCTTCATCTCCGTTACCCTTGTTCCCTTCCTCACATCAGTATCACCATCACTTACTATCTCAAGCATGCATTACCACTACTACCAGCATGGTAGACTGGGAGGAGCCTAAGCCTAAAAGTCAAGGGATTTAATTTTGAGTTCTGACTTTGCCACCAATATGTTTCATGTGTGACCTTGAAAAAGTCATTTTTGTGTAGTTTGTTATTTTTTTTATTTCCCTCAACTATAAAATGAGATTAGATTAAATGATTTCTAGTTTTAATGTTCTAGTTAAAGAACTAAAGAACTGTGAACATTAAAACTAGAGATCATTAAATCTTGATTAAATTAAATTAATTTATAAATAGTTATAAATTAATTAATTATAATTAAATTAATTATATTGAAATTTAAAAATAAAGGGTAAAGTTGTTTTGAAGAACTAGAACACTAAAACTAGAGATTATTTAATCTATCACCATCCTAATGTTTGTAACATTATTATGGCTTCAAAAGAAGGTCCCTTCCCTAAACAAATTACTTTTATGGACGTGGCTAGGAAAGACCATATAAAAATAACTAAGGACACATACAATGCAAACAGAGAGGCATCCCCTGTATAAAGTTGTCCTCACAAAATATCATTTCACAAAAACACTATAAGTACCATTATAAACAACACCCCAGTAAAAATTCAGTGATCCACTATAATAGCATTATATTTTACAGCATTTATTTCCTTGTTTCTTTGGAACTAACTGATCCTAGTAACATTTTTTCGTCTAATATGTTTTTGTGTAAAAATCATCAGGTGAACAAGCATCATTCTCCAGTGGATAAATGCCTAAAGGAGAGAAACAAACATTTCTCAAAAGAAGAAATTCAAACGATTAACAACAATTGGAAATATGGATACAAATACTTAATGAGACAGAAAAATCCAAATAATTTGGGTTTTATTTTATCTTCAACAAACTGACAAAAAAAAAAGACAAAATTATGCCTCAGTGTTGGAAAGATAGACTATGTAGTTGGTGCAACTGTCAACTGGCTGAACAATTCTGGAAAGTAACTTGAAAGTACATATTTTTTAATGATTAAAATGTCAATACTCTTTTGCTCAACATTCCTACTTAGGCATATGATCCTAGGAAGTCAAGGAAGGAAGAAAGAGCTGAGGGACACACGAATGTTCTGGTTAATATTTAATAGTTGATTCTCTAGGGAGGAAAATATATACATAACAAATTTTTGGTTTTAATTGGCATTATTAGCATTTTCTCCAACACATTAAGTCTAGACAGTCAATAAAACAATAAACCAAATGTGTTTTGCTGATTTCTGAGGCATAAAATGTTCACCCAGAAAACTTAAAAATCACTTTCACAAGGGATAGATAATATGAGCTCACTCCACCATGTAACTGAGTATACATTGATATGTTCAGAGCAGAACTTTTAAGAGCAAAGAATGGAAAACAAATTGTGTTAATGAATCAAATAAAATTTTAATATACTATAAAATATGACGACTATAAAGAATTTTTAAAAGGAATGGAAAAACATTTGAGCTAATGCAGAATAAAATATTCAGGGAAACAACACACACTATGAGAGACATGATAGGAAAGCGTTCTTCTCTCCCTTATTTAAATAAAGACTTGGAGGAATAGGGATATAGAACATTGACATTAGCATCATATTTGGTTGATATGTTAGTTTTGCTTAACTGCTGCTTTTTCTTTCTTTTTTTCTGTTATAAGAGATAATTCAATGGGGAGAAATACATTCAAACATGAAGGTGATATTGAAAACAAAAGCTATCAATAAAAAAATTTTTTAAAGAAGTTTTTGTTAAAATCTGCTTGTATGCCATGTCCAAGACCCTGGTGTGAACCCTTAAGTATCAATTCTAATGCAGGAAAATAGTTGGAGCAATCTATAAAAATCAGATGTCCCAAGAAAAAGACATCAATACCCATCTACCTTTCACTGATGTAGAGAAAGTAAAGAGAGTGGTCCCAGCACCCGTACCCTTGTGAGTGTCTGCATATCCATTGCAGAGAGTGGAAAAAGCTCACCCCCACAATAAAAGGACAATGATTCAAATAACCAGATTGCAGCAGGCAGTCATTTCCTTGACACTTCTGTCACTATACTTCCTGATCTCTGGACAGATCTCCCTGGCATGAAAGCCCTTTCTGGTCCCCAACATTCCAATCTCATCTCAGTTCTTGGCTTTGGTATTCCTGAGAAACCCTTGCTACTGTCCTGACCTAACTTTGGTTTTCTCTTAAGCATTGGACTCTACCTTTTTTTTTTTCTCCAAGAAGGGGATACACCTTGTTCCTGAAATTAATAATCTACCTGGGGCCTGTCTGCATATGTTAGCTCCCTTCTGGAGGCTCGATAATAAATTCCTTGAGGACAAGAATTATATCTCATGTTCATGAGTACTGTTACCTCCACCCCAGAAGCAATTAATTTAGTACCAAACACATGAGAGGAAAAAAATTTTTAATTAAATTTCATTTTTAAATGTTTTAATTAAATTTTTAATTAAATTTCATTTAAAAAGCTGTGAAGACTATCCCTTATTCCTAGAATTCACCCTTCTTCATTTATATTTCTTAGAATTTCTAAAATCCTTCAAAATTCAATGTAAATATCCTTCCCACAAGAGACCTTTTCTGACCCTCCCACTCACCACCCCACCTATTAATGCTTTGCCCTGAAAAATTACTTTGTATTTATTTTTGTTATTTTATACATATGTATATGTGTACATATTGTTTGCTTTGTAATAATATGACCTTTTTGAGGAAAAGGACTATTTCATTTTCCTCTTTCTATTCCCAGGGAGTGTTTAATCATGCATGTTGATTGAGCTAATGATTCTCATATGCTTTGCTAGTCTTCACTGATGCCTTATTCCAAAGCCTTATTATTGCATAAAAAGGGGACCTACCTTGAGTTCTCAAAAGCTGCATCAGCAAAGCATAAACTTGGACAAGTCCTACCAAGCTAGAAAGGCCTGGAAAGCTAGGATGGCTCAGGGATGGATGGGTATATATGAGCTTAGCTAGTGTCTGTAAATTCAGAGAACCTCATTACCAATTCCCCAAAGGATGATAACTTTTTTTAGGCCGTTGCAACTCCCCAAACTCCTCTTTTGAGCAATGGAACAGTTGTGATCTGTGGAGGGAACCCACACCCGTGGACAAAATTAATTGTTCTTGAATACTGAAATAGGATTTACAGGGATTTATTATGAGGCAGATATGTGGTACAAATGGGTGAAACACTGGATTTAGAGTCACAAAGATCCAAATTCAAATCCTGCCTCAGATACTTAAGAGCTTTGTGTCCTTGGAAATCACTTGACTTTTCTAAGCCTCCGTTTCTTCATCTGTAAAATGTAGATAATAGTTGCATCTACTTTATAGGTTTACTGTGAAGGTGAGTGAGATCATATATATAAAGTGATATATGCAAACCTTGCAGGGTAATAAAATCATAGCTACTTTCATTGAAATTAGAGTTGTGCCTTCTACATAGTGTTAACTGGAATTTGGGAAATGCCATCTAAAAGTATATATATATATATATATATATATTCTATGGACATGTGGGGACCTTAAAAACTACATTTCCCATGGTCCAACGGGTTCCTGTTTTGGATTACGTATTCAAGGTGAGGGACAGCTTTAAATAGGGGGAAGTGACTTTGAACTGGTCTCTTTAGCTACCCGGCACGCGAAGGTACGAAAGGTAAAATGGCTAAGGCAGGAGTTTGAATACTTACAGGCGCGTGGTCTAATGATTTTATCTCTATCAGCATGGCTTTAATTAAAATACTAATTTCTATATTTATATCAGTCTTTATTATTTTTAATTGTAACAATAGTCATCACCGAGTAAATGTTGAATGACTGGATGCATGAATGGATAAATTAACGAGTTAGCTAATTAATTTGTTTGTATTACCTAAGTATACACCAGCAGTGAGTGGTGGCCCAAGCTTACCATGATCTCCTGGGCTAGAGGAAAGGGGAACAAGCCTGAGTTTAAAGACTGACCACTAACACAGTCCAAGGCGGGTAGAATACACGCAGTCAAGAGAGTGGACTTCCCAGCTGCGGGATGCTTGCAAGCTCTTGATACCAAAGAACCAAATCTTTTCAACTTTTTTTTCTGAGGTACTTGACTAGGACTTGGCAAAACTATCATCCTATAGCTTAATTCGGGTGTTTTAACAAGCAGTTATTAAGTGCCGAGTATGCACCTGGCACTCTCCTAAATGTTTTAGCAAGTCTGATGCGCCGCTTTCAGTGTCTAAATTTACTAAAGTAACTAATCAATAGCTCTTACATCAGATACTGATGCAAGGCCATTCCTACATCTAGCCCTTTGTCTGACGGCTAAACCGTGGACTTTGGAACACCCAAGGAAGGCTATACAGCTTCAGCAGAGATCACAGTTTTTTGCTGGCTGAACTGTAAAAATGTCGCTCATTTTATTTTCCCTAAAGTTCTCCCTTCTGGTTCCAAAGCCCTTATTTAAATGTATATGTGTGTCTAAATATGTAATATGTGTATGGATGCATATGTACATATGACTGTCACGGGAGGGGATGAGTTAGCCTAAAACAGGAAAAGAATCCCTAGTCTAGTTCCGATGAACTCCCGGCCAAGGTCATTAAGGATGAATGTGTTTGGCTGTCAAGAACAAAAGATTGGTTTAGGAGGATGCCGGGTAACAACTCAACTGGGAGACATGTGAATGCAATCAACACCACCATGTGAGGGCAAAGGATGGAGTCCCTCCTCGAGCCAGAAGAGACAATAAACACTTGATAAACACAGCTCTTGCCCCGTCTGCGCTGTCCCTGGGGAAGCATCTGCCTTTGGAGGTCCAAAAACCCTGTAAAACATCACTCAGTCAATGATGTCTAGACGACTCATAAACCTGCTTAGACACACGGTATTGGTGGGCTTATAAGGACTAGCTAATGTGGAGCAGCTACATAGCACAATGGATTTGGAATTAGGAAGACTCATCTTTATGAGTTCAAATCTCCCCTCAGGCACTTACTAGCTGGGTGACCCTCAGCAAGTCACTTGAACCCAGCTTGTCTCTCAGTTCCTCATCTGTAAAATGAGCTGGAGAAGGAAATGGCAAACCACTTCAGTGTCTTTGCCAAGAACACACCAAATGGAGAGTAAACAAAACAAAACAAAAAAAAAACATATTTTTGGAATGGAATTTAAAAGATTGACACTTTCATTCTGCCCCCGACTCATTATAATGCTACTAGACAGCTTGTCCCAGCAGAATGATTCCTCCAGTATATTACTGTGAGATTCTGGAAAGCATGTCGCAAATATAAGTAGCCACCCCCTAATCCCACTCCCTTAGCAACTTCATACATAAAACCTTTCTTCTGAGGTAAAATTCTCATCATCAGTTTTCAGAGGAAAACAAAGGGTTTTAAAAGTTGCCTTTAAGAATATTTAGATTGTCAGAAGGAATCGTGCTAAATTACACTCTGATTAGTTGTAATCATACTAATAAATCTCAGTTCTGGAGAGCAGCTAATAAAACACATCTTCTTCCTTTCATTAGAAATGTGGAGGGCAACTGGGTGGCTCAGTGGATTTAGAGACAGGAGGTCCTGGGTTCAAATCTGACCTCAGACACTTCCTAGCTGTGTGGACAAGTCACTTAACCCCCATCACCTCACCCTTACTACTCTTCTGCCTTGGAATCAATATATAGCATTGATTCTAAGATAGAAAGTAAGGGTTTATTTTTTAAAATTAAAAAAAGAAAGAAATGTAAAGGAATATGGGCCCTCAGTCAATGGGTCAACAAGCATATATTAAGGGCATCCTATGAAGCAAGCACTTTATTAAGCAAAGAGGATAAAAAGAAAAGAGAGAGGGGTTGCAAGCTGGGAGCTAAGATGGAGGAGTAAAGGAATGCTCCACTCTGCTGATCCCTCCACATACACAANTTGTGATCTGTGGAGGGAACCCACACCCGTGGACAAAATTAATTGTTCTTGAATACTGAAATAGGATTTACAGGGATTTATTATGAGGCAGATATGTGGTACAAATGGGTGAAACACTGGATTTAGAGTCACAAAGATCCAAATTCAAATCCTGCCTCAGATACTTAAGAGCTTTGTGTCCTTGGAAATCACTTGACTTTTCTAAGCCTCCGTTTCTTCATCTGTAAAATGTAGATAATAGTTGCATCTACTTTATAGGTTTACTGTGAAGGTGAGTGAGATCATATATATAAAGTGATATATGCAAACCTTGCAGGGTAATAAAATCATAGCTACTTTCATTGAAATTAGAGTTGTGCCTTCTACATAGTGTTAACTGGAATTTGGGAAATGCCATCTAAAAGTATATATATATATATATATATATATTCTATGGACATGTGGGGACCTTAAAAACTACATTTCCCATGGTCCAACGGGTTCCTGTTTTGGATTACGTATTCAAGGTGAGGGACAGCTTTAAATAGGGGGAAGTGACTTTGAACTGGTCTCTTTAGCTACCCGGCACGCGAAGGTACGAAAGGTAAAATGGCTAAGGCAGGAGTTTGAATACTTACAGGCGCGTGGTCTAATGATTTTATCTCTATCAGCATGGCTTTAATTAAAATACTAATTTCTATATTTATATCAGTCTTTATTATTTTTAATTGTAACAATAGTCATCACCGAGTAAATGTTGAATGACTGGATGCATGAATGGATAAATTAACGAGTTAGCTAATTAATTTGTTTGTATTACCTAAGTATACACCAGCAGTGAGTGGTGGCCCAAGCTTACCATGATCTCCTGGGCTAGAGGAAAGGGGAACAAGCCTGAGTTTAAAGACTGACCACTAACACAGTCCAAGGCGGGTAGAATACACGCAGTCAAGAGAGTGGACTTCCCAGCTGCGGGATGCTTGCAAGCTCTTGATACCAAAGAACCAAATCTTTTCAACTTTTTTTTCTGAGGTACTTGACTAGGACTTGGCAAAACTATCATCCTATAGCTTAATTCGGGTGTTTTAACAAGCAGTTATTAAGTGCCGAGTATGCACCTGGCACTCTCCTAAATGTTTTAGCAAGTCTGATGCGCCGCTTTCAGTGTCTAAATTTACTAAAGTAACTAATCAATAGCTCTTACATCAGATACTGATGCAAGGCCATTCCTACATCTAGCCCTTTGTCTGACGGCTAAACCGTGGACTTTGGAACACCCAAGGAAGGCTATACAGCTTCAGCAGAGATCACAGTTTTTTGCTGGCTGAACTGTAAAAATGTCGCTCATTTTATTTTCCCTAAAGTTCTCCCTTCTGGTTCCAAAGCCCTTATTTAAATGTATATGTGTGTCTAAATATGTAATATGTGTATGGATGCATATGTACATATGACTGTCACGGGAGGGGATGAGTTAGCCTAAAACAGGAAAAGAATCCCTAGTCTAGTTCCGATGAACTCCCGGCCAAGGTCATTAAGGATGAATGTGTTTGGCTGTCAAGAACAAAAGATTGGTTTAGGAGGATGCCGGGTAACAACTCAACTGGGAGACATGTGAATGCAATCAACACCACCATGTGAGGGCAAAGGATGGAGTCCCTCCTCGAGCCAGAAGAGACAATAAACACTTGATAAACACAGCTCTTGCCCCGTCTGCGCTGTCCCTGGGGAAGCATCTGCCTTTGGAGGTCCAAAAACCCTGTAAAACATCACTCAGTCAATGATGTCTAGACGACTCATAAACCTGCTTAGACACACGGTATTGGTGGGCTTATAAGGACTAGCTAATGTGGAGCAGCTACATAGCACAATGGATTTGGAATTAGGAAGACTCATCTTTATGAGTTCAAATCTCCCCTCAGGCACTTACTAGCTGGGTGACCCTCAGCAAGTCACTTGAACCCAGCTTGTCTCTCAGTTCCTCATCTGTAAAATGAGCTGGAGAAGGAAATGGCAAACCACTTCAGTGTCTTTGCCAAGAACACACCAAATGGAGAGTAAACAAAACAAAACAAAAAAAAAACATATTTTTGGAATGGAATTTAAAAGATTGACACTTTCATTCTGCCCCCGACTCATTATAATGCTACTAGACAGCTTGTCCCAGCAGAATGATTCCTCCAGTATATTACTGTGAGATTCTGGAAAGCATGTCGCAAATATAAGTAGCCACCCCCTAATCCCACTCCCTTAGCAACTTCATACATAAAACCTTTCTTCTGAGGTAAAATTCTCATCATCAGTTTTCAGAGGAAAACAAAGGGTTTTAAAAGTTGCCTTTAAGAATATTTAGATTGTCAGAAGGAATCGTGCTAAATTACACTCTGATTAGTTGTAATCATACTAATAAATCTCAGTTCTGGAGAGCAGCTAATAAAACACATCTTCTTCCTTTCATTAGAAATGTGGAGGGCAACTGGGTGGCTCAGTGGATTTAGAGACAGGAGGTCCTGGGTTCAAATCTGACCTCAGACACTTCCTAGCTGTGTGGACAAGTCACTTAACCCCCATCACCTCACCCTTACTACTCTTCTGCCTTGGAATCAATATATAGCATTGATTCTAAGATAGAAAGTAAGGGTTTATTTTTTAAAATTAAAAAAAGAAAGAAATGTAAAGGAATATGGGCCCTCAGTCAATGGGTCAACAAGCATATATTAAGGGCATCCTATGAAGCAAGCACTTTATTAAGCAAAGAGGATAAAAAGAAAAGAGAGAGGGGTTGCAAGCTGGGAGCTAAGATGGAGGAGTAAAGGAATGCTCCACTCTGCTGATCCCTCCACATACACAAAAACAGAAAACAAATCGCCTCAAAACAAAGGAAAGCTGGAGGAATAGGTCTCTGTGGGGTCAGAGGAGAGAGCAGCCCCCGCAGCATCTCCTAGGCTTGGCAGAACTTGGAGCAGCCTAACCTATGGTGGCTCTGCCAGAAGCAGTGAAGCTGCAGAAAGGGAATGAGCCCCATGGCAGAGAAGGCAGGAAACCTACGGCCTCTCTTGTGGCAGCATGAGGCTACCTGAGACTACAGGAGAGCAGAGAGGGCCAACTGGAACTCCAGTGACCAACTCCCTCCCAGTGGCGGCAGAGTGCCTAAGGCAATGGAGCTCAGGGCTGGAGACCTGCCCAGGCCAGGCCCAAAGGGAAGCAGCAGAGCAGGGATCAGACCATCTCATGGAGCAGCTTGACAAAAACTGCCTGGAAAACTGAAAAGCAGTATGGCAGACATTGGGCATGGACCGACATCTCACACCAAACACCAGGATAAATTCTAAATAGATACTTGATGTAGGAAATAATGACACCATTAACAAATCAGGGGAACACGGAAAAGTTTATCTGTCAAACTTATGGGAAGAATTTATGACCAAACAAGCTTTAGAGAACGTTACAAAAAATGAAATCAATCATTTTCATTTCATTAAATTAAAAAGGGTTTTACAAATAAAACCAATGCAACCAAGATTAGGAGAGAAACAACAAATTTTCCAATAAAATTTATAGCAAGTATCTGGCAAAAGCCTCATTTCTCAAATATATAAAGAACCTGAGTCAAATTTAGATGACTACAAAGTATTCCCCAATTGACAATTGGTCAAAGAACATGCAGTTCTCAGAGGAAGAAATTAAAACTATGCATGGTCGGGGGCAGCTGGGTAGCTTAGTGGATTGAGAGCTAAGCCTAGAGACAGGAGGTCCTAGGTTCAAATCCAGCCTCAGACACTTCCCAGCTGTATGACCCTGGGCAAGTCACTTAACCCCCATTGCCTACCCTTCACTCTTCTGCCTTGGAGCCACTACACAGTATTGACTCCAAGATGGAAGGTAAGGGTTTAAAAAAAAAATTATGCATGGTCATGAAAAAAATGTTCCAAATAACTATTGATTAGAGAAATGCAAATTTAAACAACTCTGAGAAACTACCTCACACCTAAAAGAGAGGCTAGCCTAGAGAAGAGAGGTCCTAGGTTCAAATCCGGTCTCAGATACTTCCCAGCTGTGTGACCCTGGGCAAGTTACTTGACCCCCATGGCCCACCCTTACCACTCTTCCACCTAGGAGCCAATACACAGAAGTTAAGGGTTTAAAAAAATTAAAAAAAAAAATAAAAGAGAGGCTAACATGACCAAAAAGGAAGAGGAAAACGTTGGAGGAAATATGGGAAAACTAGACACTAATATATTGTTGATGGAACTATGAACTGATACAACCATTCTGGAGATCAGTATGGAATCAGGCTCAAAGGGTCACAAAACTGTGCATACCCTTTGACCCAGAAATACCACTACTGGGTCTATATCCTAAAGAGATCAGAGATAAGGGGAAAGGACCTACCCAAGCCAAAGTATTTTTAGTAGTTCTTTTCATACTAGCAAAGAATTGGAAAATGAGGAGTTCATCATTGAGAAATGGATGTACCAAGCCATAGTATATACTTGTAATGGAATATTATTGTGCCATAAGGAACAATGAACAGGATGAGTTAAAAAACAACTATAAAGACTTATATGAACTGATGCAATGTGAAGTGTGCAGAACCAAGAGAACAATACGTACAGTAACAAAGGATGTAAAATGATCAAAGATGAAGGACTAAACTATTATCAGCAAAGCCAGTCTCCAAAGGACTCATGATGAAAATGCTGCCCACAGCCAGAGAAGGAACTGCTGGAGTCTGAGTGCAAATCCAAGTAGGTCATCTTCCACTATATTTCCTTCATGAGGTCTCTGTTGTACACATATGTCTTCTATCATGACAAGAACAATATAGCAATATGCATTACATGAAAATACAAGTATAACCTATATCAGACTATTCATCACCTGAGAGTGGTGGAGAGAAAGTAGGGAGAGAGAAAATCTGAATTTTAAAATGACAAAAACAACAATCAAAAAGTGTTTCTACATGTAACAGAAAAAAAAAAAGTAAAAGATGCAGCAAAAATAATTTTTAAAAGAGGGAAAAGGGAGAAAAAAACTTGCCCCAAAGGTCTAAAAGGATAGACAACTTGAAATGACTAGATTCATGTGAGGTACATGCAGATTAGATGAAAGGCAATCTGGGAAGAAAGCTTTAGCATCTGGGAGGGCTCAGAAGGTCCTCCTGTAAGAGGGGAGATTTCAGCCGAGTTTGGAAGGAAGATGGGAAAATTAAGAGGCAGAGGTGAGAGGGTAAAGCATTGCAGATATAAGGTTCAGACAGTGCAAAAGCCCTGAGATGGGAGATGGAATATCAATTTGAGGAATGGTGCACAAATACTATGAGATATCAAATCACAGAATCTCAGACCTGCAAAAGACCTCAGATGACATCTAGTCCAATCCATATCTGAACAAGAATGCCTTCTGTCATATAACCAGCAAGTAACTAGGGGTTCTAAGAAGGTGAGGTAAGAAGGAATGGAGACAGAATGGAAAGTCGTGGACAAGGAAGGAAAGAAGGAAAGAAGCATTTATTAAGACTCTACTATGTTGGTGGGCATTATGACTCATCCAGGGTCACACAGCCAGTACGTGTAAGATGTGGAATTTGAACCCAAATCTTCCTTGTTCCAAGGCTAGCTCTCTATATACTACTTCTAGTTCTTCTCGGTAAATAAAGAAGGGTTAAAAATCTAGGAGAGAGGGGATAATTGAATGTGAAAAACCTTAGAGGAGACAAGAAAGGATTACACTCTCTCCTGGTGCTATCTTTACAAACACTTCTCTTCTTTCAAGGGCCACCTCAGATGCCATGATCTCTAAAGAACTTTCTGTGAACTCTGAAACTAAAAATTATTTCTCCCTTCTCCTATTTTCCTAGGGCAGTTTGTCTGGATCTTTCTTTTATGTCCTACAGCCTACCTTGTATTATGCTTGTCTTTATTACACATTGCATTCTGTCCCCCACGTTCCAGATACTAGAATGTAAAAGAAGTGTGTTATTTATTTTTGTATTCCCAGCACCTAGTACAGTGCCCTATGCACATAGTAGGTACTGAATAATTATTCATTCCATTCCATTTAACTGAATTCATTTTGACTGACACTTGTAAGATGGTGCCACCTGCTGGAATAAATATTTCAGGCAAGGCTACATTGTCCATCTGGGAAGAGCATAGAGGAGCAGCCCCCTCTAGAAATTAAATGGCTGCAATTTTTGTTGCTCCTGGTTAGTAAGGCTGATACTTCCCCTTCCCTGCTAGCTTCTAATTCGATCCCTGGGAAGCTGAGTTAAGGGGCAAAAGCTTAGAAATCACTGTTATCAAATATGTAAATCAGACACATCAGGAAAAGATAGCTAACACTAGAAGAGAAAAGTGAGACGAATCTAATAAAATTAAATTTAAAGGAATAAATGCAAATTCCTACCCTTGGATTCAAAAAACAAACAGCACAATGACAAGGCAGAGAAGGTATGCCTAGAAAATAGGTCATTCAGAAATGAAGTGGGAGTTTCATTTGACTGTTTGCAATGTAATATGGTAGTAAAATGTTCAGGCTATCTTAGGTTGCATTAACAAAAACATCTAAAATGTGTGCTCACTTTGACCACACATATACTAACGGGCAGGAGGTAGCTCATTGATTAGAAAGCCAGGTCTGCAAATGGGAGGTCCTGGGTTCAAATTTGACCTCAGATACTTCCTAGCAAGGGCAAGACACTTAACCCCAATTGCCTAGCCCTTACTATTCTTCTGCATTGGAACCAATATGCAGTATTGATTCTAAGCCTGAAGGTAAGGGTTTGAAGAGATTAATAAAAATTAAATGTAAGATGTTATGGTTCTACTGTATTCTACCCAGTAAAATCATACCTGGAGTATTAAGTTCAGTCCCTGGGCACCATCTCATAGAAAGGATATTGAAAAACTGCCAGCCAGCCAGAGGATAGAATTTTAAATCGTGATATAAATTGATTGTCTGAAGAAAGAGTTTATTTAGCCTGTAGCTGATAAGTGTGGGGATGTAGTTAGGGAAGGCATGCTAGCTATCTTTAAGCACAGGGAATCCCCAAAGTCCAAGGGTTTTATAACTGCACTAAGACGTTTGGGCCATATTGTAGTCAGAGTTGTTAAAGAAACTTGTTCTTCTTGGTTATCCCTTGGAAGGGAGAGGCAAAGAAGATTCCAGAACATTCTTCTTTCTTCCTCAATTAGTTCCGTTCCAGGATTAGTCTTTCCACAACTCCTGCCTCATACTAAAAGAATTCAACATACATAGCGATATTCCTTTAACATTCTAACTTCCCAGTTCTTCAGAATCACTTAATTCTCATGTCTTACTCTTCCATCTCACTTTAGCTATATACAGTGGCAGTCTTAGCCTTGATTTTGTGATCACTCACAAGGGTTCTTCTTTCATGTTCATGAACTCCAAAACTCCTTTATCTGGTCATAATCTTTTATCATTCTATCTTTCCCTTTATTTTATCACCCCAATCCTATTCTCTGTCCATCAACATCATTGCCAGTCCCCCACCACTGTAGAGGCTGCCATTTGTCCACTTGAATTAGAGGTGGACCCACAGGAAGTGACCAGAGACACTATCTCTTCAAGTATGTTGGTTACTTCCTGTTGGGGCACTTCCCCCTTTGAACTTGGTGCTGAAGGTTCTCGGCTGAGACCTCAGGAAGCTTCTACTCTGAGTGGTCACGTGGGTAAGTTAGGCTGACTTCCTTGGCCTACCTTGGCGTTTTCCAGAGTCTGCCTTAAGTAGGCTTCTAGCCTCTCTGCCTCTCTGATTGTTAAGGCCTTGTGGCATGTGAATTAGTTTAATTAGCCTTTTAACCTTCTCTCTCAGTCCAGGCCTCTGCAGGCCTGTACTAGCCTCTCCCTCTCTTTATTTCCCTATCTTTTACCTTCCTAATTGTAAATAAACTACCTTTAACCCGATCCTGACTTGGGTCTATTTTAATTATGGAATCAATCTGAATTATTGATTCTTGGAAGCTACACTTTAAAAATATAATATCTAAAATCTCCCTTCTTACACTATGGCAAATGCCTCTTCCCTGGAACTGATAAATCCCATTTTGCCTTCTCGACCAGCTCAGAATCATTTTCACTAGAACATCCTGTCTCTGTTACAAATAGTCCCAGCAGGTAAAAACTTCTCCCCAAAGATACTGCTTGGCATCATAGAATAAGCCCCAGAGTTGGAGTCAGAAAGATGAGGCACAAGTCCCACATCCCAAATCACTAGCTATGTGACTTTGTGCGAGGGACTTTATCCCTTCTTTATTTGTAAAATGGGGATGGTATTACTAGCACAATCTAACATATAGGTCAGTTGTAAAGAAAGGATTTACCAAACTTTGAAATATTTCTATTAATGTTATCGTCATCATCATCAACATTATTATTTTTGTTGCTATGGGTCAGTCTTTTAAATTGTATTTGGCTCTTTGTGATTCCATTTAGGGTTTTCTTAGCAAAGATACTAGCGTGATTTGTTGGTTCCTTCTCTGGTTCAGTTTACAGATGAGAAAACTGAGGCAAACAGAGTTAAGTGACTTGACTGGGGTCACACAGCTAATAAGTGCCTGAGGTCAGTTTGAAACTCAGGCAGAAGAGTATTGCTGACTCCAGGCTTGGCACGCTATCTACTGTGCCACGCAGCTGCCAGCGTCATTACTTTTATCAAGTGATAAAACAGTCAACTCTGACCAAGAATTTCTTCCTTTTCCTTTTTACTATGTATGTTTAATCTTCCGGTTTCTGTCTCTCCCTCTCTTTCTCATGCATGTACATCCACATATAAGTCATCCAACCTCCTGACTTACACCTGACATCCAGCCTCCTGAGATACACCTGAGGTGTATCTCAAGGACAATAAAAGTCCAGAATTGAGTCTAGGTGAGTCAGACAGGATCTAAGTGAGGTCATGTGCCTAGCCTTCATCACGGTACTTTAATACTTGCAAGGGAGGAGGGAAGACTGGGAAACAGAAATGGAATTAGTCCAAGGATGAATGGGCAGGGAATCCCATTCTTAGTCCAGCCTGGGCTGTGTGACAGCAAAGTCCAGCTATGGGAAGCAGGGGGAGGGTGGTGGCAAAAAGCCTATGCTAAAAAACAGAAGAGGAAGATAAAGGCAGCTCCTCAAAATGGAAATTAAAGGGGTCCCCCCTCTGGAATTTTAGGGTTTTTGTTTTTTGTCTTATTTTTAAAATTTTTAGAGCTAATGATAACCACTTCAGAATTTAGTTCAGCACACAGGCTAAGGTCCAGTAAGGCAGCCTAGAGAGAAGGGATCACACTAGAAGACTTCTTGAAGGAAAGGCATCCTTGAGGTCATGTGTTATCTATCACTGGTTACTTGGCATAAAAATTAACTCTTTGAAAGATTCCCTTAGCAATGTGTGGCAGATTGCATTACATCACAGAAGCTTTGTCCTTGGAAAAGAAAAATGACCAGGGGGCAGCTGAGTGGCTCAGTAGATTGAGAGTCAGACCTAGGGATGGGAAGTCCTGGGTTCAAATCTGACCTCAGACACTTCCTAGCTGTGTGACTCTGGGCAAGTCACTTAACCCTCATTGCCTAGTCCTTACTGCTCTTCTGCCTTAGAATCAATACATAATAAGACAGAAGGTAAGGGTTTTTTTTTTTAAAGAAATAAACAACTACCATGATATATTCT
>NC_058131.1:509071444-509107106 GCF_016433145.1 Gracilinanus agilis | reverse complement strand
AGGGAGGGAGGGAGGCAGGGAGGGAGGGAGGGAGGGAGGGAGGGAAGGAAGGAGAAACATGATGCTAGCTAAAAATGGCAAAACCAGCAATTTTCTTGACTCCATGGTGCTCTTCTTATCATTCACCTTTCCTTTGATTCATTTCCCATGAAACAGTTACATAATTGTTCAGAGTCTAGATGAAGTAGATTCTCTGGGTACTAATCTATTCATGCTCAAAGCAGGGACACCAAACTTTGTGATAATGGATAGGGGTGATAATGAGGTCTACTATCTCTCCTATCATGTCCTGGCATGCATGTCCCAATTTGGCATAAGTATAAATCCAATCCTGGCTCAAGATATTAAGACAGTGTAGTTGAATTTTTAGAATATAGAGCTGTAGAGTAAAGAAGAATCTCAGAGGTCATCTAGTCTGACTCCCTTCTGATGAATTGTCCCTCTCTAATATTCCCAACAAGTGGTCATCTAACCTCTGCTTAAAGACCTCCAGTGAGAGAAGAAAGATCTTATATTTTGAAATAAGTTTTCTTTTTGTTGTTCAGTCATTTTTCAGTCATGTCTGATATGACCCCATTTGGGTTTGGTTTTTTGTTGTTTTTTTTTGGTAAAGATACTGGAGTGGTTTGTTATTTCCTTCTCCAGTTCATATGACAGATGAGGAAACTGAGGCAAACGGGGTTAAGTGACTTGTCTAAGGTCACAAAGCCAGTAAGTGTCTGAGGCCAGGTTTGAATTCAAGTCTTTTTATTCCAGGCCTGGCATTTTATCACAGTGCCACCAAGCTGCCCCAGTTTATCTTACACATCTGTTTCTCTATGATGCCCTCTGGAGTCAAGTAAAACAAATTGAATCCCTCTTCAGTATGATGTCCCTTCAAATACTTGGACATGGTTATCCTATTCTCCTAAAGTCATCTTTTCTCTAAACTAGGGATGCTGTTCCTCATCTCCTTCAACCTATCCTTGTCTTTAGACCTTTCAGTCCTAGGAAAGATCTGTGATCCATAGCTCTGGACATCTTCACTAAAACTCAGATTTACTCATCAAGAAAACCTTAGAAAGAGAAACACCCATTCCCTCCCTTCTGTGCCTTAAGGAGCTCCTTTGGATATGTTTCACAGATCCTCTAGGAGTGACTTTCAAACAACATAATCTTGTCTTAGAAAATTCAAATTGACAGGGCTTTTTCCAGGAAAACACGGCACAAGAATCACACCCATAGAAACTGACGTGACAGCTGGACAGCAACATGAATTCATTTCCCTGCCTAAAATATAACCCAAAGAAAGAAAAACGGGAACAAAACCCAAAAATAATAAAAATTTTAAAACATATTACATATGCCAAACGTACAATACAAATGCTCAATTGGCAGCTTTTGATGGGTAAACTTTCCTCATGTAGCCTTGGGAATGCAAATACAGCCTGAGGCTAATTTATAAGAATATTTCAACTTGGACCATCCTGTCTGTACTTCAGCTGGATCTTCAGCAAACTGGCTCCTAGGAAACATGTTTATCTCCATGCAGATTCCTATGCCTGATTTGCTACATTCCAACCTTCAAGGCCCCACTCCTAATTCCAGGCACATTCTCATAATGTCAAACCATCCCAAAAGCTCAAAGCCAGGAATTAGGTTTACATTGCTCTTTTTTATACAATATAGAGTATGATACCATGAAATCTTAGACACCGAATTGCCTTTTTATAAAGATAACATTGATAATGATGGCAGATGGTGTTCAAGAATTGGGGAAATTAAATTATGTCATCGGGGTATGCCCAAAAGCCCTTTAGGAATTAGTACAACCCTTATTACTGTTAACATTCTAGATAAACCAGGTTGTAAAAGAGGCATTACCTAAACATTGGCCTTCCAGGAGCCAATATCCGTCTGTACAAGAGCAGGTGTATCCTCCTTCAGTGTTGATGCAGATCTGGGTTGGGTTGCATTGATGGGAATCTGTTGCACACTCATCAACATCTGTAACAGAGACAAACACCAAAGAGGGGTTACCACGTCTGTTGTTAATAGTGGGACAGTCACGGGCAGCAGTTGTTTGTATGGGCGTAGATGACAGATCAGAGAACCTCAGAATATATGAGCTGGAAAAAAGACAGAGACCATCTAATCTACCCTGAAATCTGAATAGTAATAATTAATAATAATAATAATAATAATAATAATAATAATAGGCTCTAAAACCTTTCCAATAAGTGGTCGTTCATCCTTTGCTTGAAGACCCACAACAAAGAGAAGCCCCTACCTTATCCATCGAGTTATTCTAATTTTGAACAACTCTTCCTTGTTTAGGCATTTTTCAGTTGTGTCCAGCTCTTTGGCACCCCACTTGGGGTTTTCTTGGCAGAAATACTGATACTGTTTGCCATCTTATTTTCCAGCTCATTTTACTGATGAGGAAATTGAGGCAAACAAGTTTAAGCGACTTGTCTAAAGTCACACAGCCATTAAATGTCAGGCTAAGTTTCAACTCATGAAATGAGTCTTCCTGACTCCAGAGCCAGTACTCTATCCACTGTGCCAACTAGCTGCTCATGGAAACAACTCTAATTAGTAGTAATTTTTTTCTTTGTATAGAGCCAAAATCAAATCCTGTAACTTCCACTTGTTGCAAATACCACCATCTGGCAGCAAGTCTACTCCTTCTTCCATATGTCAGCTTCAGAAGCTTGGAGACAAGTATCATATCCCTTTTAAATCTTCCAGGCTAAAAATCACCAGGCCATTCTGCCACCCAGGTCCAGCCTTTCTAGGTGTTTAAGCTTGTCTGTATTTTCTAGGGAAAACCCTTCTCAGATCTTGTGTCTCTTTGTCTAGCTGTGAACTCCCTTCTCCACCTCACCACTCCTTGCCACCCTCTGAAAAAGTAAGTGCAACACACGGATCATTGAACTTGGTTATTGGGCGGTCCTATATTTGAATTTCACTTTACTAGATGTGTGATCAGGGACAAGTGACTTTATTTTTTTGAACCTTAGTTTTATTATCTGTAAAATGGAATCCATAATACCATGGAGGGTATTTGTGAAAGATGGAGTGGATGTCCAATTAATATTGACTGAAAAGTATTCTGCAAACCTTAAAGCTACACATCTGTGTAGAGCAATATTTTTTCCCAGTTCCTAACATAGATCCTTGGCCACTGAAGCTACTCAATAAATGTGTGTGTGTGTGTGTGTGTGTTTTTAATTTAGCCAAATTCAAACATAGAGATCTTCCTACGTGGCTTTGATTTCAAACGTAGAGGGCAGCTCCTAGATAATAATTAATAATAATAATAATAATAATAATAATAATAATAATAAATGTTTAGATAGCTAATATTTATATAGAATTTACTATGGGCCAAGCACTTCACAATTGTTATTTCATTTGATCCTCACAAGTTGGTGATAGGGAGAAACTCTTATTATCCCCATTTTACAAATGAGAAAACTGAGGCAAACAAATTAAGCAACAAGAGTCACACAACTAATGTCGGAGGCCAAATTTAAACTCAGGTCTTCCTGACTCAAATCCAAAACTCATTCCACTGTGCCAGAGATCTAACTAACATTAAGGCATTTGTAGCTTTCAGACATGATATCAAAGTCTAGCCTGATTCTCTGTTATAAGGGTTTCCCATGTGTTCATGCCCATTTCTGCCTTCCAGCCACAACTAGATCTGCCCATTAAGCATTAAGTTTCCCAGGAAAGCAGACTAATAATATTTGGCAAGCAGCCTCTTCAGCAATAATCCATAGCTCAAGTATGTGACAATAAATAATGCTATCAGCCAGCACATATTTGCACTGTTCAGGCACAGTGAGTGATGGATGGCAATTTTATCCTGGGAAAAACAATGTGTCGGGAATGTTCACTCGACGCCTTACCCTGCGATAAATGGAGAGTGAGGGTAGACAGAAGGAGGCCGGGGAAATGTGAGGAGAGTGACTGGTGGCAGTTCCCAGCACTCTGTATTTATACACTATATCATCTACATGGGATTCAACATAGAAATATAAATATATATTTATATTATAATAATAACTCTAGTTAGCCTTTTGTTCAGTCATTTCAGTCATGTCTCACTCTTTGGGACCCCATTTGGGGTTTTCTTTTTTTTCATTTTCATTTTTTTAATTTTGAATATTTTCTCCTAATTACATGTTTTGTGTTCTTTCCCTCTCCATTTGGGGTTTTCTTGACAAAGATATTGAAGTGATTTTCCATTTCCTTCTCTGGCTCATTTTATAGATGAGGAAACTGAAACAAACAATGGTTAAGTCACTTTCCCAAGGTCATACAACTAGAAGTGCTTGAGGGAGGACTTTAACGCAGATCCTTCTGGCTCCAACACCTATCCGTCATAGGAAACGATTCTCCTCTAGTTAGTTACTATCTTCATGCATTGGTGAGATAGAAAAATAAAACACTCAGTGGCCAACCTGAATGAATGAATGAATGAATGCACAAAAAATGTTGCTATTAAGCCCTACACGCCAAGAACTGTACTAAGTTCTGTGAATACAAAATATAAAACAAGACTAGAGTCCCAGCCCTCAAGGAACTTATAACTTAATACAGGGAGACAACACAGATAGGGAGAGTGTTGACCAGGGAAGGGTTTTCCATTTGGAAAAATAAAGATGGCTAGTGGAATTGTAGGGGACTCGATTGACATAGAAATGAAAGTATTAACTTGATTGTGGTTTCAGAGCTAGAAAGAGGAAGGAAGATAAGAGAAACAACAGGGCAGAGGACAAAAAAAGATGCCCAGAGTGGAATGTAAAGGACAGTTGGCACCAGGGAGATAGAACAGGTGATGAACCCTTAGCTATACTAGTACTTGAGTGACAGTGTTGAGTTTTTCACCTCCTTTCAAAGTCTTTTAGAAGAATCCAAGTCACTTCCCTGCCATAATGGAGCACTGGAGAAATATTTTAGTGGTGAAAAATAATAATATAGGCAATATTATTACAGTCTTTCATTTACACAGCCAGTAGTACACCTGACGAATATAAGACTGGAAATTGACCCTAGAATGAGCAAATCATTTGCTTCCAAGTAGGGCAAAACTGACTCTTCACACATTCCAACTGACAGCTGAAATTGCCTATGTTGAATATATTTGACTTAAATAACAGAAGGAAAAGTACATTGAGCCACTCCAAGGACATTCTTTGGCATGTTCTCCTTTTTTTGGTTCAGTGGAAAAGTACAAGTAAAAGTAACCTGAGTGAGTGTCATTATTTTTCTTGTGCAAATTATGGCCTTGCTGGGGAGGTAGGGAGGAGGAGGGAAGGGGCTTAATGGGGAAGGAATATATAAGAATATGTGTATATTTGTTGAATTGATTTAAATTAGGGGGTAGTAACCTTCATATGAAAGAAAAGGATTCTGAGTTAATATAGCAGGTACTTAATTCATTCTTACATTTTTCAGGCACTGCTCGTCTATTGGCCCTAATGTTTCAATCCCTTGTGTAGTATCAATGGAGTCAATTCCATCTCTATATAACTGGAAATATATCACTCCACTAAGTAGCTTGGGAAGCCATTCAACTACAATCTCCTCCCACACTCCCTTTTCCTGATTAAGAGCTCCCCTCCATCTGTATATTATAGGGGAAATTGACTCCCTTGGGGGGGAAAAAAAGACCAGTGATTCTCCAATTCTCCAGAATGTGGCAGTAGATCAAAACCTAACACTGAACCTCACTGAGAAGTAAATGAGCATCTCCACTAGTCTAAGGTGTGTATCTCTTTCCTGACTGTTTTTTTGCAAAGTCACTGCCTAGTAATGAGACTTCTCATCCTGGAGTCTAGCTATTATGGTTTCACCAAACCCATTTTAAAAATTAATCATTCCTAAGCACTGCTTCTTCATCTTAAAACCTTTCCTAACTACCCCAGCCCAGAGTGATCTCAGAAACTCAGGGGGTTTTAGCTCTAGATGAAAGTAACCTGAGAAACCTCTCTAATGGAGCTCCCTCTTTTTACAGAGTAAGAAACTAAATCCTAAAGAAGAGATTTGCCCAAGGTCATAGGGCTAGTAAGTGTTCGAGCCAGGATGAAAACAGAATTTCCTGGCTTGCTTTCCAGTGCTCTCTCTTCTATACCGATCTCTCTTTCCTCTGAGCTTCTTCTCTAGCATTTCTGGCTCTAGCAATCTCTTGTCATTTTATGTTGTTCATTCTCTTTTTATTGGGATGTATCTTATTTCCCAACTCAATCAAAAGTTTCTCTAGATAAAAAACAGTATCTTCTACTTCTCTGATTTCCCTCTAATGTCTGGCCTTCTTCTAGAATAAATACTGATTGATTTTTACTTCTCAATACATGACTCAACTGTACATTTTTCCCCCAGATATTTTGCTCATTTTACTTACCAGCCTTTAACCTGGAGCAAAAAGCATGAAATTTACCCTAAAATCAATTATGTAATTCATGCTATGAAAATAATATTAGACAAATTTAGTTAAATGGAAGGGACATTTGTTACCATAATGGCTTAATAGACAGAATCTCAGAATTGGAAGGGATCTTGTAGTTCTTCAAGTCCTCTTTTTTAGATTTGGGGTTCTGTGCTCTTCTTTATTTCTCTAGAGGAGCCTCAGGCATGTTCCCTACCATTCAGCCTTTAAAAGGGGAGATAGTTATTACAAAAACAGCTAATATTTACATAGCACTTTAAGGTGTACAAAACACTTTGCAAATATTATCTCATCTTATCCTCACAACAGCCTTGAGGAGGATATGCTACCCAATTTTACATTTGACGAAACTAAGGCAGACAGAAGGTAAGTGACTTGCCCAGGGTCATACAGCTAATAAGTTCCTGAGAATAGTTTTGAGTCTTCCCTACTCTCCAGCCCTCTATACAATGATCCACCTAATTTCTTACCAGAATTATTACTTGACCCTGCAAATGGTTGTCAAGAGAAGGGCTGATCCATTTGAGAAAAAGGAGGAAGGGAAAGTTCTAGGGAGAGAAAGAACCAGTCCCAGGGATAGATTTCACTTGGAGATGGAGAGAGGGAGCAAAGGGGCAAAAAGGCTATAGTTTTTAGTCCCACTGGCCAGCTAGCTTCTTTGCTGTTCCTTGGCTGACCTTGAGTGTATATCCCCTTCACCTCCTCCTAAAGGAATGCATATGTCATGTGAACTCTCCAAATTTCTTCACTCTAGTCAAAACCACAGCATCCCCCTATGCTGGCTAGCACATTGCTTATACTGTTTCTTCTACCCTGAGTGGTCTTTTCAACCCTTCTCTCTGCCAGACCATATCCTAGAATTCCTTTAAGATCTGGATTAGACTCACCCCATTCAGTCCACTTTCCTTCAGGCCACTTGATGGCTCCCTTAACTTACTGATTCCTTGAAGGAAACAAACATCTCTTAAGCACCTATCGTGCACAAGTCACTGGGCTAAGCATCTGAAAAATGTTCTCCTATTTGGTCCTCACAACAACTCTGGGAGTTGATAGGGACTAGCAATATCTCCATTTTACAGGTGAGCAAACTGAAGCAAACAGAGCTTAAACATAATTTGCCCAGAGGCCTAGCATCCAATAAGTGACTGACATCTGACTTGAATTCAGGTCTTCCCAATGGCAGGTGTAGGCACCACCTACATGATCATGAACTCTTTTTTCATCTATAGCTGGTCCAAGCAGACATGTCTTATCTCTCAAACAAGATAACAAGACCTTTTTGAAGGCAGATGCCACATTTTATTAGTAAATATCTAGCACAATGCTAGGCACTCATGAAGTAGTGAAAAATGAAAAAAAAGAGTGCAGATACCATAGCCATTGGAGAGGTCACTTCATCTACTACCCTCCCTGCCTCCAAATATTAGCACTTGTAATATTTAAGAAAGATAGGAGTCTATTCCATTTTTTTTAAAGTCTAGACTTTGTAACTGCCCTTGGCAACATATTATAGTGTCTCAAAGGCAGGAAGTTCCAAAAGGAAGAATTTAGCCAGGGAGGCTCTCCTTCCCATGTCACCCAGACATGCCCTGGCCCCAGTGACATTAGAGCTGTCCCAAGAGGAGACTGGAAAAGAAAGAGAAGGGAAATAAGTATTTAAGAGAGGGAGGGTGCATTTATGTGTGTGTCTTTGCATTCCTCAACCAAATATGAATGATTCTTTGGCATTATTCTCTACAAAATTCCTCTCTAATGCCTAATTGAGATATGCAGATGATCCTAGGCTCTCAATGACTGTACTAGAGGAACACAAACTCTAGTATATCCCTTTTGTGAAACTGGAAAGTGTGGACCTGGGAGCACATTATTTGCCTGTCATCTGATGCTTACCATCCTAGCTCAGTTTAATGAGGCTTTTCTTTTGGCTAAGATGTGGCAAAGTGTTTCAGCTAAAATGACTCATAAAATTATCTAATTAGATCTAAGATGGTGATTTGTATAGAAGAATGGTGCTCCTATACTGATCCAAGGATCCTTGCAATGAGTGGGGTGGTCTGTTACTGTAATGGAAAGAATGCTCAATTTTGAGTTAGGTCAAATCTCAGTTCTGCCATTTAACTTCTCCAGGCTCCAGTTTGCACATCTATACTAAGGTCCCTTCTGGGTCTAATTTAAGATCCCCAATGACATATGTAAAACCCATTGGAATTATTTGTTGGCTACTGGAGGGGTAAGGGGAGGAGGAGAGGGAAAGAACATAAAGCATGTAACCATAGGAAAATATTCTAAATCAATTAATTAAATAAAATTTTTCAAAGTACAAAAAAAACAAATAAAAATAAACAAAACGAATAAATAAAAGGTAAAAACAAATAAATTTAAGATCCCACGATTCTTAAAAATTAACATTAGGGGGCAGCTGGGTAGCTCAGTAGATTGAGTGTCAGGCCTAGAGATGGGAGGTTCTAGGTTCAAATCTGGCCTCAGACACTTCCCACCTGTGTGACCCTGGGCAAGTCACTTGACCCCCATTGCCTACCCTTACCATTCTTCTGCCTTGGAACCAATACACAGTATTGATTCCAAGACAGAAGGTAAGGGTTTAAAAAAATTTTTTAAATAACATTAATTGACAATGATTAACAATAAATCAAAGAAAACTGAGCACCTATTATACATGAATCACTGTGTTGACTCACTGTAGGGAGATAAAGACAAAATAAAACATTTCCCGCCCTCAAAAATGTTACATTCTAATGGAGGATAAACCATGTACATATACAGATATATACAAAGCAGATACATGGGAACCTAGAGAGTGAGGGCACTAGGAGCTGGGAAGGAGGGGAGGAAGGAAAGGCTGAATCCCAAAGGAAGCCATGCATTCCAGGAGGTTGACATGAGGAGGGAGAGCATCTCAGGCATAGGGAACAGCCAGTGCAAAGACTCAGGAATGGGAGATAAGAATGTGAGGAAGAGCAGCAAGCTGAGTGTGGCTAACCTACATTGCCTGAAGGGGAGTAATGGGTGATGAGAATGGAAGGGTAGGATGGAGCCAGGTTGGGACTTTAAACAAAACAGATTTACATTTTACCCAGAAGATCATTGGGAACCAAGGGTGTTGGTTGAGAGATGGGAGATCCTGACAGGGTCAGATTTGTACTTTAAGAAAATCTTTTTGGTAGTCATATACAGGCAAAATTAGAAAAGGGACAGACATGCATGTACGTGATAGACTAAAGCAGTTTGATATGTCTTATCTGAACTCTGTTGTGTCCTGATACCACATATTGTGTACACAGGCATTTAATAAATGTTTGTAAAATGAATGAATTATCCACTTCTTTTCTCCCTCTATTGTGTGAATAACCAAAAAAGAGCTACTGGTATATGACCTAGATTTCATTTTCCTTCATTTACGAGAACATACATCAGCCAAAGAGAAACATTTGAGCTAAGTGACATAGAAATAGAACGTCCAAAATAAAGTGAAGGGCACTACGTTTCCCAAGTTCCTCCATTATTCATTCCTTTTTTTGGACACTAAGAAAATTATTTCCTTGGTAGTAAATTTTTACCCAGTGAAACAACATGTTTTCCCAGCTGAGATTTTTTTCTTTTCCCTCAAACTAATTGTACTCGATAAGAAAGTAGAAAATAACAATGGTACATTCCTCAGACTCAAACCAAAGCCAGCATTAGGCCTGCTGCAGGGCCGGACGATGCTGTTTCCCAGGGAGAGTAGCCTGGCCAAGCTGGGAAGCTATTCAGGACCTACTCCCCAAACACCTGTTTAATTAAAGATCTCAGTACTGAAGAACTAGCTTAGAGAATTCCCAGTACATCTGCAGTCCATGTGTCCTTCAGCCTTCAGTGCCTGTTCAGGAAGCAAATGGTTCTAAACATCTTACCCAAAGCCTGAGTATTTTTGTACCTTTGATTGATACAATCAATGCACCTTTATCAATGCACTTTTCTGGAATGCTGTAGAAGGAACACAGAGTCCAACTCTCAGATTCTGTGAGTTTGAGTTTTCCCACCCTGTTCCTGGTGTCCAAATTTCTAAACCATTCTGTCTCCTCCTGGAATTTTTTTCCCAGCACTTCCAAAACTCTCTAGCACTCAAAACTAACTTCTTTCTTTCTTCCCTTCTTTCCTTCCTTCCTTCCTTCTTTCTTTCCTTCCTTCTTTCCTTCCTTCCTTTCTTCCTTCTTCCCTTCTTTCCTTCCTTCCTTCCTTCCTTCCTTCTTCCCTTCCTTCCTTCTTTCTTTCTTTCCTTCCTTTCTTCCTCCTTCCCTTCTTTCCTTCCTTCTTCCCTTCTTTCCTTCCTTCTTTCCTTCTTTCCTTCCTTCCTCTCTCCCTTTCTCTTTCCTTCTTTCCTTCCTTCCTTTGTTTTCTTCCTTATTTCTTTCCTTTCTCCCTGCCTCCCTCAACATTTACTAGCTCAATCACAGTTTTGAATAATATATTTTGGATTTTCCAAAGCATATTCACCTACACTTTCTAATTTGATCATCATAGCAGCACTATAAATAGAACCACCTTTGTTATTAATGGATCTTTGATTTAGAGCTAGAAAAGACTTTTTTTAGAGAGCTCTTTTTACACGTAAGAAAATGAAATCCAAGATTGGCTAGTGACAGAGATGGGACTAAAACCCATCAGACCTCAATTTCTGTGACCTCAGTTTCTGCAACTGTAAAATGGGGATAATAATAGCACCTACTTCCCAGGGTTGCTGTGAGGAACAAATGAGATAATATTTGTAAAATACTATGATTATTGGCATGAGGATGACTTTGGACAAGAGTTAAGCAATTGCCCTGGACAGACCTCTTGGTCCAGGGCTGGCTGGCCCAGGGCTATTCCCAAAGTGCCTATATTGCAACCATTAAAGGGAAAACATACTAAAAATCATTTTTAAAGGGGCAGTGGATACAGTACCAGTCCCGGAGTTAGGAGGACATGGATCTAAATCTAACCTCCAACAATTCCTAGCTTACCTCACCCTGATCAAGTCGCTTAACCCTAATTGCCTAGCATTTGCCGCTCTTCTGTTTTAGAATTTATACTATAACAGAAGGTAATTTTTTTTAATTTTTTTTTATTTTAAATCCTTAACTTCTGTGTATTGACTTATAGGTGGAAGAGTGGTAAGGGTAGGCAATGGGGGTCAAGTGACTTGCCCAGGGTCACACAGCTGGGAAGTGTCTGAAGCCGGATTTGAACCTAGGACCTCCCGTCTCTAGGCCTGGCTCTCAATCCACTGAGCTACCCAGCTGCCCCCCAGAAGGTAATTTTTTAAAGTCATTTTAAAAGCTCAAATGGTTGTACAGAAACTTTTTAAGTTAATATAATCAAAATTATTCATTTTACATTTTGTAGTGTTCTCTGTCTCCTTAAATTCCTTCCTTTCCCACAGATCTGACAGGTACACTCATCTATGTTCACCTACTTTATTTATGATTTCATTTTGTATTTAAGTCATTTACCCATTTTGAATTGATTTTGGTATAGGGTATAAGATGCTGATTTAAACCTAATCCTTCCCATACTGTTTTCCAATTGGGATAAAGAGGGAAGAGGGCTATTCCTAGGTTTAATTCAAAGGGCAGTTTTTTCAAAAAGTCAATTTGATTTACAACTATTTTTAAGGTAAAATGAATTTTAAAAATCCATAACTTAGTAGCATAAGACACAAAAGCAGATGAAATTCTCTTTTTTATAGCATTTTGCATTCTTAGGCCTTTAATAACATTTTAATCATGATTTTTTTTCTATTGGTCCAGTGATTTCATTAGCATAAGGAACTCCCAGTGAAGAAATTCCCTTTATTATAGCAGGTTCACACTTGTTTTGCAAGTGATAGTTTTAGAAAGTTGCCTGGGACCCTGTGAAGTTGAGACTTGCCCAGGGCTACATGGCCAGTATATATGTCAGGGGTTGACACCGAATCTAGGTCTTCTGGACTCCAAGGCAGACTCTCTCTAACCCACTATGCCATGTGGACTTTCCTCATTTGTTGCATATCAGAAAAAGGCAGTTGAAGTTATATCCAAAAGATCCTGGGGCAATTGCTTGACTCTTGTCCAGGTGCATCCCCATTCCAACAATCAGTTTCTTGCTTCCTTTTGCCCTCCTGGAGCTAAAGAATGTGACCCATTTCTGACACCTCCATAGTAAGGCCTGGCTACGTTTCAACCTGGTTTTCAGAAGTTAGCTATTGAATTCTTAAAACTTTCTTTCTCTAGGATCCAGTTTTCAACAGATGAGTTATTGGGCCCTCATTCCAAGAATGATGGACTTGGTTCAAAAGTTTAAGGGGTTATCTTGGGCCTTTTTTCATTCTCTTGTTTATTTAATTGCTTTAATTAAGAATGCCTTGGGATTTTGTAATCGCTAAAGACAGCAGCCCACCCAACCTTGGAGTGAAGGTTGACTTAGGCAGTTCCCACAAGGGCTTGGATTAGTTTATTTGTTCTTTTGTTTGCTTTAATATTGTGGAAAGAGCACTGAACCACAAATTGAGACTGAGGTTCCAATTCCAGCTCAGCCATTAATCTTGTCTTTGGGAAAGTCACATTAACTTCCTGAGTCTCAGTTTGGTTTGGAGTAAATCACTTCTGATAAAGAGTCATCAAATTTTGGAACAAAGAAACCTCAGGGCATTTTAGAGTAAAGAAATGACCTTAAAAGTCAATCAAGCATATGAGTAGAGGCATCTGAGTAGTGCAGTGGATAGCATGCAGGACCTGGAATTAGGAAGATCTGAGTTTAATTCTAGCTTAGACACTTCTTAGATAGGTGACCCTAGGTGAGTCACTTAACCTCTGCTTGCCTCAGTTTCCTTAACTTTAAAATGGGAATAATAACACTATCTACTTTCCAGGGTTATTGTAAGAATCAAATGAGATAGTATTTGTGAAGCACTTAGAAAATGCATGGTACATGGTGGACACTATATAAATGCTAGCTATTATTATCATATAAGTATCTGACATTGTGCTAAGTACTAGTATTACACATACAAAAATGAGACAAGAGATTTCTCTCAGATTTCTTAGGACTTAAAGAAACATGCTTCAAGTTTCTCCTTGAACATTCTCAAAAAACTTAAGAAATATTTTCTTTGACAACTCATTGCTCTGAGAGGCTAAGGACCAAGAGACATAGATAGCCCAAGGGGATGAACTCATCCTAGGAGGACATACCTGGAAGAGACAAGGACAAAATGAATATTCTATGGGTTCATAAAATGAAGACCCAAGAAATAACAGTTTTGGAAAGGTCTTAGAAGTCATCTTGATCGAGGGGTGGGATGGAGAGAGCTAAGCTTTTCTGTGTCATGGATCCCTTTGGTATTCTGGTGAAGCCTATGGACCTCCATAAAATAAAATACATGGGATTACAAAAGAAACTAATTAAATGAATATGTAGCTATGACTAGGTAATAGAATAAGAAAATAGCCTTCGCTCAAAAAAAAGCAGCTTTGTAAATGAAAGGGCATTTAATTTGTTGACCTGGATTCAAATCCTAGCTCTTCTACTTTCTACCTCAGTCACCTTGGATTAACCACTTAACCTCTCTAGACCTCAATTTCCTCATCTAGAAATTGAGATCAGAAATAAATGATGCTTAAGATCCCTTTCAGCTATAACTGTAATTTCCTATGGCCACCAATGATCAAAAACCCACTACTTCCTAAGGCAGCGTTGGCGAAGTATTGGTAGCATTGGCAAAGTAGGGGAACTGCTCCATTCTCCCTCTTCCCAGGGCCTGGGGACATTTTTTTCATGTCCTGCCCCTCTGTCCAGCCACCCAAAGGGAGCACTTCCTCCCTCTACTCTCTGGGGTGATGGGGGTGGCTCACAGGGAGCTTGAAGTTGCAGTTTGGGTGCGTGAACTTGAAAACCTTCTCCAATGCCATCCTAAGGTGAGCCATTCTACTTCTGAACAGCTCTGATTATTTTAGGAAAATGTTCCTTATTCTCAAGTCAAAAACTTCCTATTATTTTTAGTTCAACAAATACTTATGGTCCCTTCTATGTGTAAAACACTCTATTTTATTCTATCAGCAATAGGAAGCTGCTTCTTTAGGGAAACTATTTTAAATAACACATTAGAGGGAGAAAGGGAAGTAGAGAAACCCTTTGAGAGGCTCTTGTAGCAGTTCAGGCATGGGGCAATAAGGCAAGACTTGAAACCAGTTCTTGATTCCATGCTGAGGACTACTGTCTACAGGGCTACCCTGCCTGTTAGGAGAGAGACTCAGGCTAAACTTTTGTAGTGTAAATGACTTCCAGGCCTGGTTTAGACCTCTGAGGCCCAACAGAACCAAGCAAGCTAAGGTCTTCCTCGGAGGCAGCCCTTCAGATACTAGAAGAGAGCTCTCATATCCCAGGGAGTCTTGTCTCCTCTAGGGTAAACATCCCCATTTCCCGCCACAAATCCTCACATGGCCCCGTTTCCACTCTTCTCAGCATCTCGGTCACCCTCTCCTCGATGGGTTTGTCAATATTTACCAAAATTGTGGCAGGCACAACTGAACACGGCACGTTCACCTCTGAGGACGGCGAAGTACCCTAAGACACTATTGGTATTCAAATCCATCTTAAAATGGTTTTGGTTTTTTTAGTTGCCATGATCATCACTGTTGATTTATATCACTCACAGTCCACCGAAATCCCCAGATTATTCTCACAAGGCACTGTTTCTCTCTCCCACCCTAAATCGGTCCCGTTGAGTAGCCGGACCTTGTGTAGAAGGCAAGGGAAGGGAACAAGCATTTATTAAATGTCTGCTCTATGTGGAGAATTGGACATGATTTAAAATGGCTAGACAACAACAACAAATGTGACATTAGGCCAGTTTTTTCACTTCTCTGATTTATTTCCTCACTTACAGAAGAGGAGGCTAGACTAGATCATCTGTTCTTAGCAAAGATGATTTATCTCTACATAAAATTCATTTCATTAGAGCCCTCTCATTGTTCTAGCCCACTGAGATCATTTTTTGATCTTAACAGCAAACATATTAGCCTTGCATTCGTGATTCCAACATGGCAATATTGCCCAACCAAGAAGCATCTGGAAACATGTAGGGCATTACCAAGCCAAAGAATCAAGAGTCAAACTTTTGAAATCCACAGTCTGGGGAGAAAGAATTTTTTTTAGTCCATTTTAAATAGCACATTTAAATGAGTTTTGTAGGAAGGGGGGTGTGTATTCAAGAGACAACACAATTTAATAGAGTTTAAGACGGAACCTTAAAAGACAAAGGCAAGTCCCAACTCCATTAGTGCTAATGTGACATTGGGGCAGGTAGGTGGCACAAAGAGAGCCAGGCCTGGAGTTATAAAGACCTCAGTTTAAATTTGGCATCAGACACTTCCTAGCTGTGTGTCCCTGGGCAAGTCACTCAACCCTGTTTGCCTCAGATTCCTCTTCTGAGAAATGTTGGAGAAAGAAATGGCAAACTACTCCAGGATCTTTGCCAAGAAAACCCCCAAAAGGGTTGTGGAGAGTAAGACATGACTTAAAATGACTAAACAACAAAAACTGTGACATTAGACCAGTCTTTTCACTTCTCCGATTTGTTTCCTCATCTCACAGAAGAGGGGGTTGGACTAGATCATCTCCAATGCCCCTTCTAGCTATGGATTTTATGGGCTTTTTGTTCACTTCTCACCTTTCTTGCAAGTATCATGCTGTGACCTCTTATGCTGTTGACTGTATATAAAATATATGTAAAATGACTATAGATGATCTTTTATGTGTAAATAAATTCATTCTGTACTATTTCCTATCCTTCTCCTCCTAGACTGGCATTACAATTCTGGGCTCCAAGAAAACAAGAGATTAAAGAGAAAAGCAGACAAATGAGGGAAGTAGAGGAAAACACACTAAGGAAGAGAAAATATTTTTAGTTCAAAAGAAGCTGACTGAGGGGAGATTTACTTCTTTAATGTTCATGAGAAGTTCATGTACTAGAACTGAAACAGAAACATAACAGACCTTTCAGGAGGTGAGGCAGAAGTTCTGAAATTGGATATCAGTTCAGGGGTCACTGGATAAAACTTATCTCCAATACAAACAAAACTAAACTCTGTATCTTTATCTGCTCAATAATTACCTTTCTGCTTATAGTTTATTTCCTCTTGTGGCTGGTACATCATAGTCACTTAATAAATGTTTGCAGAATTGAATTGTTGAATCAGATTGTCTCACTACCCGTAACAGGGTAATTTCTTGGAAGTCTATTGCTATTTTGATAATAAGAGGAACAGGACAGGAGATGGGAGATGAGGTGCGGATTATAAAGGGAGGCCAGTATTCTAGAGACAACAGGCACAGGGAATGGTCCCATGCTCTGGAGTGGTGGCAATGGAGCTTGGGAATCTGCCATGCCTATAATTAAATGCTTGTCAGAGCTATGATATCCCCACCATATCTCCAAAGCTGCCTCCTCACCCTAGAACTTTCTTCAGCTCCTAAGGCCCTCTGACCCTGGCACTTCAGACTAACTATCCCTCATTACCTTCCCAATTGTGATCTCCGCTCCTTGCACTTTCCTACCACATCCCTGGGGAAGCACCTCCTTCCCTTTGCTTCCCCATCCACCCGAACCCCCACCACCTTTTCAGCTCCATTTTTATGTAGTCTTACCTTCATTAGAGTGTAAATTCCTCCAAAGTAAGGTCCTTGTCTTGCTGTTTATTTTTTCTATCTCCAGCACTTAGCCCAAACCTTGGCACACCATAAACATTTAATAAATGCTCATTGCCTGCCAGACCATTACTACTAGCCCAGATCACAACTTGTCCATGACTTGCTTAGAAGATGGTCTTCTATGGCCTAAAATTTTACCACCTTACTGTCTACCTGGTCTTGAGCCTCTCTGGCTTAGCTAATCTGATCCCAAACACAACAAACAAATAACAAACTAATATTGAGGACGATTTGGAAGGGGCCTGCCAGAATTTGCAGTCCAATGGCGAAGCCTTTAAAGAGGTTGTTGTTTGGTCTTTTCAGTTGTGTCTGATTCTTTGTGACCCCATTTGGGGGTTCCTCAGCAAAGATACTGGAATGGTTTGCTATTTCTTTTTCTAGATCATTTTATACTTTCTCATAAGATATTGGTAAAATTATTAAATAACTCTGCCATAGTTAAATTATAGGCTCAACCCCTATATATCTTAAATGCCCTACCCAATACAACTAGGCTTTCAAGATGCCACATCCCCTATTATAGAACTGATATATTTTCATGATCACACATTAATAATTGTTTTTTCTAATTAGCTCTTTAGCATTATATATTATTATTCTAATATTGACCACAAAAGTAACTCATACAAGTACTATAGATACTCAAGAAGTAGAAACCATTTGAACTATTGTACCAGCTGTTATCTTTGTACTAATTGCCCTGACTAAAAAAAACTTGAGATAAATAGGATTAGATGACTTAACCAGGATCACACAGTTAGTAAGAGGTCAGAGTTGAACTCATGAAGATGAATCTTCTTGACTCCAGAAACTGTACTCTATCCACTGTGATACCTAGCCACCCTCTTTAAGAGGTACCATGGTATTAAAATAAGAGATACTCTATGAGAGTACTGTGAAAAGTTTAGAGTACTATAATATAAAGTGTTAACCATAGTTAGATGGTTATATTCTGCTATTTCTTGCTTTTACCAAAGCTAGAATGAACAGAAACAATTTGGGGGAAGAAGGGAAGGAAGGCAGAGCAGGGTATTCACCTGGGCACTGAAGCAGGGGGAAGAAGAAGCCCTGAGAAACTATATATTTTCTTATGTTGTTGAAGAACTAACTTTTCTACTGCAGAGAAGTAGAGAAACAGAGGGCCTAGGTTGGTGTATCTACGTACCCTGTCATACTATACCCTCTACATTTTGGCACCCTAGAATATAGTCCTAGCTGCCCTACCCTAGGTCTCTGAGAATGAAAGAAAAGGGGCTTAAATAACAGCACACTAGGAAGAATTTCCAGACTGTTATGGCTTATAAACCACTGGAACATTAGAAAGTAATAGGGTTGTCCCCTCGAGGATGTTTCACAGAAGGTGCTAACAGCTATCTTTCAAGGATTGTTGGAGCACAGGCCAAAGAAGAGAAGGAAGAGAATAACCTAAGCAACATTATTATGCCCCTTCTTTTGCTAGAACTCCAGGATTTGATGATTCATACACATTATCACTGAAGTGTAGATTCATTGTTGGGTCAGCCAATGAACATACATGCCAGGAGGTTGTTCAGAACACACTGATCTCTTGTTTCAATAATCCCTTCTCCCATCCAACTTCCATACATAGGAACAACTATGAAGTAGTTCAATCCAACTACTCTACTAAACCATCAGGACGCGTCATAAGCGAGATTTGGCAAGCAAACGCCAGGAACTCCAACTCTCCAGGAGTAATAATAGGTTGTATTTTTTTATAGGATACATATTGGGAAACCGATTTTGTGTTCAAAGAAAGTTAATCATATTGGATTGATCGGGCAAGAGAGCTGTTTCAGAGAAAGATCTCTGAGTTCTCTCTTGGCAAGATCCGTAACATCTTTTATCTACTCTGTGCATTCCTCATCTTCCCACACACTATTCTGTAGCAATGTGCTTTTAAATTATTATTATTGTTTTCAAGAAGTCCTTGCCAAAAAACAGCTGTTTCTGCATGGTTCAGTTTTTATCAGCTGTGGGATTCTGGATTCATGGGAAGGACACCCAATGCTGGTAAAAATTGCCTTCGCTTTCTGCAGCACACATAGATATCCAGCCAAGAAACAAAGAGGCAGAGAGGTCAGTGAATGGGGAAAAGGGAAGGGTAAAACAGAAAAAAGAAAAAAAAGAGAGAGTGGGTGTAAAACTACTCCAAAAGAACTCTAGTTATTGAAGAAATTATTGGAGCCTCTTCATCAAAATGGGCCCAGAGGATCCAGTTTCTTTGAACTCCAGAGACTTGAGAACACTAAAGGTCCAAGTTCCACTTGGCAATTATGGTTCAAAGTTGGTCTAGCGGAAAGAGCTCTGGATTGGAATCCTGGTTCCACTATCTTTCTTACATTGGACACTTCATTTAACCTCTTTGAACCTCATTTTCCCGCACTGTGAAATGAGAACCGGATCTCAAAGATCTCATCCCCCTCCAGACCTGATGAATGGAAGTGAGAGCCAGTTTTCTTATTAATTCAGTAGCTCAGCCCTGTTAGATAGGTCAAGAAACTATCAGCCCAGAGGAATGTCATATTGTTTGCTTTTAATATCCTTATCACCCCTGATTCCCCAGCCCCTCCTACCCTACATTCTTGGCTCCATTAACTTGGAGTTCGGACCTCAGAATGCTCATCACCAGAGTACAGAGACTGTGTTGTGTGTACATTCTGGATTGTTCCAAAGATCTCTGTGGGTGGTTAATCCATAATGGACACCTGGCAACTGCTATGCGACCTAAGAAGCTGCTGTATGTATGGAGCCAGCTACCAACATTCTAATACAAAGCATCCCAAATTCCTCAAAGAAAGTGGGTGGCTTAATGCCCATTACATCTCCCTAAACTTCTGGTCAGGGCCAGCAATTGAAGACTTTCAGGGTACTTGTTGACTAGACCCTATTAACATGCCTGTGGCTTTCTTTCTTTGTTTCTGGAAAGGAAACACTGTCTTCTTAACCGTCAGTAGGCTGGATTGGAATTTGGTCCTGGCAAGGATTGCTTCCTTATGAGATTTAAAAGTCAAGTTGCACTATCTTCTGTGGTCTTCATTGCTTTATAATTCATTAACCCATTTTCTGCCCCCATCAATATCTCCTAACATTTTCCTCTCTTTGATTGGAAGCAACTTCTCCAAAGAAGAAGCAAAGCCTGAGGGCTTGCTAGTATTTGAAGCTGGGTAAATCTAGATGGTTAGTAGGAGATGTGGCCATTCATGAGAAATATATTATAGTTAGGAAACCAAATGATGTTGAGAATACAGCAAGACAAACCATTGTAGTCAAACCAATTTCTGATTCTGCCACTTAATACCTGTGAAATGTATTGGATAAGTCACTTAACTTCTTTGATTATATATGGGCTCTTATCTTTAAGAAGATTGGAACTGATGATACCTAATTCAATTACATTCAACTAGTATTTATTAAGAGCCTAATGTGTGCCAAGCATTGTGCTGGGTCTTGGGGTTATAAAGACATACCCCAAAATTATCATGGCCCTGAAGACATTTTCACTGGGTGGGGAGTGCAATATGTGCAATGAACCACAACCAACAATTTTGGATGGAGATTATATAAACAATTGGAGAACTGGGAAGTAGCACTTGAACTTGGCTTTTTTAAAAAGCCAGAGATTTTAAGAAGCATAGATGAAGAAAGAGAAAGCTTTCTAGACATGGGGAACAGTTTGTACAAAGGCACTGAGAGAGGAGATGACATGTTGCATATGGAGAACAACATGGAGACCAGTTTGGCTGGAATGTAGAATGCACAAGGGGAGTAATGTAAGAAGACCTGGAAAGGTGGGATGGATACAGACTGTGAAGGACTTTAGAAATGCCAAGCAGAGGGGCAGCTAGGTGGAACAGTGGATAGAAAACCAGACCTGGAGACAAGAGGTCCTGGGTTCAAATGTGACCTTAGATATGTCCTTGCTGTGTGACCCTGGGCAAGTCACTTAACCCCCATTGCCTAGCCCTTACTGTTCTTCTGTCTTAGAACCAATACATAGCACTTATTCTAAGACATAAGGCAAAGGGTTCTTTTAGAAAAGGAATGCCAGAGATTTTTAGAGGTAATAGGAAGCTCATGAAGCTTTTTGAGTAGGGGAATGACATGATCAGACTTGTGTTTTAGGAATATCCATTTGGCAGTTATGTAGAACAGTGGTATCAAACTCAAAGAGAAATAGGGCATCAGGTTTGCTGCAGTCTCATATTGACATAGAAAACCACCTATTAACACTTTCTTTGTTCTGGTGTATAATTTTTTTTGCCTTGTTCAATTACATTTTAAGCTTTTTTGCATTGTACTCAATAATGTTACAGCTGCAACATGTGTTTGACATCTCTGGTATAAAGGATGAATTAAAGAGAAACTGGAAGAATAAAAACACATTTATTTTGAACGAGGGTTGCTGGAGATAGGTTTCTAGCAGTTGGTGTTGGTAGTGGAGGGACCAGCAAATTCCTGCTCTTTAAGGGTAATCCTCCTTGATGACTATTGAGGTCAAATGGGAAGCATGATGTCCTAGGACAGTGATGGGCAAACTTTTTAAAGAGGGGGCCAAAGGAATGCTCACCTGTCCATCTGTTTCTGGATAGAACATTTCAGGGGGCCATATCTGGTCTGCAGGCTGTAGTTTGCCCATCACTGTCCTGGGAGGATGACTACTACCCCAGGGACTAGATATGGGACTAGAAAGAAAAAGACAAGACTGAATATATATAGATATGGGAGTTATCTGCTTAGGGATCATGGGAATCTGAAACCATGAGAACTGATGAGATCACTGAAAAAGCAGATTGGGAGAGAAAAGGCAGCTCTTGATAGAGTCTAGTGGAGGCTACCCACAGTCAAGGTGTGAGACATAGATAATGGTCCAGCAAAAGAGACTAAGGAGGCTCAGGCAGAAAGGCAGGAGTAAAAAGAAAGCGTAGAATCATACAAATCCAAGAAAAGCATCCAAGAGAGGACAGTCAATGGTGTCAAATGCCCTGGAGAGCAGTAGGGTAAATACTGAGAAAAACTACTGGATTTGGTCTGACTTAGCTCAGTATGATATTCTGCCTACTACAATGCTGCTCATAATCTATATCAGAGCAAAATATATCATACAAGAGATGAATGATTAGAAAAGCAGGGAGCCAGTCTTAAGCAAAAGCTAGAAATAATCGATGGATAGCACAAATCAACTACTCAAACAACTAGTCTTTATTAGGTATCTCCTTATGTGCCAAGCTCTGGGGCTACAGGCAAAACATCAAACAGTCCCTATTCTCAGGAAGCTTATCTTCTATCAGGAGAAACAACATGTACATAGATATACAAATATGGAACAAATACAAAGTAATTTAGAAAGGAAGGGCCCTGCTCATTGTGTTTTTCTTTTTAAAAATCTTTACCTTTTGCCTTAGTATCAGTTCTAAGACAGATGAACACTAAGGACTAGGCAATTGGCCAGGGTCACACAGCTGGGAAGTGTCTGAAGCCATATTTGAACCCAGGTCTTCCCAATTCCAGGCCTGGCATTCTATCCCCTGTGCTACCTAGCTGCTCTGGTCCTAGGCTTTGTGGGCTTTAGGAAAGTCTTCAAATACAGTGTAGTCATTGAGCTAAGTCTAGAAACAAATAAAGGATTCTTCTAGGCAGAAAACAATTGGAGTGCACTCCAAATACTGAGCAAGTACTATGGAGAAAGGTCTCCCAGGATTATACTATAAGTCTTGGCTGGATTGAAATCTGCTATATTAGCAGAAATATCCACATCATTGAGACTTAAAAACAATACCAAACAATAAATATAAAGAAAGGTGATTCCATCATGCTATCAATAAAAGAGATCACAGACATCACAGATAGATTAGCAGATGGCCATAGGATCATAGAACGACAGTCGGAAGGGACCAGATTTAGATCTGAAAGGACTCCTGAAGGCCATCAAGTCCAACACCTTTATTTTAGAGAAGAGAAAAAAAAAGAGCTTAAGCGATTTGCACATGATCACATCAATTAAGGGAAAGATTTAAACCTAAGTCATCTGACTGTAGAGTCAAAGCTCTTTCCCCTGAATCATACAACCTCAACATTTGATACAGAGTTGTGGAAAAGAAAAATCATGATCAATATAGACAATTATTTGAAAGAAGGATTCTTCCCTAGCTGTCACACTCATAATGAGCTTCTCTGAACCTAATTAGCTAGGCTGGTCCTTGGACATCAGGCATTTGGTTGGCACCGGGACCATACCTGAAGTCTTTCCAACTTGATTGGTGGACATTCTACTAGAATAGTTTTTGAGAACCTAAGGTCACTTCCATTACAATGAGGCATAGACATGATAAGAGAAGCAAATTACTAATAATAGTTCACTTTTATTTAGCACATTACACTTTATTGAACTTCACAAGAATGTTAGGTACGTAGTATTTCAGTTCAATAATTCAATTCAACAAGCAACTCTAAAATGCATGGCATTTTCAAGGCCCCATGCTAAACACTGGTGTCAATAGGATACAAGTAGGATTATTCCCTTTTTATTGATGAGAAAACTGAGACATGGGATTTTTAGCTCAACAGTGGTGATAAGTGGAGTAGATCCACCTCCTACCTCTACTCACCCAACTCTAAAACACAGAGATTAAACGTATATATGTGACCCTAAGAACTTAAACACAGGATCCTTACACATTCCTACATTAAAACTCTTGTGACTAGAAATGTCATTCTATCCACATTAAAGATTTTTAACTAAAAGCCAAGTTCCACCCTTTTTTGCAACAAATAGAAAAGAGACCCAAATTGGAAGGAAGTTAGCAGTCCCTAAAAGTCTGTTTTCTAACATTTCAAGAATCTTACAAGTTCCTCTAAGATGGGTTCCCAAAATGACTTTTGACCTCCTTTGATAGTGACTGTAACAAATAATAGGGTATTTGCCTCCTTCCCATTTGAGTAATTAGGAGAATTAAAATGTGTCGACTTCCAAAGCATAGTGATTGATAGACCTGACCTCAGGGGGAAGCCAAAGAAGGTAAAAGAGAGGAAAGGTTTAACAAAGTGGCCAATGTATAGTTAGGAAATCTTGTACCCTTAGACTTCATCTCCCAGCATCCCCTTCCCTTCGTCCCCACGTTTGCATCTTCACATAATTGTTTATAAGTTCTGCAACTCCACCTCTCTCTCTCTTTTTCCGCGTGGGTAGCTGGGAAAACTGGCTCTTTTTACTCTAGCTTTTTATGTTAGTTATTACTAATAAATCTTATTAAATATAATAACATTAGATATAAATTTTCCTTCTCACACCAACAATGAAAAGAAAAATCTTGAGGATTTTTTTGCTCTCATCTTACACCAAGGAGAGAGAGACTTTCCCGTATCTTGACTGAGAACTTAGCAAACTTGGAGGTATGTGATGGAGCCACAAAGCATAATAGGGAGTTGGGGAGGGAGGGAAGATGGTACAGAGAGAAGCAAAGGCAGAATTTCACAGAAAGTCAGTAATATCTTTGTTGTATTTTAATATATAGGAATTCTATTTCATAATACAGATAGACAGGGCATTAAATGCATTGCTGATTCACAGATATAGATCTAAGCCAAACATTCTTCAGGGCTTGTGGATCTGACAGTTACTCTCTTGGAACTCAGAGAGTTCACTTCATCCATGTAAATTCTATTTCAAATAAATCATTACTTTATCACCTATAATCCAAGCACCATTTGCATGAGACCAAGTTAAGGAAAAATAGTGAGTTGGTTAAGAAAGTATTAGAAGAAGTAAAGATCCAAAAATGTCCGGAGGCTCCCTGCCCAAACATCTTAGAATTGAAATAAGACACAGGGGGTGACCCAGTTACACTTATAAAATGCGGACAGAATTGAGAAATCTTGAATGGTCCAGGGCAAACAAAGCAAAGCAAAACAAAACTGGAGGCTGATAGCCTAGAGACTCAAGCTCCACTTCTTACTCTGCAACAAACTATGAGGCCTTAGACAAATCACTGATCTTTCTGAGCCTCAATTTCCACATCTGTAAAATTGGGAAAACAATTGCCACTTTTTCTATTTTACAAGATATGAAAGTAGGATGAAATACTGGATGTGAAAATGGTTTAAGTTGAAAGCACAATATAAATGTCAGTTATTATCATTTAAATCTCTGCTAGAAATTTGACTACATTTACTACTCTCCCATACTTCAGTGCCAACTAGTCATGGATTCCATAATCATCAGCTGTTTTATTTATCATTAAGTTCAGCATGATATAATTGATCATGTTGGTTTTGAAGTTAGGCGACTTGGGTTTGAATCCTGCCTTATTAAGCTGTCATAGTAAATTACTTACCCTCCTAGCATCTCAGTTTCTTTGCCTATGAAACTGGGATACTATTACCTGCACTATCTTCTTCACAGAATTGAAGTGCAAAAATGTTTTAGGGTTTAAATCACTATGTACATGAAAATTGTTATTGTTATTATCAGACTCACAGAATACTAGATTTGACCAAGGCCTTAAAAACATGCCAGAGCAAGTTAAAATAAAAAAAGTTCATGGCAAGAAAGGACTTTAAACTATGAAGTACAAAACACTAGAAATAGAAATGAACTTAGAACTCTATTTAATAATAGTGCCAGAATAAGTTAGAACTTCAGAACTGGAAGGAACCTTATAATATAAAGTAAAAGAGCAAATTGAGCCATAGCATGACAATGCAAAATGATAGGTCAGAACTGAAAGACAAGCCCTCTCATTTCTCAGAAAAAACTACAACCAAAAGGAGCTTAATTGGCTTACCCAGGGTCACATAAATAATTACCAGCAAAGTGTTTCAGGATCCACTGTTCTTTGCATTGAGTCCCATTCACCATGCATATAAATAGTTTGTTTCATAGCTCGCTAAGAGCAAAGTCCATTTCATCTGGTGCTGATGGCCAACCACAGGTGATGATTTCCTCCTCCTCCTCCTCACTTAACTAGAATGGTCCTTGGACCATAGGTTCCTTTTGCAACTAGAACCATCCTTGAAGTCTTTCTATTTTTTAAAGAAATAATCAAAGCTTGAGATCCCCTGACACAGACTCCAAGTACCCATGGTTGCCTCCATAGCACAATGCAAGAAGGAAGAAAAGAGGCATTTATCAAGCACTTACTATGTGCCAATCATGTCAAGCATTTTACATATATTTTCGCATTAGATCCTTATAACTATCTTGGGAAGTAAGTATTATTATTATCCTCATTTTATAACTGTAGAAACTGAGGCAGAAAGAGTTAAAGTGACTTTCCCTAGGTCACATAGCTCTTTAGTGTCTGAGATGAGATTTGAACTCAAGTCTCCCTGAATCCAGGCCAGAACTCTATCCATTAAGCCACCTAGCTGCTTATAATATTGGTATTATTTTTGTGTAGATGATAGAAAAATCCTCTGTAGTCTGTGAAGTATCACTCATCACTAGATACTAGGGGAGGGTGGAGAGCAGAGGCCAAATGGTTTCCCAGATGGATCTCATTTTTTTTCCATATATCCCTTTTTCTCCACTGGCCATCTCTATGGCACTTGACTTTCTAAATAACATTGTGGGAAGCTCCAGTTGGTAAGCTTGGCCACCTGCATCATAAAGACAATGCCAAATGTCTCATGAATTACATCAGGTTGCTAATAACCTAAATTCATCCTTAATTTCTGTGCCATCCCCTGACAGCTTCTTTCCTACAGGCACATCTGATGTATTCATTCCTGGATCTGGCAAGAAGAAATATCATCTACTACTATTTGAACTGGTAACTTGGGAGCCAGGGACTCCTGCTTCTGGAGCCAAATATTTCACTGCTAAGGACATCAATCATGCTTTGCTCTGTCTATATTTTGGCCACATGTGAGGCAGCGTGATGTAATGGAAAGAATATTTATTCAACTTAATATCAGGGAATCCGAGTTCAAGTCTAATCTCTGATATTTGTAAATCGGTCAACCTTTTTTTTTTTTTTTACAATATTGAGATGATAAATTTGTATTACCTAGTTTATAATATTATTGTGATGGAAACATTTTGTAAACCATAAAGCACTATGTAAATATGAGTTGGTACTGCCAGAAAGGTGTACGTGTTCCATTCAGAGGGGCACCACTACTTCAGGCCAAGGCTTTCACCCTACACTCTAGAAAATACTTAGTTTCCCTGACTCATCTCTCTCCCTTCCAATCCATACTCAAAAAGCTGCAATATGATTTTTCTTAAGCATAGATCTAACCAAGTCACATCCCTAACTCAAAAACTCCAATGCCAACCCATCCACCTCTAGGATCAAATATAAACTCTTCTCTTTGGCTTTTAACGCCCTTTACAAGCTGGCTGAAACCTACTTTTCTAACTTCTTTATACATGATTCTCCTTCCTACAGTCTATGTGTCCAGCCAAACTGGCTATTGGCAGTTCCTCATATATGACACTCCACCTTCTATCTCCAGGCTAACCCCCCATGGCTGGGATGAACTTCATCCTCACCTCTTCCTGGTAGAATCAACATCCACAAGCATTTACTAAGCACTTATTCTCTTCAAGATTTAGCTCTAGCATATTTGCAAATCTTCCCTAATGGAATGTGAAAACTCCCTGAAATCAGAGACTGTTTCATTTTAGTCTCAGAGAGCCTAGCACAAGGTCTGGTACATGGTCAGTATTTAATAAATGTGTGGGGATTGACTTGTTGATTGGAAGACCTTTGGCCTCCCAACTCTGGCACTAAACAATTGTTTAACCCTGAGTAGATCTGTCATCTTCTCTGTGCCTCACACTCCTCGTGTGCCAAATGGGGATAAAAATATCAGCCTTACATGCACTTTGACACTGTTATAAGGACATGACTAGACAGACATATATATAGAAAAGTGATATGATAACTATGACACAAAAAGCCAACAAGGCACCATATATTTCACATTCAGTGAAATTTCTCCAGCAGATCAAGGGAACCCAAGTGATATAGAGGAAAGAACATTACAAATGAGAGTCAGATGGCTTAGATACAAATCACAGTCCCCACAGTCCTCTCCCCATTTACTAAGTGTGTCATAAGAATTAGAGCTTAAAAAGGACTTTAAAGATCAACTAGCCTAAGTTAAGTTTCATAAAACAAATGAAAAAGCTAAGTCTCGGAAAGAAAAACTAATTTGATTAAAGGCACACAAGATGGATGTTCTAACTAGAGTTGTACAGGGAAACCCGGACTTTGTCCTGTGACTTTCATCCCTGATCCTACCATCTTGGACTTTGCACCTCACTCACCATTCCTCCAGGAACACTGGGCACTCCCCCCCCCCAATGGTGTAGCTATTGTGGTTCCTACCTCTGCTTTTCTCTTTACCCTCTATAGTAGGTCTATATTTTCTAGAGGAAGGGCTACCTTTTCCATCACGATGGCATCTTCACTTGGACTGTCTTCTGAACTAAATGCCAAATTGTAACATTCCCCCAAATTAATTTGCCTTAGACCCAATTTCAGCTAGTTACAGCTCTGCTTCTGACTCTGAGTCTAAGTGGTTTTTCTGGTACGTCCCTTTATTACTCTAAAATTTCCTTTAAGTCCCAACTAAAATTTTACCTTCTACAGAAAGTCTTCCCTAACCCCTCTCAATTCCAGTGTCTTCTTGTTGTCAATTATTTCCTATTTATTCTCTATGTAGCTTGCTTTGGATTTATTTGTTTGCATGTTAGATTATAAACTCCTTGAGAATAGGGATTGTCTTTTGCCTCTTTTGTGATCCTTGGCACTTAGTTCAGTGTCTGGCCCATAATAGATGCTTAATATTAATTGATTTTTTTCTCATCTATAGAACAGCAATGATATTTCATGACTACCTTCACAGAGGTGTTGTAAGGATCAAGGGCAATTATATATAATTATTTATTTATTAAATATTGTTGTTGATATATTACTATATTAATTTATTTATTAACATTTATTATTATGTGTTAAATCATATACATATAAAAGTACTTTACAAAATTCTATACCAATATGACCTAATAGTAACATTTAAAAAAGCTTATGAAAGATATGGGAGATTATGTTGTTTTGATCTAATTTGGTAGACCAGATCTGTGATAAACGAAATTTCCTTTGTTCATTTGAATCCTGTTTATGTCCCTCAAACTCTGAGTTCGTCAGTTAAACAGGCTGCTCCATTCCTGGTCAGCAAATTGTTCCTTCAGACGCTGTTTTGGCTATACAAGGCTGAGTTACACTCATAAGAAGAAGACAAGTTGATTTCCTTTGTCAACAGAAATGGGAGCTAGAAAGTTTTTGTTTTAAATCCATCTAATCCCTCTCAAATGATGTGTTGTTTCATGGGAACTTCTGGAGACGCCAATTTCATGTTTATTCCAGATGCAAAGTCTATTCTCCCCCAGACCTCTGTGAACTAGGGTGGAATTTTAAGGACTTGTGAAATATGTATGGTTAATTAGACAGCCTTGGCAGCATCTCCTGCCATTCTTTAAAGAGGATTCTGACAAGCCTCCAAAGAGAATAGCAGTCAAATGGGCACCATATTGGAAGCTAGGAGACCTGGCTTTGGCCCTAGCTCTGCCATTTCTTCTCTGTGTGACCTTGTACAAGTCACAAACACACACACACACACACACACACACTCGCCTCAATATCCTCATCTGTAAAAATAAAAGCATTTAATGAGATAATATCTGAGGTCTCTTCCAGAGCTAGGATTCTAAATACAATTATATCACTAGTCCCATTACTTTGTGCTTTCACCCCCACACCAGTTCCCTGAGCCAGCCTTCAAAACTAAATTGTGACAAGGACCTTGTTGAACCATCTCGCTAGGGGATGGGGAGTCAGAAGAGGTCAGGCCTGTGTGCTTAGTGTCCTGATCTCCCCTCCCGCCTGCTTGGCAGCTAGAGGAGAGACGAGGTCACTGACATGCATTCTGGTCTTAAAGGCATTTAGGAGGGAGAAGAATCCTATGAATGCGAATCCTCTGCCAGCTCTCAAGGAAAGAGTCATCCCAGAGAGTCCTGGGACAGCTCCACATGCCTGCTCCTTTGATCCCAATACATCAAGTATCTTTGAGATGAGGTGGGGGGAATTAGAGAGGGAGACAATAACTTGGAAAAAAACAGACACTCTCTCTGTGGTAGTAAAAAAATCAAACCTCTGATTTCTAAAGAATATGAGACTTTCTGAAAGGCAGAATCACAAAGTAGATAAAGAGTTGCCCTTGTAGCCAGGAAGAAGTCCTTCCTGACACATACAGGTTAGCGTGAGCCTGGGCAAGTCACTGAACCTGTCAAGGCTCTGGGCAGCTCTGTAAGTTTGCTGAGAAGGTGTTCAGCTGAAATCTAAAGGAAGCTCCTCACCAAGAGCTTCTTGTACCAGCAAAATCACAGAGCTAGTCCCTATCCATTCAGGAAGAGATACAGGTAAGCTATAAAAAGAGAGAGAGAGAGAGAGAGAGAGAGAGAGAGAGAGAGAGAGAGAGAGAGAGAGACAGAGAGAGAGAGAGAGACAGAGAGACAGAGAGACAGAGAGAGACAGAGAGAGACAGAGAGAGACAGAGAGAGACAGAGAGAGACAGAGAGAGAGAGACAGAGAGAGAGAGAGAGAGAGAGAGAGAGAGAGAGAGAGAGAGAGAAGACACGGGCACAAAAAGAGGAAGATAGAGATGTAGATACACATGCAAATGTAGATATAAATATAAGTGTAGACATAGACAAATAAAAATACATAGAGATAGTGATTAGACATAGATATAAATTGATATAGAGTTATAGTCATAGATCTAGATTCAGATACAAACACGTAGACATAGACAGAAAGACAAAAAGCTACATGGACAGACATGGACATAAACAGAGATATATACACAGAAACTAAATACATAGACAAATATAAATATACAGAAAAAGACATAGATTATATAGAGATATAAACAGACACAAAGACAGATAGAGATATATAGATATTGACACAGAAATGGATAGACATAATATATAGTTATAGACATGGCTATATATATATGTATATATACACATACATATAGAGAAAGACATCAATATACAGATACATATATGGATATAGACAGACATAAATAATATATAAAAATATAGATACATATATCTAGACAGATATAAATAATATATAAATATAAAAATATAGACAGATATAGACAGATATAAATAATATATAATATAAAAAATAGACACATATATAGACAGATATAAATAACATAAATATAAAAATAGACACATATATAGACAGATATAAATAATATATAAATGTAAAAATATAGACACATATATAGACAAATATAAATAATATATAAATATAAAAATATAGACAGATATAAATAATATATAAATATAAAAATATAGATAGATATAAATAATATAGAAATATAAAAATATAGACACATATATAGACAAATATAAATAATATATAAATATAAAAAATATAGACAGATATAAATAATATATAAATATAAAAATAGACACATATAGACAGATATAAATAATATATAAATATAAAAATATAGACACATATATATAAAGAGACAGATAGATATAAATAGGCATGAGTATGGATATATAGATATAACATAAATACATATATAAAGATAGAGATATCTAGATACATATATGGAGGAAGTTGTAGCAGAGAGTCCTGGGAGATGTAGTCTCCCAGGGCTTACAATAATTTTAAATGACACAATATAGACAGATGTAAATAATATATAAATATAGACATAGATGTCTACATATAGACATAAAGACACATAGATATAGATATAGATATGGACATAATATAAATAGACACAGATATATATATATATATGGATATAGACAGATACATAGAAACATATTTGGAGACAGATGTAGATACTATATAGATATGAGCAAAGACAGATATATAGGCATAGGCATAGATATGCATTCTTTCTATAATTAAATGTATGAGTGAGTAATTGGGAGTCAAAAAATCCAGGTTCAAATCATGGTTTTAACCATTTATTATCTGTGTGATCTTAGGCAAGTTAATTTATCTCTCTTAGGATGTCACTTTATAATGGAGATTATAGTGTACGTACTACCAACTTCTCAGGATTAAGAAGAAATGTTTATTGACTCTCAAATAGAAATTAGTTATTACTATTAGAAATTTTACTTTTTTACTTTTAGGAATTACTATTAGGAGTGTTACTATTAGGAATAATTGTGGCAAAGTTATTGACTTTCAGTCTTCCTCTGGCTACAGTAAAAGTTCCTGGATTCTGTCTGTCAGACTAAGTATGCAGAGTTTTCCATTGGTGCTTTGTGTTCCAGCAAGTCTGTTTTCTAAGAGGCAGCACCAGCAGAGCAAAGGACACAAAACATCCTGGTGGGACACAGTGGTGTCTGGGCCGCCCTGTGGGCCCCAGGAAGTGAAAACTCCCCAAAAGAAAGGGAAACACACCCATGTCACAATCTATCTGCTTACAATGAAGAAAAGAAGTGGGATCTGACCCAAAGAGGAAAAGAATTCTCAGATCTCATTTAAGAACTTAGAAAAGATTCCTCTCTCACTAAGAGTCTAGATTACTCAAACAATGAAAATAATCATTCAAATAATAGTTGAAATTTTCATATTTTGTGACTTATGGAGCACTTTACCTGCATGGTCTCCCTTGGCCCTCATGGCAATACGAAGTAGGGAGTACAAATATTATTTTCTGTGTTTTTCAGATGAGAAAATTGAGGTCTGAAGAGGAGAAATGACTTCTTCAAAATAACACAAGTAGGTGGAAGAGTTGAAATCTAAAGCCAGATCTCTTCATTTTAAAATTGTTTTACAATATCCCATTGTCTCAAAAGTCTGTACTGAGCATCTACTACGTGTTTAGCCCTTTGCAAAGATACAGAGCTAGAAGGCATGGTTTCTGTCCTCAAGTGGCCTACAATCTAGTGCAGTGATGGGAAAACATTTTAAAGAGGGGCCAAAGGAAAGTTAATGCTCATCTGTCAATCTGTTTCTAAGGCAACTCTTTTGAAGTTTCATTGTATTGTATCCTACTCTTTGTATTTGTCAGATTAGGAATAATGTCCCCAGCAGGATAGAACATTTCAGGGGGCTGCATCTGGCCCGCAGGCCGTAGTTTGCCCATCACTGGTCTAGTTGGAAAAGTATATAAAATGAGTCAATGCTGTATTTTATTTAATAGTCAGACAATATTAGAGCTAGCAGGACCCTTAGAACACACAATAATACAGCTGGAAGGGACACATAGCTAAAACAAAATTTAGAATATGGAATGTTAGAAAAGGAACCATGGAAATTGGCCTACAGAAAAAGATGCTCAGGTCCAGATAGGAAAATAATAATTGTTCATATCTATGTATGGATCACTTTAAGGTTCACAAAGGATAAACAACAACCCAATAAGCTAGGTAACAAAAGGATAATTAGCCCCATTTTACAGTTAAGGAAATTAAGACCCAGAAAAATAAGTAACTCTCCTACAAATATACTAAGAGATGGAACTAGGTATCAGCTTTATATAGTGTCCCTAACGTCTAAGTGTGGTTACAAACTTTAATCATTTAAACTACACTTAGACTTTTGGAATACTCTCTATATAATGTAATAAAGTATTAAATGAATAAAGAATATGTAATGGTCTAAAACAAAACATTAAAATGAAGAAGGAAATGGTAAACAGAAAGATACTGATTTTACAGCCAAGTGCCCCCCACAAAAACAATTAGGAAAGGAGAAAATCACTTTGAGCCAGAGAAGACTAGACCCCAGACACTACAGATAGTAAAATTCTTTCTCATAACCATAATCTACAAGTCAATTATGAAGAATTTATATGGAGCCATTCGTGGCAGCACTAAATTTGATTTTTGATATTTTAATCAAGATTTTGTCATATTTATTTATATAGTCTCCATTGCTGATCCAACAGAAGGTTTCAAATTTTCAAAGTGCCTGAGGCTTCAGAATCAGTGAAATCAGATCTGCCTTTCTCACTTGGGGCAAATAAAAACACTATTCATTTATCATAGCATCCAACTGCAAATCCCATGGTGTGTGCTGCCTCATCCTTACCTGTACACATTTGGAATATTCACAACTTCCCTATTCAGCGTATCAGATAACTCTAGAGGCCACAGGATTTTCTAGTATCGACATATACATCTAATAGCTACTGTCAATCTGCAGATCAAAAGGTTTTTACCTGTGTTGACAATGCTATTGTGACTATTAATTGCTAATCCATTTAACTGTTCTGGGCATGAGTTAGTAATAGCTGGCTTCATAGTCAAGGAGAACTGAGTTCAAATCCAGCCTCTGACCCACACAAGTTATGTGACCACAGACAACAAGCTTTTCAATGCTCATGGCAATTCTCTAAGGATTTAAGTTACGGAGGACTTTTCTATCTGTATCAGAGAGTTCTGTGAACTGTTGAAAATCATAAGTCAGGACCAAAAAAAAAAAAGTAAACATATTCAAAGGCATGTATTTTAAAGATCTATAATTTTTTAAAAAACATATACAATTCGCATTTACAAAAGAGAAAACACAAATATAACATTCCTCCCACTAAGTCTTAAGTATATACTACGTGAATATATATGTAAGCATTTACACCCATATGTATGTCTTCCTTAAGAAACACTGAAAAAAAAATGAGCTTCTGGCACGTGCTCTCTCTACTCTGCCCAAAATCTTGATGTTCTTGGATGGTTGCACCTGGCTGAAAATCCTCCTGAACTCCTGCCTTCTAGCGGCCAAACACCACAGGGTACATAACGCATTCACCTTTGCCTGGACTGTCTGGCAATGGAGAAGTTAGATATGACTGATCCAGTTGTTAAAAAATGCATATTTCAACCATAGTTTGGCAACACCGCCTGCTTTTGACACATAACTGGCCAATTTCAGAGTGGAACATAATGAAATAAAACAAGGCTGAACCAAGGAACATAAGGGAAAAGCCAAGAAAAACTTGTAGGTCATTGAGAAAACTTCCATTCCTAGGCACTAGAGATGTTGCTAACTATACACAAAGATAAAAATGGTCAGGAACCACTCTCCTCATTCCCAAGTATGGATCGTTGTGTAGCTGAGGGAAGGAGAGTGGACTGGATGATAAGTGAGTGAAATACCTCACTATGCCCCCTGGGTCATGATGGTAGACCCTTGCAGGTAAAAGGAAATATGAGAGAGAGAGACAGAGAGACAGAGAGAGAGAGACACAGAGAGAGACAGAGAGACAGAGAGAGACACAGAGAGAGACACAGAGAGACCAAATGGACTGGCCCGGGGTCTAAATCTCACCATTGCTGCTTACTACCACATGATCTTTTGGCAAGTCTCAATCTTTCTGAGCCACAGTTTCTTTATCTGAAAAAATAAACTTTGGACCATATAGCCTTCAAGGTCCCTTCTAGTTTTATATTTATTAACCCATTAAATAAAATCCCCC
>NC_058131.1:508922663-509070698 GCF_016433145.1 Gracilinanus agilis | reverse complement strand
AAAGAAAGAAAGAAAGAAAGAAAGAAAGAAAGAAAGAAAGAAAGAAAGAAAGAAAGAAAGAAAGAAAGAAAGAAAGAAAGAAAGAAAGAAAAGAGGAGGAAGAGGCAGGAGAGATAGATAGATAGATAGATAGATAGATAGATGTCACAATTGATTGAGTCAATCAAGCAATTACCACATTCTACTTACAATAAATGATAATCAATCAAAGGTGTAAACTAAATCTGAACAAGGCCTAGACATCTCTATTGAATCAAACAATCAGTTATAGTCTTTAGACTAAATCATACAATATTTTATAGAAAACCTTAAAAACCCTTTGAATGAAGTAAGATGGTGCTACACAGGAAGTGTTTGGATTAGTCATAGAGATTATTCATACCTTGTGTGTTTTGTATAAGTGCCAGTTCAGAAGAGAGGAATTTGAGCATCTGGAAGCTTAGCAGTAGAAGCCTCCCAGTCAATCCCCTGAGAAGGAATTACTTGGTCAATGGAAGAGACCTCTATTCAGCCTCTATCCCACTCTTCCCTCTTCTCTTTTGCTGGAATGAGACCCTGTGTACTTTAAAGGGTTTAGAGGATTTTAGACTTCCACTGGTGTCTTAGCCCTAACCATGGAACATGGTATGATGGTATCTACCCCAAGAGCAAATTCAAGGCTCAGACACTTACTATGTCACCTTGTGCAAGTAAGTTACTTAATCTCCCATGCCTCAGTTTACTCATCTGTAAAATTAGGAGGTTGAACCCAGTGGTCTCTGAAATCCCTTCTGACTGAATCTATGTTTCTATATTTGTTGTTATTGTTCAGTCTTCTCCAACTCTCTGTGATCCCATTTGGGGTTTTTTGGTCAAGATCCTGGGGTGGTTCACCATTTCCTTTTCCAGTTCATTAAGGATGAGAAATCTGAGGCAAATTGAATTAAGCAACTTATTTGGGGTCAAACAGCTAATAAATGTCTGAGATGGTTCTTGAACTTGGGAAGATAAGTCTTCCTGACCCCAGATCTAATGTGCCACCAAACTGCCTGTGATCCCATATATCATACATTAATCAAATAAAATTTTAAAAAATAAAGAAATTAAAAGATTTAAAATTGCAATATAGGAAATACATAAGTATAGAGGGGAAAAGGTTAGAGCTGATATTGGAAAACTTTGGTTTTAGTCCTACCTCTGACTTGATCCTAAGCCAATCTTTTGTACTTTCTGAGCTTCAGTTTCCTCTGGCAAAATGATTGGGTTACCTTAGATCGATGTTGGTGAACCTATAGCACACATGCCAGAGACCTCTCTGCGGGCACACCCACCATCATCACAGCATAGAGTTCACCAGAGTTCCTTACTAGAAAGCCAGAGGGACGTGAGGCCAGGCTGCTCCCCTCTCCTCTCCACACAGTTTGTAGTTTGGGCACTCAGTCTCTAAAAGGTTCACCATCATTGCCCTAGATGATTTCTAAGCTCTCTTCCAGTAGTAAAAATTCTATGATTAGCAACAGCAATAACACCAGGCATAGAGAAATTTAATGCCCACAAAGCACTTGAGAAGTTTGGATCCAAAGAAAATTTAAGAAGATGTACTGCCCTCACTTATTGGCAGAGTTGGTGTAAAAGAGGAGGGGGAGTCAATGGGTTCAGAAAATTGCCTGTAATCAGAGTTGAGGTATTGGTAGATTTTACTGAATTGCTTTTTTTCTATTTATTTTTATTTTTATTATTTTACTGGAGATAATTCACTACAGGAAAAGAAGAAAAATATATTTACAAATGAAAGTGATATAAAAACAAAAGGTACCAACAAAATATGTTAAATTCAATTTAATTTCAATAGGATGTTAAAGGAGGTTACTATCAATCTTGTTAGTGATGCCCAAATATATTAATAAGGATATATAGCCTCCTTAATTGGAAGCTATATGTTCAGAACTTGAAATAAAATGAAAAGCCTCATCTTCCCTAATGCCACCAACCCAGTTCAAGCCCTTATCACCTCTCACCTAGGCTTATTCAATAGTTTCCTAATTGGTCTTCCTTACCTCAAGTCTCTCTCTTTCCAATCCATCCACCACTCACCTGCCAACATGATATTCTTTTTTTTTTTTAACTCTTACCTTCTGTTTTAGAATCAATACCATGTATTGGTTCCAAGGCAGAAGAGAAGTAAGGGCTAGGCAATGGGGATTAAGTGACTTGCCCAGGGTCACACAGCTGGGAAGTATCTGAGACCAGATTTGAACCCAGGACCTCCCGTCTCTAGGCCTGACTCTCAATCGACTGAGCCACCCTGCTGCTCCCATCAACATGATATTCTTAAAGCAGAAATCTGAGCATATCACTCCTCTGTTCAATGAGATTTTATGGTCCCCTGTTATCTCTAGAATCATGTATAAACTCCTCTGTTTGATGTTCAAAGAACTTCAAAATATGGCAGCTTCAACTAACCTCTCCAGCCTTATCATACACTGCTCTCTCTTACATAGTGTATACATCCAGCCTAAATGACCTTGCTAATCTTCACACAGGACATCCCATTTCCTATCTCCCTCCCTTTGTCCCCCATGCTGAGAATTAATGTACTCCCTTCTCACCTCTACCTCATAGAATTCCTAATTTCCTTCAAAGTTCAGTGCAAATACTACATCCTGCATCAAGTCTTTCTTGATCCCTCCAGCTGCAAATGTGTCCCTACCACCACCCTGCCAAATTACCTTATATTTATTTTGCATGTAAATTGTATATACAAATGCCCCAGTTGTGGTTCTCCATCTGGTACAATGGATCACTCAGAGCACAAGGGTTCAAATAAACAATCTTTTTACTAAAAACACATTCAAACATCCTTCAAGTAAAAGCTCCCAAGGGGGTTTAAAAGAAGTTCAAAAAGATAAAATTGAATAAAAGTCACTGGCAAGGAGGTTCCCTGGGCTCCCAGGAGCTCTCCACCAAAATCCTAAAACCTTCTCTTGGGTGGTTTTTGCCCAATGGGCCACACAACTGAGTCTCAAATCAGTCCACCCTAAACCCCAACCTAACCATTCCAGGTCTACACCACGGCTTCTTTACTCTGCATAGACCCAGCTCGTGTCGTAGAAGTATGTGAGTGGGGAGGTGATGTCTGAGTGGAAGGGCCTTAAGGTCATCAACTGCTTCATTTTTGCCTTTGAATCTCCAGGGTCAAACTCAGTACCTGGAAGTAGAAGGCGTTCAATAAATGTCTATTTATTGATTAAGCCATGCATGTTTCATTGACCCGTTTTACCCAAGCAGTAGGCATATCTCTTCCTGTCTGTAGAGAATTTTGCATAGGATAAAAGGCTATGATACTGATGAGTTAAACCTAGGAAGATGAAATTTAGTAGGGATAAATGTAAAATTTCACACTTAGATTAAAAAAATCAGTTTCACAAATATGGGAGGAGGAAACCTTCACTGAAAAACAATTCATGTGAAAAATATCTGAAGGTCAATTGCTTGCCTGGTTGGCAATTAAAGCTAATGTGATATTAGGCTATATTCACGGGGCATGATACCCAAAACAAGAGATGAGTCCTACTGTACTCTCCTCAATTCAGACATATGGTTTATTTTGTTCAGTTCAAGACATCACATTGTAGAAAGGCCATTAACAGACCAAAGGGAGAGCTAAGACTGGAAATGGGAGGTCCTGGGTTCAAATCTGGCCTTGGACAATTCCTAGTTCTGGGACCTTGGGCAAGTCACTTAACCCAATTGCCTAGCCCTTACTGCTCTTCTAAGCCTCAGAAATTTTTATTAATTCTAAAGCAGAAAGTGAGAGTTTAAAAAAAATTCAAGAGAAGAAAAACAGTCTGATGAAAAAAAGTTAGGAATATACCATGCAAAATCTGTCAAATATTTGGAATGTTTAACCTAAAGAAAAAAAGACTGAAGTAGGGACATGATCGCTACCTTCAATTTTTTTTTTAAAGAATTGCAGGGGAGGAGTTAGATTGTGTTGCTTGGATGAGGAGGGCAGAATTAAGAACAAAAGGACCGAAGCTGTGGGGAGATAGCCTGAAATTTAGCATGAGGGAAAACTTCCTAATAAATAGAGCTGTTCTAAAGTAGTACAGGCTGCCACGAGAGGTGGCGAGTTTCTTCTTACAGGAAGTCTCTGAGCAGAATTGGAATGGCCTCCTTTTGGGGATGTGGCAGTGGAGATTCTTGGCCAGGGATCGATTGGCTTAGATGCCTTATGAAATCCCTTCTAACTCTGGGATTTTTCATGGCTTGAAATCAGCATCTGATTAAAGGGTAAAAATGTTCTTTAATCTACATTTTTCTCTTTGCAGAGATTTGATATCAAACTACGTCCTACTCAAAAGAACTGTCAGCCTGTTATAAGCAAAGAAATAGGATCTTCTCTAGTTTTCACTAACCACAAAGTTGCCACATTGAATGATCATTATTCATCATATGTGCTCTCAATTGTACATTACTCTTTCCTGATGAATATCATGTTGGGTGAAGAAATAAATAAACATTTATTACACAATTACTATTTTATGACATATAGGACAAGTTATAGATTCATACTAAGCTCAATAGTAATGTACTAAGCCCTAGAGATACAAATTGAAAAAGTTGGTCTAACGAAACTCAAACTCTAATTGAGGAAGACAACACATCAAAGAAAATTTAGCTTCAGGAGAGATAGGAAAGCCCAAAGTTCTTTAGTGCCACAGAGGGGCAAGTGGCAAGGTCCATTTGGTTACATTAGTAGGTCAGATTACAGTGCTGGGAGTCTACATGGAATACAGGCTGAAAGTGGGCTAAATTGTGATTAGGAATTTTTGTTAATGAGTTCTGACCAAACTAGTAGCTCTTGTAGTTTTTGTTTTGTTTTAATTAATGAAGCCTACATGCAGAACTCAACACTTGGAGCTCCATAATCCACAAATGTTTTTGTTTTGACACAGAAAACCATCCATTCTTATTTTAAGGTTACTTAAAGAAATATGTAGGACTAGGCTTTCAAAATATTGAATTACAATAATTGTCCTAGATACTGTAGCACAAATATAGATACCTATAGTTTATATAAGTGCATTAAAGGGCTGCAAAAAATAAGCTGTATTGGGTCATTATTGAATGGAGAAATCAAAGAAGGCTTTATGGAGGCATTTGAGTTGGACTGCAAAGAATGAGCAGGAATTCAACAGGGTTGTAATAGCAAATTCACCAGAAAGTCTCAAGGTGTGTTGTTTTCTGAAGACAGGGAAATAGGCCAGCATTTGGGTTGAGATTTAACTGATGGATAGGCAATCAAAGATAGGAAGAAAAAAAGGAAGGCTTTCTAGGTTTGAAGAATAGAATGGACAAAAAAGTATGGGGGCAAGACAAGAACAAAAGATGAAGAGGACTCCAGCCTGAAGAAGATGGTAAAAGGTAAATCTGGAAAAGTAAGGCAACAGTAGATTGTGGAAGGCATTGAATGGCAAGGCAAAGGAAGCTTTCCCTGATCCTCTCACTCAGAAGTGACCTCCACTAAATTTCTATAGCACCAGTCAAAGGTCATTTATCAAGTAGGATTTTGGATTTTAGCCTATACATACATCAACTATATATTCCTACTATTCCATTTTGTATTTTTTATACTGTCTAATTTCAACTTCTCAGAACAAAGGCTCTCCCAGGATGAGCTCATCACCTCTAAGTTCAGCAGCATGCTGTTAACTCAAACCTTGACGGGCACCATCTTCCTCAGTCCTGCTCTCTCCCCTCTGATTAAAGGGCTGGAGAGGGGAGTACCAAACTCCTCCTTATACCTTCCTTTATAAAGAGATGAAATCAGACTCTCAGTTTACTCCATTTTGCATCTGCTGCTCTGCCTTATTCTCAGCTCCATCATACAAGATGCCCTCCTGTCAGTTACCCGTTAATGTCCTCTCAACCCCTCCTTATCTGGCTTCTTTTTTGTATTGTCCCCCCTTTAGATTATAAGCTCCTTTTGGGCAAGGACTATAGTGCCTGGTATTTAGTAGGTGCTTAATAAATAAATGTTTATTAGATTAGAACTACACTGTAAGTTCCATGAAGGCAGTAACCTTGTCTGTACATCTTTGTATCTCACATAGTGCAGGTAGGAGTTCAATAAATGTTATTGAATGAATGAGTTGGCTAATTCCAAGTAGATTTCTAGAATGTTTGATTTGGAAGTCAGGTCAACAAACTTTAATTACAACAAACATTAGTTAAGCCATTAACATTAATTAATGTCAACAAAGAATAAGTAATTAATTAATTACTATATAGAAAGATATCCCCTAACTCTTGCAGCATAGCTTCTAATGGGGAATGGTAGTATATAAAGGGAATGGAAAAAGGGATTCGGGAAGAGATACTCATGATGACAATCTTTGGAAAGTAAAGCATGGCTGGTATAAGTCCTTCCTCAAAATGGAAGTTCCAAGAAAAACTCACTAATGAGAGAAGTGATCTATAAAGGTAATAGAGAGGACAGTTGAGGCAGAGTGGCAAAATCCAGGGAGAAAAGTGAACTTAGTGGGTTCAAGCAAGAATTCAGTCTATACCACCTGCACAAATGGTCTTCTTGTCCCCTCTAGGAAACCTCCTTAATGGTTCTACTGGTTAGGGACTTTTTTATTTGATCAGAAATCTTCCTCCCTGCAACTTCTATCCATCACTCCTGGTTCTGTCCTCTGAGTCAAAGCAGAACAAATCTAATCTAATCCTTCTTCCACGTGACAACTCTTCAAATATCTGAAGACTGTTGTCATGTCTCCCTAAGTCTTCTCTTCTCCATGTTAAACATCTCCAGATCCTTAACTAATTTCAAATGTCATGGTTTCTAGCCCTCTCACCATCCTGTTCTTTCTCTGTAGTTTGAGAAAATAATGTAGGCCTTCAATGTTTATAGCCAATCATCTACATCCATGCAGACCAATATGGCAAGAAAACTGCAACAGTGAGTTCAGAAATGAACAAGACTGTAGGTAGGGTATGCTTCATGAGGTCATAGATTTTAAAGCTGGAAGAGACCTTAGAGATCACTGAGTCCATTCCCCTCATTTTGCATGGAACAAAACTGAAATTCAGAGAGGAGAAGATGACTCTCCAGGGTTGCATAGTAAGATTCAGAGCTAGGGTTCGAATCCAGGTTCTCTGACCGCATATCCAAACCCTTCCACAGTATCACACTGGCTCTCACTTTTACTCGATGCAGCTACTAAAAGCATTTGTCACAAGGGGACCAACTGCCTGAACACTTTTATACTTGGCAACATATGAGAAACAAAGTGAGATGATTGCTGGTGTTTTGGTGAGACCAGTCATGACTTCTATAAGTTGCAGGACATTTGAGGAGAGGATAGAACTAGGGAGAGGTCTGGGCATGGCAGAGCTGATATCTGGGGTCTCAGGCATGTCCCTTGTGTGTGGTCAGGTGCCTCTCCATTTATGTTCCTTTGGGAAGTATCAGGGGAACAATGGATCCAATTTGTCTACATGCTGTAGAGAGCCCTAACTAAGGATACTTTTACTTGGGGCAGAAAACAGGTCTGGGGGACTGAGGTGGGGAATATGATAGTCATACTCACAGGTGCAATTCTGCTGGGAAAAGGAAAACCATCCCTCAAAGGGGGCCCTTGCAGGGGAAGGCCCCAGGATATCTGCAGCACATGTGGTGTGGGATGTGGAGGGGAATGGCAGGGAGTGGGAAAAGGAGGAAGAGAAGGGGAAATGGGAAAGGGAGAGAGGACTGTGCTAAGTGTCCAAGGCTTGAGTAAGAAGGAGATAGTCCTGAAACAAAGCTCCTTTTACCCAATGCTAGTTATGGCTCTGCTTTGTAGATGAACCCAATCGAAGATTCCTGACAATTAACTACTCAAAAAGAATATTCTCTTGAGCTCTGGGTCTGCTACAAGACTATGTCAGAATCTTGGAAAACCGCTCTGGAGAGATTCCTCCAGTGAGAGGATCTGGGTTTGAATTTTAGCTCTGCCCCTAATTCAGAATGTGACCTTGATCAAACCACTACTCTTTTTTTGGGGCTTTCGTTCTCCTTATCTCTAAGAAGAAGAGTTGAGTTAAATGATCCAGAAGTACTTTTTTAGATACAAGATCCTGTATTTATAACTAAAAAGCTGCAACCTCAGAACCAGGTAAAATACTAAGCTGAAATGGTTCAGCAATACGTGGAGTTAAGAAGGTCCATTCGGGACAAATTCTCTCATGCATATATCTCCCCCTGTTATGTGCTTGGGTAGCAAATCATCATGATCTACTATAGGAATAAGTGGATGCACAGGTGCGTGCACACACAAACACACACACACACACACACACACACACACACACAGAGGAATCAGAGGGAGACAGATAAAGAAAGAGAGAAAAGATGGAGGAAAAGGGAAAGGAAGGAGAGGGGGAAAGAGAGACAGAGACAGGCAGAGAAAGACAGAGGGGGGAGGGAGGGAGACAGACAGACAGAAGGAGGGAGAGACAGAGAGAGGGATAGAGAAAGAAAGAGAAGGAGGGAGGGAGAGGAGAAAGGGAGGGGAGAGAGACAGAGAGAGTCAGAGAGCCAGAGACACACAGAGACATAAAGACACAGAGACAAAGAAAGGGAAGGAGAGAAGAGAGGAGGGGACAAGAGAGACGCTACAGATTCCTCTGGTAAAAGATTATCCCTGAGACAAAGCCATGAAGTTACCTATATCCTATCAATAAAACACTAACAGGCATTCAGATGCCTCCAGACCTTTTAACTTAATTGATTGGAGACCTCATCAAGTTGGTCAGAGATAGGAAGAAAGAAAGAAAGAAAGAAAGAAAGAAAGAAAGAAAGAAAGAAAGAAAGAAAGAAAGAAAGAAAGAAAGAAAGAAAGAAAGAAAGAAAGAAAGAAAGAAAGAAAGAAAGAAAGAAAGAAAGAAAGAAAGAAAGAAAGAAAGAAAGAAGGAAGGAAGGAAGGAAAGAAGGAAAGAAGGAAAGAAGGAAAGAAGGAAAGAAGGAAAAAGAAAAAGAAATAGCACTTTGGGCTGGCCTCAGATCTTGATCTGGTGCCTGGAATGAAGTAAGGAACTAGTTCTCAAATAAAATGACAGACTCCAGGAAACAGGAATATCAAAACATACAGTGTGCTGGAGCAAGAGGAAAGGGCAGCTGCGACTGTTTCGAGTAAAGGCTCTTCCCTTGGATGGGAGCCCAAACCATTACATTCTCGAATGCTGGGATTACAGAGATGGTTTAAATCAAAGATTTAAAGCTAGAAGGGACCTCAGAGGTCGCCTAGTCTCACCCCTTGTAAGGAGGATTCCTGCTTGGTACAATTTGGCCCAGATAACCTCTGAATTGCCTTCCAGTTCCAGGATTGCTGTGATTCCATGACTCCATGTCCGATATTCTTTCCACTACCCCATGCTGCCTCCAGCTCCAACTCTGCCACTAACTGCAATGTGGCTTTGAGCTAGCGATTTCCCCTCTCTGGGCCTCAGTTTTCTCCTCTTTTTTTAATAAAGTGAGCTGGACCGGATGATCTCAAAGAACCTTTTCCAGTTCTGACATTCAATAAGCCTGTCCTGTCTCTGCTTTCCTTTACTTTGTATTGGTGGCCAATCCTCGTCCCTCGGTGCCTTCCCCATTAAGGCACCAAATATGTCATCCTGAAATAAACACCTGAACTTTGGGCTATAAGTAGAAACAATCAAAATGGTCTCTTCAAAGCTATCTAAATGGCACAGAAAAACGTATATGCCACATATGGCAAAGATCCTTAATTGTTTTCTTTCAAGGACTCTTTTGGAAGGAGTGGTGATGCCTATGGAATCTTTTTTTTTTTTTTAAACTGTGTATTGGCTCCAAGGCAGAAGACTGGTAAGGGTAGGCAATGGGGGTCAAGTGACTTGCCCAGGATCACACAGCTGGGAAGTGTCTGAGGCCCGATTTGAACCTAGGACCTCCCGTCTCTAGGCCTGACTCTCAATCCACTGAGCTATCCAGCTGCCCACTATGGAATCTTTCTCAGAGTAATGAAGTCAAGTCAGTAAGAATTTATTAAACCCATACTATATGCCAGACACCGTGCTCAACACTGAGGCAAAAGAAAAAGAAGGTCAAAGTGAATAAACAACAACAACAAAAATCATTCTAATGGGAGGCGGGAGAACGTACAAGAAACTATGTATATAAATAATGAATTTGAAATAATCTCAGATGGAAGACACTAAGATTAAAGAAGACAAGGAAAGGCTTCTTGAAGATGAGATCCTGTTTTTAAATATTGCAGAAGTGCTACATTTCAGTTAGAATTTAGTGAAAATAAAGACCATATATACAAATATGGTCTTTATTTTATTGTCATATATTTATCATATATTATATATAGTCTATTTTAATGTATATATATATTTTTTTTAAACCCTTGTACTTCGGTGTATTGTCTCATAGGTGGAAGATTGGCAAGGGTGGGCAATGGGGGTCAAGTGACTTGCCCAGGGTCACACAGCTGGGAAGTGTCTGAGGCCAGATTTGAACCTAGGACCTCCTGTCTCTAGTTTGGCTCTCAATCCACTGAGCTACCCAGCTGCCCCCTATATATATATATTTTTAACCATCCAAGTTACCGGCCTCCTTTTCAGAGAATTCAGTATAAATTATTCCTGATTGCAAACCACTATCTGTTACCTTTTATTATTATTATTTTATAAATGATATTTCTTTTTCTTCAATCAGCAAATACATCTGCCTTCAGTGCCTATGGATCCCCGAGTTAAGAATCCTGAGTATTTGATAAAAGATCAGCTATTCAGAGCTCTCAGATGGGATGAACTCCATTCTAGATAACTTTCCCCTTTAGATGTTAAAGTCTTGTTGAATTAAACATTTTGGATGGAAATATTCCCCAAACATGTTAGAAATGATCCTGTTTTCTGAAACAAGAGGGCGCTGCGTGTGTACTTTTACTGATGCCCCTGGGCCCCCCGTGATGAACATCAGCGCTGTTGTGGGAACGCAGAGCTATGCAGGATTCTTCTGCCCTTAAAGCCCCAAAGCAAAGAAAACAAGGCGGTGAACACTTGTGTCTCTGACCTGCGAGTTCCTCTAATCCAACTCTCTCCCTTGAGAGATGAGGAACTAAGCTCCACAGAAGGGAAGAGATTTGCCCAAGGTCACAAAGATCATTAGGAGCTGAGCCATAATTCGAACACAACTCTTCTGACTTCAAATGCAATGTTCTTGATACTTCACTGAGGAAGGGTTGCAAGTCTCTCCCTAAAGGCAGATACTGTCCTGTCGTCGCCACTCTCTCTGACACAGTATTCCCAAGGAATATTTTGGAATTCATTTAATGTGTTTTTGAAACTCCTTTTTGTCATTTTCCAGTCTCTTCCCTCATTTCCTTGTAGCTAGTACTTCTAACAGCTGTCATTGTGCCTGGCTCACTCCTGTCACCCCTTTATATTCTGATTTGTTGTGAACTGGGAAACCAGATCACCAATCTGGCTAGAATTGTATTAAAAAATAAGAATGGGGGCAGCTGGGTAGCTCAGTGGATTGAGAGCCAGGCCTAGAGATGGGAGGTCCTAGGTTCAAATCCAGCCTCAGACACTTCCCAGCTGTGTGACTCTGGGCAAGTCACTTGACCCCCATTGCCCACCCTTACCACTCTTCTGTGTAAGAGCCAAAACACAGAAGTTAAGGGTTTAAAAAATTTAAAAAAAAAAAAAGAAGAAGAAATAGGGTCCTGAGCGAGGGCCTAAAACAATTCCCCTATGAGTAAGTATATAAGTCTTACTGTACATGGCACCTTTTTTTGACAACACAGGGGCCTTTTTTACTTCTTTTCTCATTAGGTGACATGGCTAGGGAGCTCGGTTTTGGAGAGATGAGGGGTCACTCCCTGCGGGCTGAGCTGAGACAGTTCATTATGATGAGACCGTTTATTTTGCTTTCCTAATTTAAAGCAGCCCATTCTCAGTGGTCATCATGTTTTACAGCTCCCCAGAATTCTGCATGATATACGGTATTCTCACGAGCTATAAAGGTCTACCACCTTCTGGGAGACCGCCATGGTTGCTGCGCACCAGCCTGAGCCAAAATGCCCGTTTTCTTAATGACACACAACTTTCTTGGCTCAAGCATTATGTTTCTTGGGTCAGTGTTTATCCTGCCTACAAAAGGAACACAAAAGACTCAGGTTGAAACTGAAATAAGAATGGCCTTAAGCCCCAAAAGGTACGAGGGATAGAGCCAAGGAGCAGTCAAACCAAAGGAATCGGAAAGAAAGTTCTGTGGGATTTGCTGTGGGATGAGGGGACTAAACTTGGTCATGTCTGAACAATGGGGATCCTTGTCAAGACTGACTGGATTATGGGCTGATTTTTTTAAATAAAATATTTTCTTGAATATTGTTCAAAAATCTAGAAAAATAAAAACCAAGGATTAGAGGAAAGTTTCCATTTGTTCTTTGAGTGCTGGTGCTGCCTTCTATCTCTTATTACTCCAAGAACAGGGTCAGTAACTAAATGCTATAAAATGACGCAATGTTAGAACACGAATGAACATAAGTACAATTTAAACCTAATGCAAGCTCCTTGAGATCAGGAGTTATTTCATTTTCGTCTTTTTTCCCCTACCACCTAGTACTGTGCCTGTCAGATAACAGGCGCTTTGAAATGCTTCCATTATTGAATTGGATTGGATTGGATTGAAATGAATGGAATGCCATGTTAGAAAATAGAAGGTCAACTCTCTCCACTCCTTTGTAGAGGAGGGGTTTCCAGGGGGGGGTAAAGGGGTAACAGAACATCGTATGATTTATCATAATTTTTTTCCATTTATTTATTGGTTCTGCTGATTTTTTCCCTTTCTTTTCATTATTTCTTTTCATTTTTTTTTTAGTTATAGAAAATTGTTCTCTGGGAAGGAGAAGGGAGTGAAAATTTGGGGAGAAATTTCAGCAAATGTGGAAGATATTAGTAAAAATTTATGGAATGTCTTCCTACTTGGGTTATCACAGTTCCTGAGTCTTAGTGACAAACCGCAATTCAGCTCAACTCACAGCCCTGGTTAACAAATAGCAAAAGGAGAAATCTGCCACAGGATGTGGAGTACCAGAAACAGGGAACAGAAAAGCTATGTGGCACAGTAGATAGTAGATGCTGGGCCTGGAGTTAGAAAGACTTGAGTTCAAATCCAGCTTTAGACACTTGCTAGCTGAATGAGCCTGGACAAGTCATTGAATCTCTGTTTGCTTCGGTTACCTCAATTATAAAATGGGGGAAATAATAGTATCTACCTTCCAATCAAATGATATATTAATTGTGAAGAGCTTAGTTCAGTGCCTAGAACCAACTAAGCACTTAATAAGGCTTGTTCTCTTTCCCTCTTCTCTGGTTAAGTGTCTGAAGACCCGTGTTAGATTTGAAAATTGTTTATCCTAAATGTAAAAACATTACCTTAACTTCTCAGGACATGTTAGAAACAGGAAGAAGTCTAATGGGAAACAGATAAGCAGGACAACTTTGAAAACAGCATGTTGGATGTTGCATACTTTTTTTTTAAACCCTTAACTTCTGCGTATTGGCTCCAAGGCAGAAGATTGGTAAGGGTGGGCAATGGGGGTCAAGTGACTTGCCCAGGGTCACACAGCTGGGAAGTGTCTAAGGCCAGATTTGAACCTAGGACCTCCCGTCTCTAGGCCTGACTCTCAATCCACTGAGCTACCCAGCTGCCCCTGTTGCATACTTTTTAAAAAAGCAAAATTTATATAATATATATTTGCAGCTTCATATATAACACTCTTTTTCTGTTCTACTTTTATATAGAAATATTTATCTTATTTGGTACTTAAATTCAGACTTTTTTTAAAATCAATTGAGAGGCAGCTAAGTAGCTCAGAGGATGGAAAGTCAAACTTGAAGATGGGAAGTCTTGGGTTCAAATCTGGGCTCAGACATTTCCTAGCTGTGTAACCCTGGGCAAATCGCTTAACCCCATTGCCCAGCCCTTCCCACTATTCTGTCTTAGAACTGATACTTAGCATCAATTCTAAGACTGAAGGTAAGGGCTTTAAAGAAAAAAGTCAATTGAGTACAGTGTTAATATTGGGTTTGTTTTTTTACAATATTCATCTTGTGGAACTGGATCTCAGGAGAGCCGATGATTCTATGCATACATATGAACGTTCATCTACTTAGAAGTAAATGAATCCTTGAGAGTTGATGGGATCACCAAATAAGAGAATTAAAAAAAGGCAAAGAGGGTCTAGAAGAGAGCCTTCTGCTACCAACAGTTAATAGGTATGTCATGGATGAAGATTCAGCCAAGGAGACTGAAAAAGAATGTGTAACTAGATAAGAGGAAAACCGAGAAAGTAGTACCATGAAAGCCCAAAGAGTATACAGCTATGCAAGTCTACGGGTCAACAGTGCCAAATGTCAGGGATGTCAATGAGGAGGAAGACTGAGGAAAAGTCATTCAGTTTGGAATGAGAGATCATTGGTAGCTTTGGGAAGAGCAGTTTTGGTTAAATGAAGATATTGGAAGCCAGATTCTAGACAGTTGAGAAGTAAGAAGAAAGAGGTAGAAATATTAAGTGTATCTGCCTTTAAAGAAGTTTAGTCAAGAAAGGAAGGAGAAATATAGGGTGATAATGGGGCTGGTAGGATCTAGTAAAGGGTTTTTTAAGGATGAGGGAGCCTTGGAAGTTTTTGTAGACAGGATGAAAGGAATTAGTAGATAGGGAGAAATTGAAGATTTTAAAAAAAGAGGAGATAATAGCAGGATCAATCTACTTAAGAAGAAGGGGTGCCATCAAGAGTATACGTACAGGGGGAACAGCAGGAGGATAAAGCAAGGACCCTCGACTGGGTGGGTGCAGGAAGAGGATGCTGTGGAAAGTGTTAGGAGAGAAGGTTTGGAAGAGCCTCGTTAGTAAGTGGGATAGAGCAGTGATGCCCAAAGAGGGGATTGTAATCAACCAGTCAGAAGATGTAAAAATGGGTTAAATCCTTCCGTCCTCAAGACGGCTGATAGTGAGGGTTCTCAATAACACATTCCCCATTTTCCATTCCTCCTAATTCTCCCCTGATATTTCCTAAGCAAGTTCCCAGTCTCCTCTGATTCAGGGATTGGGTCTTCAGGAGGATTCCACTGTAATTGCAACCCAGGCACCCACAATGGCTGTATAAGTGCCATTGGGAAAACTCTCCACCCCTCCACCACACCAACCTCCTGTCCATCAGGTCATCTTGTGACTTCAGTGCTAGGGGCAGGCTCTCTCCTGGGGACAATGGCCAGTGAGTAACGGACCTACCTTTCTATTTTTCAGTGTAGGTAGAATGACTCATATATATGGATAAGAAGTGCTATGTAGGGGCAGGTGGGTAGCTCAGTGGATTGAGAGTCAGGCCTAGAAACGGGAGGTCCTAGGTTCAAATCCGGCCTCAGCCACTTCCCAGCTGTGTGACCCTGGGCAAGTCACTTGACCCCCATTGCCTACCCTTACCAATCTTCCACCTATAAGTCAATGCACAGAAGTTAGGGGTTTAAAATTAAAAAAAAAAGAAGTGTTATGTAAAGGATAGCAGTATGGAATCCCTGCAAAATACAGGGTCCCCTCACCCAAAGTTCTCCAGGGGGTCCCCTGGAATTCCTTTACATAACAGAAGGCATGGATGGACTGTAATTTTTATAAAAGATTCTATTATGTTATCTTTTTCCAAAGTGTACCCTTCTTCCACACTTAGCTATTTTTTTTTATCAAGGGCACCCTCATCCCACCAGTCCCTTAGGTTCTTAGCTTCAGGGTCAGCTTCGATGTGCCATTCTTGCTTACTCAACATATCTAATCAGATGAGATAATACAGAGGCAGCTAAGTGGTAAAGGAGTTTGAGCACTGGACCTGGAATCAGGAAGACCTGAATTCAAATCCAACCTCAGACACCAACTTGCCATGTAACCTGGGCAAGTCACCTAATGTCTGTTTTCCTCAGTTTCCTCTACTGTAAAATGGGGATAATAACAGCACCTACCTGTCAGGATTATAGTGAGGAACGAATGAGATACCAATTTTAAAGCTCCTAGCACATTGCATAGCATATAGCAAGTATCATATAAATGTTAGTTATCATAGTAATAAGTGATATTTATTATTATTACTAGCTGTGTAATCTTGGACAAGTCATTTAACTTCTTATTAACTCACTTTCCTCAACTGTAAAATGGTTAAAATAAAAAACAAATAGTTAAAAAAAAACCTCCCAGGGTTCTTGTGAGGATTAAATGAGATAATATTTATGCTTAGCATATATAAAAGGGTACCAATCAACTGAGGACTGGCTAAACTAATTATTGTATAGGATTGCAATGGAGTATGACTGCACCATAAGAAATAATGAAAGGGACAGTTCTAAAGAGAAACCTGGAAGATTTGTATGGACTGTTGCAGAAGGAAATGAGCAGAACCAATGTAGCTTGCACAATCACAGCAAAATTGTAGAGAAAAACAAACTTTGAAAGACTTAACAACTCTGACCAATGCAATGACCAACCGTGATAATAAAGATGCAATCCATCTCCTGACAGAAAGGTAACAGACCTTAAGGGACAGAATAAGAACTATGTATTCATTCTCAGTCATGGTGGGAGTTTGTTTACTTTGTATATTTATCACAGACATTTTGTATTGACTTTCTTTTTTTTCGATTTCCTCCCCTCTTTCAGTGGGAGAGGGGGGAAAAGGACTGGCAATAGAGTTGTAAAAGAAAAGACAAAACACTAGGCCACTGAAGCATTTTTTTATGTACAGAAGTAAAGAGAAGGGAACACAATGGAGGCCAGCTTTGGCCATAATATGTTGAATTTACTATATCCTTAAAAAAAGAAAAAGCAAGCTTATATAATAGGCACTCACAATTTCACATGAAATCCTCTTTTCTGTACTACTTTGTATGTGGAATACTCATGTTCTTGGTTTTTGTTAAATTCATACAAAAACAAAAAGCTCCTTAAAAAATAATAAGTTCAAGACTGGTTTTGCTTTTGTATTTTTTAATTTCCTAGAGCTCAGCACAGCTTTTAGCCTATAGAAAGTGCTTAATATGTGCTTTTTCATTCCTTCTATCTCATTGTCCATATGGTTCTCAAAGTGATTTTTCTAAAGCAACAGACTGATTGTGTGTCACCCCCTACTTATTAAATTCTAGTAATTTTTTTCTTGACTCTGGGAGCAAATATCACTTCATCTTAAGCTCATTCTATTTTAATGTATATTTTTATGATATACATTAGTACAGTAGTAAATGATTTTAATTTATAAATAAGTAAAAATAACAAAGGTCCATAGAGTCAAAGCTATTTTTTTTTTCAGTAGCATTGTATGGCTGTGAGAGTTACAGACTATAAAGAAAGCTGAATGTCTCAGAATTTATGCTTTTGAATTGTGGTGCTAGAAAAAACTTTTAAGAGACTCCTGGATATCAAGGAGATCAAATCAGTTAATACCTAAAGAAATTAATTCAGATTATTCACTAGAAGTTCAAATACTGAAGCTGAAGTATTAAATACTTTGGCCACAGAATGAGAAAAAGACAGGACGCATTGGAAAAGACTGATGTTGGGAAAGATTGAAAGCAAAAGGAAAAGGGGATAGCAAAGGATGAATCATGTCATGGAAACAACAAACATGAGCTCAGGAGACAGTACAGGATAGAAGGGCCTAGTGTGCTATGGTACATGGGGCCATGAAGAGTTGGACACAATTGAAAGACTCAACAACAACATACACATTTTGGGGAGCGTGCTCAAAGGAATCTTAATTATAGGAAAACATAATCCAAAAATGTGTGGAGATCACTGGGTTACAGAATCAGTTGAAGAGAAGTAGGAAGGTTGACTTGCTTTATAGTAATATGAATTTGTAGTAGACCTAGTCACCTTAATTTACCCAGCAATACGTGAGTTTAACTGAAACATCCAAATGAAAGGCCAGTAGAACCAAATGTTGGGGATAATCTAGGGCTGAAGTTTGGCAAGGCATGATAAGTATTGGGACAGAGGAGCAAGGGATTTTAGAGCAGTCACCAAAAAGATGAGAAGAATACTAATAATGCAGACCGTATAAATTCTCAAAAGGAACACAAGAAAGACTATCAGAGATTCCTACCTCTTTCTATGCTCAGGACCCCTCTGCGAGTCCAATGAAGCCTACTGACCCCCCCAAAATGTTTTATAAGGCATTCAATAAGAAACAGCATTACCAAGGAAACCAACTATATTGAGGTATTGCTTTCAATTTGTTTCTAATGGAAATTTAATCCATTTTAAAACTCCTTGACTTAGGGGATGTTAGGCTCTCCCATTCTCTTTTCTTTCTTTCTTTTTTTGTGTGTAATTTGACATTTTTATTTAATTAATTCATTTAGAATATTTTTCCATGGTTACAAGATTCCATTCTCTTTCTAAAAGGCAGTTTCTCAATAACTCTAGTCCAACTATCAATAATATGGAATTAGGCCTTGATCAATGATACATGCAAAACCCAGTGGAATTGTGTGTCGGCTAAGGAGGTTAGGGGGGTTTGGGGGAGAGGGAAAGAACATGAAATATGTAACTAGGAGAAAATATTCATAATAAAAATGAATAAAAAAATAAAAGACACTTAGTTAATTGCCTTGAAAAAAATAAAATAAAATAAAAAGCAGTTTCTTCTACAGGTCCTCAGGCAACACAAAGTACCCTGAAAGGCTCATTTCTTCCTATTCACCACCTGACACCACAAGATTCACACTCAGCATTTAGTGGAGATGGTTGGGCTTGGCCTGAAGAGAGTAAAACCTGAGACTCCCCTGTTGTATGACAAGAACTCATGCTGAATTTTCCATCAGCCCTGATGTGAACGAAAAATAAAGCGCTAGGGATCAAAGACCTTTGAAAAAGGTTGCATCTGTATCAAATAAGGAAACTCCCTGGTATTAATGGTAAACGGGGTGGTTTCCAGAAACTGATTCTCTCTTTTCTTTTTCCAATTCTCTCTTCGTTTTCTAGTTTTTTTGTCTTCTTGTGAACCATATATGAAATATGCCAGAGATGTTCATTGAACTACTACATCCAACCCTTCAACACTGGTACCTCTAAGAGATGGAAAACAGATATATTACATCCCTAGTAAATATCAACCTTATTGCTTCTTCTCCCCTTTTCTGTTTTTGTTCATTTTTCCTCTGGGGGGGCTCTTCTTCACCTCCATTCTGTCATCGCTGTGCTTTTTCTCCTTTTCTCTGCTACATAAGCCCAGCTCTCCCTCTTCTCTGTTCTTGGGAAGAACGGGAGTAAAAATAGACACTTCTTCTTCCTGTCTCCCCTCCTCCTGCAAGCACTGACGCCACCATCCACAATGCCCAGAAGGATTTCTGCTGAAGGCCTATTTGAAAAGCCCTTGTAAATCAGGAAATGCTGGGGTGGAGTGAAGGGAAATTGGAAGGAACTCAGGACTTATGAATGTATAATGCTGAACTTTTTGGAAATGGACGGGCCTAGTTCCAGTTCTAGCAAAGGTTCCTAGATTGTGTTTATCTTACAAAAGGGGTGTTATTATTATGCTCTAGCATTCTACTATGTGACAGATTAATAGACTCATAAATTGCATGACTTTGTAGGGTCCAATATATAAATAGGAGTCCTAGTCAAGTCCCAGTATTCTAGGGCATTGAGATCCTGGCAAGAAGTATGATGAGGAAGAGGGACAACCCAATAGTATTCTGGAGCAGTTCCCAACTGTATTTTGAAAAAAATCTTCTGAAGGCACTTACACAAAAAGTAGCCATATATTGGGTGAAAAAAAATCCTCACAACCAAATACAAAAAAACTAAAAATCAAATGCATTCTTTTCAAATCATAATGCAATAAAAATTACATTCCATAAAGGGCTATGGAAATGTAGATTAAAAGCTAGTTAGAAATCAAATAATCTAATACTAAAGAATCTGTGAGTCAAAGAACAAATCATAGAAGCAATAATTTAATTAGAGAGAATGGCAAGGAGACAACATATCAAAATTTATAAAATGCAGCCAAAGAAGTACTTAGCAGAAATTTCATATCTCTAAATCAATAAAATAGAAAAAGAGCAGATCAATGAATTGGATGCAGTTAGGAAAAGAAAAAAGAAAAAAATTTTAAATCCTCAATTAAACAGTAAATTGGAAATTCTGAAAATCAAAGAAGAGATTAATAAAATTGAAAGTAAGAAAAAAATTTAATTAATCAGTTAAAGTTCAGAGTTTGTTTTAGGGAAAAGAAACAATAAATTTGATAAACTGTTGGTTAATTTGATTTATTTAAAAAGGAAGAAAACCAAATTACCAGTATCAAAAATGAAATGGGTGAATGCATCTTCAAGGAAGAGGAAATTAAGGCAATTATTAGGAGTTATTTGCCCAATTATATGCTAATAAATCTAATAATCTAAGTAGAATGGATGGATAATTTTGCAAATATAAATTGCCCTCATTAACAAAAGAGGAAGAATAATATTTAAATAAATCTATCTTAGAAAAAGAAATTGAACAAGCCATAAAGGAGTTCCTTAAGAAAAAATTCCTAGGTCCAGATAGATTTACAAATAAATTCTATCAAGCACTTATAAAACAATTAATTCTAATTCTATATAAACTATTTGGGAAAATAGGTAAGAGGATTCCTACCAAATTCTTTTTAATGACATAAATATGGTGCTGATACTTAAAACAAGAAGAGCAAAAAATAGAAGAAAGCTATAAACTAATTTCCCTAATCAATACTGATGCAAATTTTTAACAAATACTACAAGGACATTATAGCAATATATCACAAAGATCATACACTATGACTAGGTGTGATTTAGACATAAAGGGTGATATCATAAGCAAATTAGAGGAGCATGGAATAGTTTATCCGACAGATATATGGATAAGAGAAGAATTTATGACCAAATAAGCGAGCAATATGGGATATAAAATGGATACTTTTGATTGCATTAAATTTAAAAGGGTTTGCACAATCAAAACTAACACAGCCAAGATTAAAAGGAAAAGAAGAAAATTAGGTGGGGAAATTTATAGCAAGTTTCTCTGATGAAGGTCTAATTTGTCAAATATACAGAGAACTGAGTCAAATTTATATTTTTAAATATCATTAACTAATGGACAGTTAAAGAATATGAACAGGCAGTTTCCAAAAGAAAAATCAAAATTATATATAATCATATGAAAAATACTATAAATCACAACTGGTTAGAGAAATGAAAATTAAAACAATCTGAGGTATCACCTGCCTCCTATCAGATTAGCTAATGTGGCAAGAAAGGAAAATTGCAAATATTGAAGGGGATGTGGAAAAATTGGGACAATAATGCACTATTGTTGGAGTCGTAAACTGATCCATTGACTCCGTGGGACAATTAGAAACTATTCCTAAAAGATTTTAAAACTCTGCATACTCTTTGGCCCAGCTATACTGCTACTAGGTCTATACCTCAAGATAGCCAAAGGAAAAGCATCTCTATGTACAAAAATGTTTAACAGTTCTTTTTGTGTGTCAAAAATAGAACCAGGAGAACATTGTACATAGTAATAGCAATGTTGTACATTGATCAGTTGTGAATATCTTAGCTATTCCCAACAATACAATGATTTGAGGCAATTCCCAGAGAATTTATGATGAAAAATGCTCTCCACCTGCAGAAAAAGAACTAAAGTCTGAATGTAGATTGATGCATACTTTTTTTTACTTTATCTTTTTGTCTGTGTTTTCTTTCTCTACATGGTTAATATGGAATTATGTTTTGAATGAGTGCACATATATAATCAATATCAAATTGTTTGCCTTTTCAAAGATGGTGGAAGGAAGAGAGGGAGAGAATTTGGAACTTAAATTTGTTAAAATTAATTTTCAAAATTGTTTTAAGTGTAATTGGAAATATGCATATATAAAAACTTAATTTTAAAAAATGCTTATGAAGCTGCTAAAGTGACTGTGTTGGGTAACTCTTACACTTTGTAAAATCTTGGGTCTCTTTCATAAGGTTGGAAATGTCTAAAAGCATCGTCAGAATCCCTTTATCACTTCAAACCCTTCTTGATACACATAGATCTGGATTATAATTTGTTAAGAGTTGAAAGAGACCTTAGAGATTACCTAGCCCAACCTCCCTAACTTTACAAGATGAGGAAACTGAAAGAGAAGTTGCCCAGAGTCACACAGGTGACAAAGCCAGGCTCTCAACCCAGATCCACTAACTTGAAACTTGCTATTCTTTCCAAAGAACCATGTTGCCTCTAGACATCTGATAACTAGCAACACGCCACGTGCCAGCATTCCTTTAGGAAATACAGTTTTTCTCAGGGTTTTTTTAGGAACATTTACTTTTATTGGGTTCAATCCCATTGATGATAGACAATGGAGTTTTGACTTGTTCCATTTCAGACTTTGGCCAGTTGCCCCTTCTTAGACAATCTGGTGTCCTTCCCTCTCAGCAGCTCACCATATTAACGGCACAACTGGAGCAGACACACAGCTAAGAAAATTGAATTCAAGGGATCCTTCAGCCTCAATTTCTTTAATAGGTAGGATTATCAATGGATGCCATCAAGCCCAGTTTGAGCTTTTATTTTCTTTCTTTTTTTTTTTTCTAAAATCCTTACTTTCCATCTTGGAGTCAATACTGCGTATTGGTTCCAAGGCAGAAGAGTGGTAAGAGCTAGGCAATGTGGGTTAAATGACTTGCCCAGGGTCACACAGTTAGGAAGTGTCTGAGGTCATATTTGAACCCAGGACCCTCCCATCTCTGGGCCTGACTCTGTGTCCACTGAGCCACCCAGCTGCCCTCCAATTGAGCTTTTATTTTCAAGCATCTTTTGAGGAGTGGAATGAAAAATGAACTGAGTCAAGAGGCCTGAGTTAGATTTTTGGCAGCACATGTGGTAATGGACAAGTCAACAGTCCCTGTCTGGACTCTGGTTTCTTCATATACCAAATGAGAGTAATGGACCAGATGAATGCCAACATTATGGGGTTGACCGCCTCTGAAAAGCACAATGCTCAAGTTCCACCCCCTTTCCTTTGACTGTGTTAGGGATGGGGGATGCACACTGCTGACTCTCAAGGCAGAAGGTGTATAAGTACAACCTTTCTGGGCTCTGTCACTTGACACCTGTGTGACTTTGGGCAAGTCACTTAAGAGGCTTGGACTAGGGGCAGCTGGATGTCTCAGTGCATAGTGAGTCAGACCTTGAATCAGGAAGACCTGGGTTCAAATCAGCCTCAGTCACTTCCTTGCTGTGTAACCCTGAACAAGTCACTTAACCCCAATTACCAAGCTCCTCACCACTCTTCTACCTTAGACTTACTTGATCTAAGCCAGAAGGCAAGGGTTAAAAAAAAAAAAAGCCTGTACTAGATGACTTCCAAGGACCTTTCTAATACCAAATCTGTGACTCTTGGATATTGAGGACCCCTTCCAGAGCACCCATTTTGTTCTGGATTCTAACATTCCATACTCTGAGGTCCCTTCCAGCTCTAACATTCTATGTTATAAGGCTCCTTCTAGCTATAACATTCTTTGATTTCAAAAATTCTAAGATTCAATGATTTGTTTCATGAAAACCTCAGCTTTTGTCTGTCCTTGCTTGGGCCTTATTACTCTTTCTTCCCCCTATGCCTTCTTAGATTTAAAAGGAACTGCCACCTACCCTTCTGTAGAGGCCAGAACTAATGATGAGATTGAATCTTAAGGCTACCCAGTTTTTCCAGTAAATCTGAGAACCACATGTTGGCATGCTATTTGCATACATTTATGTGGTAAAATATATACTTACACATAAGATGTGTAAAACTCCAAGTATGTAGAAAAACAAAAAATCCACATCATTCAGTGCCACCTCTAAAATAATATTATAAGCAAATATCCAGCCCTAGAAGAAGTGAAACAAATCTTATAAGCAGAGGATCTAATTTCTCTGTGCCATTCCCAAAACTTGCATATAGTTCAGAGCCACATGCAGGAAATGAATAGTAATGGGGCCCCAGAAATCATTAGGACACACATAAGGGCTTGGGGGGGGGGGCAGGAAGTCCCCACTCCTTTTTAACTTCTACACTTCTATACTCTTCTTCCATAGTTTAAAGAAAGACAAAATATTCAAGGACACAGAGGCTCAGTGAATGAGGGAATAGAAATCTAACCACATCTCACTCATTGAGTCAGACTATATGAGAGTTTCGAAAAGTACTATTTAATTTGAAATTATGAACACTGCATGGGAAAGAGGGGAAGAAATCCTTGCTCCAATGTAAAATCATAAATATATCAATAAAGCCTGTGAAGTCTATATTCTGAAAAATGATATACATAAACACATATTCAGTAGCTCCACATTGCTTACCAAATAGTGTGAATGTCTTTCCCAGGTATCCAAGGCCCTTCATATTCTGGCCCCAACCTACCTTTCCAGCCTTATTTCACACTTCTTCCTTCCATATACTCTATGGTCCAGTGTTGGGCAAACTATGGCCCTCGGGCCAGAGGCGATCCCCTGAAATGTTCTATCTCGCTGAGCAACATTATTCCTAATCTGACAAATACAATGAGTAGGATACAATACAGTGAAACTTCGAAAGAGTTGCCTTAGAAACAGACTGACAGATGAGCATTTCCTTTCCTTTGGCCCCCTCTTTAAAATGTTTGCCCATCCCTGGTAGGCAACCTACCTTTTCCTCATACCTTCATTTCCACTCTCCATCATTAGAATACTACCCCTGAGCATTGCTACCTGCTGCTTCAATCAAAAGTGACATTTCCTTCCTCTGAATTCCTAGACTACCTCTCATGTCGTGGTTGGTCATATTTTTTATCTTGGATCTCCTTAACTAGATTATGATCTCCTTGAGGGTAGAGATTGTATCTTATTCATATTTTGGCCTCATTATGAAGTATAGAATATTGCATATTATAAGTGGTTAATAAATAAAATAAGTGGTTAAATTATAAGTGGTTAATAATAGAATATTGCATACTATAAGTGGTTAGTAATAATAAAGTGGTTTGGTGGATCCATTTATTCAATTTAACAAATATTTATTGATAAGTTGAATTGATGGATTCAATAAACATTACTTATCCATTATTAAATAGATATAATTATCTATCATTCCATTATTAAGTAGAATCATTATCTAGTATTATTATTATTATTATTATTATTATTATCCATAGCTCCCAAGACATGGCAAGCAGGATTGAATGAATGTTCACTGGCTCCTTATATGGTATTTGGTCATTCTTCAAGACTGTATATCAGGAATAAGAACACAGACAATGTTTCCATAAATCAAAACCTGGGTAGCTTCAGACTTGGGTTACTCACCAACACATTGATTTCCTTCATCCATTTGGTATCCAAAACGGCAAATAACAGTCCTTGTGATAGTGGGGTAGTTTGGAGCAGGAACCGGTGCTGGGGGCGGTGGGTATGCGCCTGAGTACGGATTGGAATAGGGCCCTCGATATACTGGGTTGGTGCGGGGAATGCATAAATAGCCACCATTTTGGTTCACGCACATCATGTCTCCTCGGCAGGCATCGGGGATAGTCCTGCATTCATCAACATCTGTCAAGGAGGACAGAAAGGCAAGGGATGACTAGTCACCGTGCTGCGTTCCAAGTGCCCTCATCCGGCCAAAACCGTCCCAAGAACCGTCCCGGAGGCTTTGCCTGCACCTCATCCCTGACTAGTTTTCCTAAAAGGGAATTTCGTTTGCTTGGGAAACTCTTCGCCCAGGCAGACTTCGACTCCCCCATGACTTAGGAAGCAAGTCCTACAGAATTGTCTGAAGCTCGTAGAGATTCCGCGGGGGCCTCGAATCCCACAGCTGCTAAACATCAAAGGTGGGATTTGAACATGAGTCTTCCCGGCTTCAGGCACACCACGCTAAAAACAACCCCCGGCTGCCAGCAATTAATCGATATAATTGTCATTACAGCCCACACGGACATGGCACTGAGTGGTTTTCAGTCCGTTTTCTTCCCAGCGGCCCTGGGAGGTGGGCAGTGTGTTATAGTATCTCCTTTTACAGAAGAGGGGCTGAAGCGACTCGGCCAGGGTCGGAGAAGGAGCCGGGATCAGAACCGAGACCCTGAGCCCAGGCTCCTGGCTCTCCACCACATGCTCTTTGCACAGAACCAGGATGCCGAAATGATAGCCAAAAGGGTTGGGGGCGGGGCGAGAGGGAATGAGGAGAGGCAAGAAGAAATCGCTATTGGCATCAGAGCTCCTTTGATTGTGAGGCTTTTTACTTCAAAGTTCCCTCCCATCAGACTAGGAAACAGTCAGGGAAGGCTTCCAAGCCAGCATATGTTCTCCCAGACCTTCAGGGCCCTCCCTGGTCTAGAGAATGGCTTTCTAGACGTTGTACGTGAACGCAGGCAGCCGGGTGACACAAAGAGAGCACAGCCACACATGTGTCCCTCTCACCAGCCTTGGCACCGGTCGCTTGGCAGTTGGAACGGGGAATAAAAGCATGCCTGGGTCCTGAAAGCATCTGACAACCATTTGAGCGGAGCCAGAGCCAACTCACACCTCATGAAAGGGAAATTCCAAGACTCAGAGCCCACAAATATTCTATAGTTTGAAATCTAAAGTCATTGGGAGTGGGGATGAGATGGTAAGATTAAAAAAAAGAAGAAGAAGAAAAAGAAGAAGAAGACAGGCTGTATCACTGAAATGCTGTGGGACGCCTTTGCTACTAGCAGCAATACAACCATCCAGGACAATTCTGAGGGACTTGCAAAAAAGATGGCCTTTTTATCCACCTCTGGAGAAAGAATGGTTGGAGTAGAAATGCAGGTGAAAACAAATGATTCCCCACTTGTTTATTTAGGTCCAGGATTTGAGGTTTCGGTTTTATACACTTACAAAAATGAATAATATGGAATTAGGTTTTGAGTGATAATACATGTATAACCCAGTGAAATCCCTCCTCAACTCTGACAGAGGGGAGGGAGACCACATGAATCGTGTAACTTTGGAAAACTTATGTGTAAATGTGTTATTGGAATAAAATAAAGGTAAAACTAACAAAATAAAATAAAGTTAGGCCATATAAAAAAAAGTATTGTGAATTCGGTGAATTGTTTCTGTTTTTTTTAATTTAAGAATCTTTCAGTTTCTTCTCACTCCTCATGCCCTCTCTGCTCACCCACAAAACCCTGGGGTTATCATGAGGAAAGAGGAAGTTCAGAAAGTTTCTTTTTAATAGTTTGGGTTTGGGATTTTAAAAAAATAATAATTCAGTCTGTGAATTCCTGAGTACAGAGACCTGCTGGTGAAGAAATGTCTTCTGCCAACGCAAACTGTTTTGCAACTAATCATCATAGAGAGTTACCTAAGGCCTTAAGTGACTTGCCTAAGGTCACATAGCCAATAAGTGTCAGAAGCCAAACAAGCAAACTCAGGGCTCCCAGAGCTGCCAGTGGTAGAAGAATGTCCCTGAAATCAGGAGGACCCAGAATTTAAATCCAGTTTCAGATACTTGTTAGCTGTGTAACCCTGGGCAAGTCACTTCATCTCCATCTGACTCAGTTTCCTCATCTATAAAGTGAGGATAGTGATAGCATACTCCTCCCAGGGTTGTTGTGAGGCTAACATGAGATTATATTTGTAAAGCATTTTGCATTATATATTAAAGCATTATATAAATACTACATAATATGTATATGTAGTGTCTGTATCCACTCTGTATCCACATCATGCTTCAGCTTATAAAAAGTCGTTTAAGTGGAGCAGCTAAGGAGCACAGTGGATAGAAGGGCAAACCTAGAATTTGAAGGATCTGGGTTCAAATATGATTTCAGCTACTTTTATCTATATGATCCTGGAGAAGCCACTTAACCCCAATTACCTAGTCTTTACCCCTCTTCTGCCTTAGAATCTGTTCTAAGACAGAAGGTAAGGATTGCAGGGGGCAGTAGGGAGAGGGAAGTAGTTTGGGGAAAAGTCAAAACATAATTAAAAGGGTTAAATAGGTAGAAAACAATTTTTGTACCATCCACTCTTTGATACTCCCCGTGATTTTGCTTTCCTTAGAGACGATCAAAAATGGACTGTATATGTTTCTAGGACAGGGGAATGACAACATTGAGCAATAGTGTGTGAATTCCCATTAAAAGAAAAACAACCACAGGAGATTCATACCTAAGCACTGTCCAGATGAGCGGTCCAAGTCAAAACCGTTCGTGCATTGCTGCTGCAAAAGAAAAGAAAGGCATGGTCATCGGTTCTAAGCTACTCCAAGGGTGAAGGGACACAATCACAATCTTTACTTCCCATGACAGGTCAGGTTATAAGGGCTCTCCCCTTCCTGGGGCGCACTGTTTCATAATGGAGACATTCCAGGTAGAGCTGAAATCCCCCCCTCCAAATTATGCCTTAATTATGACCTAGCATAGAATTTAAAGATCATCTTGTCTGTCTCTTCTATTTCCTAATTTACTAAAGCTGAGAGGGGAGCTTTTGCTTCAGCAAAATAGCTGAACTGATTCAAACCAAGATTCCCTGACTCCAAATCCTTTGTTCCTTCCACCATATCATGCTATTTCTCTCCATTATGCTCCCAAAAGATGTTGGTTGTTTTTTGTTTGTTTGTTTTTTACTTTCTTTTATTTTCTTCAGATTATATGTTTCTACAATTGTTTTCTGATATTCTTGATTTGGACTCTCTCTCCATCGTCCCTCCTTCCTGGGGAAGAAAATGGTCTATTACAGGTTATATCAGTGCTTTCTTGTACTATATATTTCCATATTCCCAATGCCATGACAGAAAACACATATTATACATACAATAAAAAACTTGAAGGAAATAAAGAAAAAAATGGCATGCTTTGATCTGCAATCAGATTCCAACAGTTCCTTCTTTGGCAGTGGGTAGCATTTTTTATCAGGATTCTCTCAAGGGTTATCTTGGAGTCTTGTTTTGCTGATAATAGTTTAGTTCAGTGATTCCCAAAGTGAGCTCCACCGCCCCCTGGTGGGTGCTGCAGCGATCCAGGGAGATGGTGATGGCCACAGGTGCATTTATTTATCTTTCCTATTAATTGCTATTAAAATTTTTAAAAATTAATTTCCAGGGGGCTAAGTAATATTTTTTCTGGAAAAGGGGCGGTAGGCCAAAAAAGTTTGGGAACCACTGGTTTAGTCCATCATAGTTGATCAACATACAACATTTCTATTACTATATTATTTCATCTCCTACTTCTGCTCACTTCACTCAACACCAGTTCATATAACACTTTCCAGATTTTTCTAAACTCATCCTGTTCATCATTTCTTATGGCACAAAAGTATTCCATTACAACCATGGACCACAACATGTTCATCCGTTCCCCAATTGATGGATACCCCTTCAATTTCCATTTCTTTGCCACTTATAAAGAGAGCTGCTAAAAATAATTTTGTACATCAGTCCTTTTCCTGTATCTCTGATCTCTTTGAGATACAGACCCAGTAGTGGTATTGCTGGTTCCCAGAGTATGCATAGTTCTATGGTCTTTTGGGCATGGTTCCATTATTCTCCAGAACAGTATCAATTCACAGTTCCAGCAATAATGTATTAGTATCCCAATTTTCCCACTTCTTCAACATTTATCATTCTTCTTAGCCAATCTGATAGGTGTGAGGTGAAAACACAGAGTTGGTGAATTTACATTTTTTCTATTAATAGTGATTTGAAGCATTTTTTCATATGACTAGAGTTTTAATATCTTCATCAGAGAACTGCCTGTTCATATCCTTTGACCATTTATCAGTCATAGAATGTCTTGTATTCTCATAAATTTGACTCAGTTCTCTGTATATTTGGGAAATGAGTCTTTTGTCAAAGACACTTGCTATAAAATTTTCCCCCAATTTGTTGTTTCCCTTCTAATCTTGGTTGCTTTGGTTTTGTTTGTGCGAAACCTTTTTAATTTGATGTAATAAAAATTATCTATTTCTTTTTTGTTCTATTCTCTATGTCTTGTTTGGTCAGATTTTTCCCTTATCCATAAGTTTTCAGATAAACTTTTCCATGTTCCCCTAATTTGTTTATAGTATCACCCTTTATTTCTAGATCAAGTATCCATTTTGACTATATTCTGATGTCTTATGTGAGATGCTAGTCTATGCCTAGTTTTTGTCATACCATTTTCCAGTTTTCCCAGCAGTTTTTGTCATATAGTGAGTTCTTCCCCTAAGAGCTTAGATCTTTGGGTTTATCAAACACTAAATTGCTATGGACATTAACTACCATATGTTGATTACCTAATCTATTCCACTGATCCACTACTGTATTTCTTAGCTAGTACCAAATTATTTTGATGATTACCACTTTATAGTTTAGTTTGGGATCTGATACACCTAGTCCCCCTTCCTTCATATTTTTTAAATTCCCTTGATATTCTTGACCTTTTTTTCTATGTGAATTTTATTATTTTTTTTAGTTCTAGGAAATAATTTTTGGGTAGTTTGATTGGCATGGCACTGAATAGGTAAATTACTTTATTTTTTTAAACCCTTAACTTCTGCGTATTGGCTCCTTCATTGAAGAGTGATAAGAGTGGGCAATGGGGGGTCAAGTGACTTGCCCAAAGTCACACAGATTTGAACTTTGGACCTCCCATCTCTAGGCCAGACTCTCAATCCACTGAGCTACCCAGCTGCCCCCTAGGTAAATTACTTTAGGTAGGACTGTCATTTTTATGATATTGGCTCAGCATATCCATGAACAATTAATATTTTTCCAATTGTTTAGGTTGGACTTTATTTGTGTGAAATGTGTTTTGTAATTATGTTCCTATAGTTGCTGGTTTTGTTTTGGTAAATATACTCTTTGGTATTGTAAAATGTTGGTTAAGGCATGACTGTGATTTTTCTTGTCAGGGTGCTGTCCTGGAATGATATTGCTGCATACATCCATTTATTCACTGAGCATTTATCATATCCATACTGTGCTCCCCAAATTAAGGAAAATACAAGATTTAGATATGACAGTTTCCACCTTCAAGGGACCAGAAAGAACTAGACTTGTTTCTTAGAATAAGTAGCTTGAATTCAAGATATTCCCTACAGAAAAAGTCTCCTTCAAGTGCACCGTTAACCTTCAAAACCCCTCAGCATCATGACATTTTCTCTTTCTCCTTCCCTCCTGTCCTTAATAAATCTTTTTTTTTAAACCCTTATACTTTGGTGTATTGTCTCATAGGTGGAAGATTGGTAAGGGTGGGCAATGGGGGTCAAGTGACTTGCCCAGGGTCACACAGCTGGGAAGTGGCTGAGGCTGGGTTTGAACCTAGGACCTCCTGTCTCTAGGCCTGACTCTCACTCCACTGAGCTACCCAGCTGCCCCCTTAATAAATCTTATTTCTCTATCAACGTCCTTGACCTCATTATTTCCCACCCCCTCCATGACTTTTTCCAACACTCAACCATTTTTAATTCATCTTCCATCTCTCCCTGGCCATATATCCCCTATAACCACAGACATGCTCAAGTCTTGGCAATCCTAAAAATAAAGCCTTCTATTGAGGCTTCAACAGCCATATTGCTATTATGCAATCATTTTTACTCTCCTGTTATGGTTTAAGCTTCTTTAAAAAGTTGTGTATACCTAATCACTTCATTTCTGCACTATATACCTCTTCTCAGGCTCTTGGAATCTGATTTCTATGCTCATTGCTCTTTGTAAAATTGCTCCAGAAGTCGTCAGGGACCTAAATCTATTGATATTTTCTCAAATCTTATTCCCCTTGAATTTTCAGAAATGATTAATATGACTGACCACCTTCTGGATATTCTTTTCTCCCTTGGATTCAGAAATACCATATTCTTCTGCTTTAATAATTACTTTTTATTTTCCTTCTTCTCTGGGATCTTTTCTTTCTCACTCTTTGATGTTCCTAAGGATTCCGTCCCTGGCACTCATCCCATCTTTCTCTATGTTCTCGACACTCTCCCTCTCCCTCTGATCTCATGTATCAATTCTCTGAAGCTTTCCATGTATTATCATATATACTCGTTGTCTATGTTTTTGTTTTTGTCCCCTTACTAGAGCTTAAGTTCCTAGAACTCCTATAAAGTAATCTCTTTTTCATCTATTATTCTACTGCTTTGTTACATATGTTACCAGAACAAAAGCAGTGTTCAGTTGTTTCAGTCAGGTCCAACTTTTTATCACCCAATTTGGGATTTTCTTGGCAAAGAGAGTAGAATGGTTTGCCATTTCCTTCTCCAAAAGTAGTGATATCAGGTCTGAACTATAATTCTTTTATTGCCCAATGTAATGTTCTTTCCCACAGGAAGCAAATATTAACAAATATTTATTTGTTGATTTGTTTGAAAACCAAGTGCTTTGTCTTTTCCCAAAAACCTGTTTCTCCTTCTGACTTCACTGCTTTGACCTGTTTTTCAGTGCATTCACTTTATTTCCCATGTTTGAACCCTTGAAGTTGTCTCTGAATTTTTTGTTTTGCCTCATGTCTAGTTACTAAATCTTACTGATTCTGCCTTTGCAATAATTATCTCTTTCATCTGACATTTCTTCTGACTCTATAGCCAATAGCCTAGCAGAGGTTCATGCTCCCACTCTATCCCTATCATCCTTCACAGTTTTGCACATAGATCTGGCCATGTTACTTATCTGCTCAAAACTCTCCAATTGCTCCCTATTTCCTACCAAGCAAAGTCCATATTCCTTTGCCTTCCATTCAAGGTCTTCCATTACCTGCTGCTACTCCATTTTTCTAGTCTAATCCCATACTACTTCAGAGGAACAAATATTTAGAGCTAGAAGACATCTTAGAGACCATCAAATAGAATCCCTTCGTTTTTCAGATAAGGAAACCAAGACACAGAAATGTTCTTAAGTGACTTACCCAGGGTCACACACACACACACACACACACACGCACGCACGCACGCACGCACGCACGCACGCACGCACATGCACACACAGCTGCGTGTCTGAGGCAGGATTTAAACCCAGATTTTCCTGAATCCAAATCCAGTGCTCCATCCACTGCACCATGCTGCCTCTCAAAAATACTTCTACCAAATTAAATGCTCACATTCTCCAAAAGATAAATCATTCATTGATATGAACAAAGTTTTCAAAGAAAGAAATTCAAGCTATCGACAGCCATATGAAAATGCTTCAAATCACTAAATATTAGTGAAGTAAAAATTGAAGTAACTCTGAGGTTCTATCTCTAGATTGGTACAAAAACAGCAAAAAAGAAAATGGCACTTGGTAGGGCAGCAAGGAAACAGGCCCTTGAATACACTGTGGGTGGGCCTCAGAACTGGTATAGCCACTCTGGGAAGCAATCTAGAACCATCCCCCCAAAGTTACTAAATTTTATGTACTCTGATCGAGGGCCATCATTTTACTCGGCCTATGTCACCACCACGCCCAAGAGATCAAAAAAGAGGAAAATGGTCATGTGTACAAAAATATTTCTAGTAGCTTTTTATTGGAACTTCAGAGGTACCCTTCAATTTGAGAATGGCTAAACAAAGTATGCTATATGACTACACTGTTGTATTATTATGCCATAAGAAATAATGAAATGAATGGCTTAAGAGAAACCTGGATAGATTCATATCAATTCATGCCAAGTGGAGTGAATAGAACTAGGTGAACAATTTTCCCAGTGATAAAATTACTCTATAAAGAAAAACAAATTTTAAAAACTAAAGAACTGTAATCTGTGTAATATCCAACCCTGATTCCAAAGGACTGATGATAAAACATGCTGCCCATCTACTGAAAGAAACATAAAGAAACTAAGATGTAAAATAAAGCATACATATTAAGATAACCCATGTAAGAATTTGTTTTGCTTGACTAGGTAAATTTCTTACAAGGACTTTGTTTTTCCAAGGGAGAAAGGGGAAAAGGAAAGAAGGGAGGAAGGGAGGAAGGAAGGATGGAAGGAAGGAAGGAAGGAAGGAAGGAAGGAAGGAAGGAAGGAAGGAAGGAAGGAAGGAAGGAAGGAAGAAGGAAAGAAGGAAGGAAGGAAGGAAAGAAAGAAGGAAGGAAGGAAGGAAAGAAGGAAAGGAAGGGAAAGGAAAAGAGGGCACTGCTGCATCTTTTTTATGCACAAAATAGAATAGATGGAGTCCAGAAAGGATCACAAATAATTAGGACAGCTTGACAATTATATATTGAATTTATTATATATTTGAAAGAAAAACAAGTTTTACATAATTGAGATATGTAGTTTTATGGGTAATCCTTTTCTTATGCTATAGTACATATAAATATATATAGTATATATAGTATATATAAATATATATATAAATATATAGTTTATATAGTATATATAAATATATAGTTTATGTAAATGACAATTTATTGAATGTTTATTCAATTTAGCATTAAAAATAATTTTTTTAAAAATTGAACTCCTCACTCTCTATTCTTCTCTCCCACCCTCATGCATTTGATACATTTTTATGACATTTGAGTCCCTGCACTGTCCCCTGTGCCTGGAATGCCCTTCCCACCTTCTTCACCTCTTCAGTTTCCACCTACCTAAGTCTTGTCACCTCTTCCAGGAAGTCTTCTCTCATTTGTGAATTTGTTATGGTCCCACTACCCACCACTGGAATATTTCATATGGAATTTTACTTCTACTTTTCTTGTAAATTTACCATATTTTGCTTTACTTCAGATCTGTACTTTGTATATAATTTGAGTGTGTGTCACAATCTCCCTTCTAGAATATACACTAGATATCAGTAGGGGCCATGTCTTATCTAAATTTTGTATCTTCTGTAGGGCCTAGCAAAGTGCACTAGGAATTTAAATATCTATTGAATTGCTGAATAGGAATCTCAATACTATCTATAATTTCATAGATTTGGATGTTCTCCCCAAATGCATATTATAGACCCTTGAATTCAGTAGATGATTTTCAAGATTTGCTGTGGCTAAAAAACTCATCATTTTGAGGTCATCAATGGGTCTCTGTATTTAACTAATTCCCAAGTAAAAGTAAAGCAATTAAAGTTTAGATTGTACTGACTTTTAAAATCCCTGTATATGTCTATATTACACACACACACACACACACACACACACACGTGTGTATATGTCATAAACATTTAAAGTTTTTTTCTAACAATTTTTTATATTTTTTTACATAACTAGAGGTACATTGGAGTGGCATAAATGAGGTAAAGCAAGAAAAGCACCAAATTAGGAGTCAAATGGGATTCTGCTACTCACTTGTAATATGGCCTTAGAGAAGTTATGATCTGAGACTCAGTTCCCTCATCTTTAGGTAGAGGAACTAGGTTGAGGATTTTGTGAACCCAAAGTCCACAAGATCTCCAATAGAGCATCACTCTTTTATAAGGAGTTCTCTTCAATTCCAGAAGAAAAACCTCAACCTTTATACTTGTATAAAGTAAGTTGGTTAGAGATAATATGCTCTGGTCCTTTCTAGTTCTACTATTTTGTGATTCTGCATTCTTATTCTATACTACTTCTTAACATGAAGTCGAGGCATTCACATCACCTTTTTGACACTTCTCTTTAAAATGAGAGTGTTCACGTTTATTATCCTTCAAATGTCTCCCAGATCTAACAACTTATAATTCTATAAACTAGCAAGAGGAAAGGAAGAAAGACAAGGTTCATTCTCACCTGTGCATGTCCAGGACTTGTAAGACAAAGAGTCAGAATGGAAACAGTCAGAATCCTAAACAGGGATGAGAAATCAAACATAAATATTATATATACATATACATATATAAGTATCTAAGTATTACATGAATGTGTTATAATACTTTTGGAGGAAAGATCCAGATCTATGATTTCACTGAAGTAGGAGACTCCTAAAGAAGAAAATCCCTTCTATCAATGCAAACTAATAAATGTTCTATAATGTATTATCTTAGCAGCAATTAAGCCGACTTGTCCTGTGTCACAGAGCCAGTATGTTGGGAAGGGAAGTCTTGAACACAGGTCTTCTTACTCTGGAGCTGGATATTTAGCCACCTCACATTACAGCTCCTCATTCTAATAAGATCTTTTTTTAAAATAATCAATAATCCCATTTTATACTTATAGAGACCAGAGCCACAGGGAACACTTTCAGGTACACAATAAGCATTTGGCAAGTATTCACTTTGTGTGTAAGCAAATGTAGACAGTGTTGTTTGAGCTTAAAAAGTTGAGGTTTTGTTTTTTTTAATTATAGACATATATAGGGTAATACTTGAGACCTACCTCAAAAGGATGAGAAGGAATGATATAATTAGTGTGAAGTGCTTAGCATTCCAAAGGGCAAAATGCTAGATGAAGTTCATGCTAGAGTATTATTTACTATAAATGCTCATCTATATAAGTATATATAGCATAGAGTCTTCAATCAGCCAAGAGTGGGCAAATTAGCAAATATTGCTTGAGTTTTATTCTCTGTGATCTCAAATTTGACTCTTCATAGTAGAGAAATTGATCAAATATTCAACGAATATGGATAAATCAGTCAACCAAAAGCAATGACCTGAATGACCTAGCCTGGTCATTTATTTATTATTTATTTGTTTATTTTATTCTAGAGACCAGAGACACAGGGAACCCTTTCAGTTACACAAAACTGATTGATTGATTGATTGATTTAGAACATTTTTGCATGGTTACATGTTTGATGTTCTCTCCCTCCTCCCTTCCCTCCCCCTTCCCAGAGCTGACAAGCAATTCCACTGGGTTATACATGTATTATTGTTCAAAACCTATTTCAACAACCTGTTTGTCTAAATTAAATAATTCATTCATTTCATTCAATAAATTATTATTCAACAAGTTAATTCAGTATAGAGGCAGACCTGACCTCCACATACTGACTCCATGGCCCATATGTCTTTTTCTATTTATTGTTCGGATAAGTCAAAAACCTGAAAAATAAAGTGATTTGACCGTCATCCAAAGACAGCAAAAGTCAGTGGTCCTAATTCCCATGAGTCCTAAGTCCCTAATTCATCTGATCACAAGATTATTCTCCCTTACTAAAGAAATAACTCTAAAACTTCCACAGTTTTCTGGCTATTTAATATAGAAGGCAGCAAAAGTCAGGTTTCCATATTCCTGGAAACTGCTCTGACCTAATAAAGCACATAGCCACATCCCGAGTTGTTTAGTTTTATTTGGGTTTGGGTTTTTTTGTTTGTTGTTTTCTAAAGGTGGTGGTGGAGGACTATTTTTTAAATTCACAAAGGCTAAATTTACATCAATTAAAAAAAAAGCCCAACAAACTTATTCACCAGTCTGTATATTACCAATGCCCATGTTTTCCTGCTTCTTCACATGAAGTTAAACCATGTATCATTTTATATTGGAGGCTGAGTAGGCTGAGTGCCTTCAAAGGCTGGTGCCAAATCCATTTTAACACCCTTTTCTCCTCATTTTTTGGCTAAGGGGGATTTCCCAACTACAGGGTTCCCCCCCATCAATCTTCAAAGCGGCTCAAGGTTCTCACCTTTGGCAGAGTGAGAGGCAAGTTCTAGGAGTCGAAAAAAGCTTCAGACAGTAGCAAAGAGAGTTTTTGCTGTTATGAACAAGTCCCGAAATACCACAGCAAAACCTCTCCCAAAAGCACAACCCTGTGACGACTAAATCTGCATTCTGTTCAGGAGGACAACCAAAAGCAAAGCAAGAAAAAAGAATGAGAAAAAAAAAATGTATTGTCAGATGTGCGCCCAGAGTCCAGGTGGTGGGTACCTCTCGTCCTGCAGTCAAGGGGACTTTCTGAAAGGCAGGTGGTCCACCCATTCCATGCCCGAGGGACCTACCAAATGTCACTGCTAGCTGTCAGAGGAGGTGATCCTGGGCTCAAGTTTTAGTTCAAACACACACGCACACACACATGCACACACACATTGAAATCCATTGATTTTTAACATCTATAGGCTTTTACTAGACAAGAATGACTGAGCTGTCATCCTCAGTTTTAAAAATCACTCCGTCCTCTCTTCGTTTTCCCTAAAGAACAACATAGAATTTGCTTACATGTACTTTTGTCTGGGATCCCCACTTCTCATTGGCTTTATACTTCTGGGTCTCATTCCCTTTGCGAATCACACACAGACATACAGTACAGTCCGGCACAAGAGTGTAAGCGTGTTCAGCCAGGCACGATGGCTTGTCCAGCAGATGATACATACAAAAGAGCAATAATTTTCTGCGAAGCTTGCTAGTCAACTCAAACTCGGTCTCTCAGATGAGTGCTTTTTTCAAGAAATCAGCTCAGAAAGCTGCTGCCAGTCTGTAAAAATGTTTTGTTTTGTATTTTTTTACATGAAGGCACTGGCGTTAGAGCAGTGGGCTTCTGCAGTCCTGAGACAGACAATGTGACTTCTAAAACTATTATACAATACCACTCCTTGCCCCTCCCCTTCCCATCCCCCCCCAAAAAAAGATCTTCAAGATGGAAATTACTGAACAGCACATTTTTATAATTAGTAATCTTGTTGCATCACTAGCAAATCTCTTTTCCAGTGTCCTGACACAGATTGAATCTCAGCCATAGACATTTTCCACCCAGCAGGCTCTAGAGGCAAGTCTTTCCAATCCCCCAAGAAAGAAGTTCCGTGCAGAGAACCTACCTCTTTAATCCTGGCATGTCCCAGATGTGTAGAGAAGAAGAAGAAAAAAAAAGAAGAAGGAGGTGGGCGGATGGAAAAAGAAAGGGGGAAAAAAAAGATCACAGTGCCTGCTACTCAAAAGGAGCTTCTGAACCCCAACCTCCTCTCTGCCCTTCGATTCTTGCTTTAATGTGAAGTGGGCAGAGTAAGGGTCTGAGCCTCCTGAGGCACTGGAGTGAGTACAGAGAAAGCACCTGGTTTTGCTTAGTCCTCTTCAGTAATTCAGCATTAAACCAATTGGAGGAGGAATGTTAAAAATGAACACTTCATTTTCTAAGTATGTTAAACAATGCAAATGGGGCCTCAGTCTGGACACAGCTGGTTCAGATTAGAGAGCTCACCAACTGGCTAGACTCCTCACAACAATCTTGGGGCGTCTGCCAGGATGAGAGGCTCAGAGCTCCAAGGAAAGCCTTTCCTCCTGGACTCCCGGCAAGCAAACACACACTCTCTGCAGAGAGCATCTTTATTGGAGAGGGCTGCTTATCAAGTGCATGGAGGGGGGTGGGGCTCTGGGACTGTGGGGATCCAGGCACCCTTTACTTTCCTTCCCAGCTAGAACATCCCACAGCTTTGGAGAGGCCTTGGACGAGTCAGGGGTAAGAAGAGAATCGTGAAGATTTAGCCCTCTGCTCCCACGTTGGAAGAAAAGTTTTTAGTTTGTGGGAGAACAGCCACTTGAATTCATGATCCAATGCAGCTGACAGTGACCATGGCATTTACTTTGTGATAAAAAAAATCAGCACCAATTAAGTGATGATTTAGAGATAAAAAAAGAGGAGAGCCAAATATTTTCCAAAAGGAATAGGCTGAGGAAAATCACATGATGCCAATGGCAAGTAAATGAAAAAGACAGGGTTCTAGTCCTTCCCTTCAATGCTTGAACAGAACATGTCTAACTTTAATGCCTTCTAATAATCCTTTAGAGGTGATTTATGATTTTACTAAAAACAGGTCACATGGCATAGTAGATTTAAAGTTAGAAGGAAGAAATTGCCTCGTTGAACCCTTTTATCCTTTTATAGATGAAGAAACTATGGCCAGAGAAAGGAACTTCCTTAAGGCTCTATACAGGGATTCAACCTCCCAAATTCAAAATTTTTCATTATCCTGCACTGTTTCTTAAGTGACAGAGGAGGTAAGAAAAAGAAGCAAGTATAGGGCATATGGGGATGCTCTTGGCAAGGAAATTCTGCTTTCAAAATGTCTTACATTTCAGTCAATGATCAATAACACTTATTCAGCACCTACTATGTGTCAGACATTATACTAAGTACCGGAGACAAAAAGAAAGGCAAAGAGTCCCTGCTCTTAAGGAACTCATGTCTAAGGGGGGTGGCAGCAGGAAAGCAACTATGCATAAACAAGATATATAAAGGACAAATTAGAGAGAATTGGAGGAAAGGCGCCAGCATTAAAGGAGACCTGGAAAGCCTTAGAAGATGGGATGTAGAAAAGGGTGCCAGAAGGCAGAAATGAAGAGGAATAATATTACGAGAATAGGACAAGCCAATGAAAATGGCTCAAGTCAAAAGAGAGAATGTCTTATTTGAGGAACAGCAAGGAGGCTGGTGTCATCAGATGAAAGGGTACATTGAAGTTAGTAAAGTATAATAACATTGGGAAAGTGTGTAGGGTTGGGGGGAAGAGGTAGGTTTTGAAAGACTTTCCATGCCAGAGGATTTTTATATTTGATTCTAGAAGTGATAGGGACCCACTGGAGTTTATGGAAAAGCAAAGGGAGACATAACTAGACCTGAGCTCTAAGAAGATCACTTCGACAGGTCAATGAAGAATGGACTAGACTGGGGAGAAGTTTGTTGAAGACAGACCAAGCATCAGGTTACAGCAATAGTACAAGGCATGAAGTAGAAAGTGCCACCACTAAGGTGGTGTCAGTGTCAGAGGAGAAAATGGTGCATAAACAAGAGATAAGGGTTAAATCTACAGGCCTTGGCAATGCATTAGATTGGCAGGTGGAGTGAGAAAAAGTAAGGAGTTGAAGATGATGCCTAGATTTGGAGCCTGAGAGGATTGTGGTACCCTCAACAATGAAAGGGAAGTTCAAAAAAGGGAGAAGGTTTTCAAAGAATATTGTTTGATTTGGGACATGCTTAGTTTAAGAAGTCTCCAGGACATCCTGAATGAGAAGTCCACTAGTTAGTTGAAGAAATAATGAGGTCAGGAAGGAGTTTAGACCTGAATAAGTAGATCTGAGAATAATTTGCTTAAAGATAATAGAATCCATGGGAACTTCTGAAACTACCAAATGAGAGAATATAGAAAGAGAAGAGAAGCGGGCTCAAGACAAATCCCTATGCAAAACCCAGGTTGGCAAGTGTGACTTAGATGAAGAGAAAAAGGAGACAGAGAAGGAATGGCAGGAAGAGAACCAGAAGTGAATAGTGTCATGGAAACCAAGAAGGAAGAGAGTGATAGTGTCAAGGGCTGCAGAAGAGATCAATAAGGATGAGGTTTGAGAAAAGGCTATTGAAAAAGAATGAAGTTTGAGAAAAGAAAAGTTTGATAAAAATTTTTCTTTTAGGGGATCAGGAGGTCACCATGATTTTGTATTTATACTCTGGACTTTTTGTGAAATAAGGAAAAACTAGGAACTGATATCCCCATTTTATGTAGAAAGCACATCCTAAGAAGTGAAATAACTGCTCTAATATTAAACCTAACTGAATAATCATCCTACTTAGAATCATATCTTTTAGAACATCATAAATTCTGAAGGGTTCTTAAAACTCTACCTAATCTAGTATTTTAACCCATTCAAAAATCTCCTCAGTAATAGCATTGCACAATCATATGATTTAGAGCTGGTAGGGACCTTAAAGGTCCTACTATAACCTTCACATTTTACAGATAAGGAACTAAGGCCAGAGAATAACTTACTCTGTAGTCACACAAGCAGTAAGTGAAAGAGCTAGGATTTAAACTGAGGTCCATTGGCTTGACTCCAGAACTAGCAAATCCGGATTTGTTGTGATCCTGCCTTTACTTGGGCATTTCCAGTGGCAGAAAAAATACCCATCTTAAATATGGTTTCCAGACCTGAACAAAATCTAGATGTGATCTGAACATGGTCTGATGCTGTATCTTCTATCCATCAGTCCTAGTTCTACTACGTGAAATCACATATATATATATGCATAATATATACATATATATTTACATATAGTCCTTTATGGTTACAAAGTGTTTTAAGACTTATTAACTCATTTGATCTTCACAAAACCCTCATCAGGTATATAACAGACATATAGCTCACAGCTTGCTCTTACCCACAAGAAGATCATATAAGACTCTGCCAAATGCACTTTATTAAATTAAAACACATTGTGTGAATGGTTTTCTCCTGACCATCTATCTCTGAGTATTAGCATCTCCATTTTACAGATGAATGAACTGAGGCTCAGAAGGATTAAGGGACTTGCCCATAATCATACAGCTGTTAGAAGCAAAATTATAATTCAGACCAAAATCTTTTGATTCCAAACCAATTATTCTTTCCACCATGACAAGATTCCTTGCCATAACAGAGATCAAATCTACAGTCAAATGGACATGGAGTTGGTCTTGGGAATCAGAGGATGGGGATTCAAATTCTTCCTTTTTTTTACTATATGCCTCATTTTCCTCATTTGTAAAATGAAATTAGTCTAAATGATTTCTTAGAAATGACATCTATTCTCTCTTCCAGATAAAGGTCTTCAAATATTTGAAGTTAATCATTATGCTTCCCTTAAATCTTTTCTTCTCCATGTTAGTCTTGCCCAGTTCTTTCAACTGTTCTTAACTTGATAGTTCCAAATTCCTCACTATTCTTGTAACCTTCTTCTGGACACATTCATGCTTGTCAGTGTTCCCTTTAAAACACTGTGCTCAGAACTGATCATAGGACTGACCGTCGTCTATCAGGGCTGAACCTATTGAGACTGGGCTTCTAGTAATACGACCTAAGATTTAGTTCACTTTTTTATTGCCACATCACATTCTTGGCTCACACTGAGCTTACAGTAAACCAAAACACCCAGGTCTTTTCACATGAATTGTTTTGTTAAGCAGGACTGCCCCCATCCTGTACTTGAGTATTTAACTTTTTCTTTTAGCCAAGTTGCTGAACTTTTAACAAGAAAAAAGTTAGCAGCAACCAATGTAGTTTTCTCCCACTTCCAGTCTGACAATATTTTCTTGGATTCTGATGCTACTATATTGGCACTTCTGTCCAACTGTCCAACTTTGTGTCATCTATAAATGTAATAACTAACTTCTCATTTTTTTTTGCAAGTTCTTCAAAAAATCTTGAAAAAAAGAGATCTGGGGACAGAGCTTTGCAGTACCACCACTACAGACCTCCTTGTAAGTCAATAATAGTTTGGGAACCCTTAGGAAAGGGAGACAGTAATCAAGTCAAACTGCTCTATATAGATAATGTCCTTCCTCTTGACTTCATTCTCTTACCTAGAATTCCCTCTCTCCTTATCTCTCTCCACCAAGAACGCTTGAAGACTCAGCTTCAGTACCAAATCCTTCAAGAAATCTTTCCCGATTTTCTCCAGGTTCTAGTGCTCTCCCCAAAATCATTAAGAATTTGTTATAATGTACCAGTGAAATATATTTTTCAAGGACCAACTTAGCTAATCACAGAAAGGTATAACACCAATTAGGTTGGCCAATTGGTGATGAATTTCTTTTGTCCAGCACAATCTATGAACCAAGGAAATCATTTTAAATAGCCCTCAATCTTTTATGACCCCTTTACATTTCTGCAGCAATAGTGGCAGAGTACTAGGAAAAGGGGCAGAAGGTACTAAGCCTTACACACTTTTTAGGCCATCGACAAAGTGACTTGTCCAATATCACACTATTAATAAATGGGAGAGCTGAATTTCAAACCCAGTCCTTTCCTGATTTCAAGTCTATCACTATTATACTATATTCAGGTTCCTCACCAAAAAGGGTTAGATTTGTCTTGTTTAGCACCAGAGAGCAGAACCCAAGAGCACTAAGATTGAAAAAACAGAAAGGTATATTTTCATAAAAGGAAGAAAATCCTAATCATTAGATCTGCCCAAAAGTGTTATGAGCTATTTCATGAATCAAGATTCTCATCGCTGGGAGTCTCTAAGTAGAGGTTGAAAGCCATTTATAAGGAATGATTTGGAGAACATTTCTGTTCAGGTTCTGTTTCCCCTAACTCTACAAATCTATGATTCAAATCCAATGGTATCTTTGTTGACTACATATTAGCTTAGATCAACATCTCACACCGTACACCAAGATAAATTCAGAATGGGTGAAAGACTTGAATATAAAGAAGGAAACTGTAAGTAAATTAAGTGAATACAGAATAGTATACTTGTCAGATCTGTGGGAAAGGAAAGATTTTTAAAACCAAGCAAGAGTTAGAAAAAAATACAAAATGTAAAATAAATAATTTTGATTATATTAAATTAAAAAGGTTTTGTACAAACAAAAACAATGCAACCAAAAATCAGAAGATAAAACAACAAACTGGGAAAAAAATCTTTATAACAAAAAATTCTGACAGAGGTCTAATTACTCAAATATGCAAGCAGCTAAATCAATTGTATAAAAAATCAAGCCGTTCCCCAAATGATAAATGGGCAAGGGACATGAATAGGCAATTTTCAGATAAAGAAATCAAAAGTATCAATAAGCACATGAGAAAGTGTTCTAAATCGCTAATAATTAGAGAAATGCAAATCAAAACAACTCTGAGGTACCACCTCACACCTAGCAGATTGGCTAAAATCATAGCAGGGGAGAGTAATGAATGTTGGAAGAGATGTGGCAAAATTGGGACGTTAATGCACTGCTGGTGGAATTGTGAACTGATCCAACCATTCTGGATGGCAATTTGGAACTATGCCCAAAGAGCAATAAAAGAATGCCTGCCCTTTGATCCAGCCATACCATTGTTGGGTTTGTACCCCAAAGAGATCATAGATAAACAGACTCATATAAAAATATTTATAGCCGTGCTCTTTGTGGTGGCAAAAAACTAGAAAGTCAGGGTATGCCCTTCAATTGGGGAATGGTTGAACAAATTGTGGTATCTGTTGGTGATGGAATACTATTGTGCTCAAAGGAATAATAAACTGGAGGAATTCCATGTGAACTGGAAAGACCTCCAGGAATTGATGCAGAGTGAAAGGAGCAGAGCCAGAAGAACATTGTACACAGAGACTGATACACTGTGGTAGAATCAAATGCAATGGACTTCTGTACTAGCAGCAATGCAATGACCCAGGACAATTCTGAGGGGTTTATGGAAAAGAACGCTACCCACATTCAGAGGAGGAGCTGCAGGAGAGGAAACACAGAAGAAAAACAACTGCTTGAACACTTGGGTTGATGGGGACATGATTGGGGATGTTGACCTGAAAGGACCACACCAGTGTAACTGTCAGTAATATGTGAATAAGTCTTGACTGACCATGCATGTTAGAACCAGTGAAAATGTGAGTTAGCTATGAGGGGCAGTGGGAAGCTTGAGGGGGTGAAGGGTAAAGTAAAAACATGAATTATGTAACCATGGAAAATTTTTCTAAAAAAAAAAAGAAAACCAAAAATTAACATTATGTATATTGCATTGCATTTTTATCGCTTGGCAAAACATTTCCCAATTACATTTTAATCTGGTTCGACCCACACTACAGAGTTTTGCAGGCAACATCAAATCTGATAGCTCTGAGCTAGCGCATGTTTCTGCATTTTGCTGAATTTTTTTTAAAAATTGTATACAGAATTCAATCAATCAACAAGCATTTATTAAGCACCTGCAAGATGCCAGACACTGTATTAAGTACTGGGAACCCCAACACACACACAAGTTAAATACTCCCTACCTTAAAGGAACTTACATTCAAATGGGGGATCTACTGTGAAGAGTCCACTCTTCGCTCGCTCAGGAGGGTCTCTGGAGGTGGGATGGCGTGGCAATAATGAAATGAAAACGAGCCAGAATGCAAGTGGAATTGCAGAGGCTGTTCTCTCTAGTGCCATCTGCTGATTTTTATTTTTATACTCTTTTTTCCTTATGATCTCATACAGGTTTTGATTTTCCCATAATTCAAAATCACGTATTAACTTTTGAAACATCATATGATTGACATTTCTATCTTACTGAGGTTAAACAAAGGAGCAAGCTTGTCAAGAATTATTCATTACAGAATGGCTTAGTTAGAACTTATTATTTTCAGCCATCTGTAAGGTACAAGAACATCAGTTCCTAGCTAAGCATAATAGTTAATTATATTTTAACTAATTAAATCATGTATATTGTTACATTATACTATTCATACCTATCATCAATCAAGGAGATAGTTGTGGTAGTTGATTACATCAAATAAGATACAATAATATCAGTCTGGTCCAAATTTTGTTCCCATTTTGTTCTTTCATTTTTCACTATTTTTTTAAAAGTATGTTTGCTGTTCTTTCTACTATAGGGTCAATAAGAATGCAGTTCTGGAAGGGTGATTCTGTGCTAATTTGTCATTCCCCTGTTTTCCTTGTTTTCACTGTTTCCTTGGTCTGTGGGAGTTTGGGAACAAAGCCAGGACAGGTACTTTCTTGCTGGGGAATTTAGAAACTTGCATTAACTCACCAACTGCTGATTTATTGCAGGGATGATTCTAGGGAAAGTTTCTATACTCTGGGGGTTTGTATAGGGGTTTATTTTGGGATAGTGGGTAGTCTGTGACTGTGGTTGTTCTTGCCATGAGCCTGTATTGTTTTTCTGTGTCTCCTTGGGGCTGAATAAGGATACTGATTGCAATAGTTTCAATGCAAGTGAATGTGACTGTAAAAAGAATCACATGGGGTAAACTGAGTGTGGAATTACCATCCTCCTGACAACCTGCCGTGCTGGATTGTCAGAGCTGGTGACTAGCTGTGCTAAATGTCACGGCTTTGATGGCTTCCTGCAATCTACCAATCTAGTTAGAGCACCAGTGCCAGAGTTTCTGCAAAGACTCACAAGCCTTTTAACTGTTATACTTCCTTTCTAAGTACCCATACACTATCTGTTTAATTGTACCCTTTTACTTCAATAATAGCTCAGTCACTGAAAGACAGGTTTGCATCTTGGGGAAGGGAGGAAAGAATGCAATGTCAAATCGAAAAAGCTGCCAAAATATTCACATTAGTTTAGCTATTTTGGCTTTTGACATGAGATCGTTTGAATTTTTTTAAGTCTCTGAAAAGATCTACAGACTTCCTGTAAAGATGGCTGCCAAATAGGAGGCAGACCACCCAGTTTCCCATTCACCTATTTCACCAAAGCCCTAAAGTTCACACCAAATGGAATAACAATTTAAAAAGAGAATGAGAAACTACAATAAGAGACTACAGTGCCTTATTCTGTTCAAAAATAGAATAAAAACTCAGGCAGAACCCCATGGGATTGATATTCTGAACAAATACTTTTTCATAATTAGCAAGTAATAAAACAGGGGATATCATATTCACACCTTTTAGACAATTCTAAAATGGCATAGATAGGATCCTTTGTTGAATAATTCACTCTAAAAAAAATCAAGAGCCAGTGTGACCAGAGATGATACATATATAGCCTAAAAGGTTCTGTGTCCAGATGTAGCGAGAACAAAAGTCTCTCCTAAGAAAACACCAAGAAAGTCCCAAGATGGTCAAAAAGCCCCAGTGTGAGCATCTCAGAAGCCATATGGAGTAGCAGCAGCATCCAGTGTGGTTCACAGCCCTCAAACCAACCAGTGTGGTACCATAACACTCATACCTGGGCGTTCCAGACTCAAAGGCTCTAAGGTCCTTGTCCTGAGATGCTGGAACCTCAAAGAATCAGAGGAGCCTCGCCTTGGGAGGCGGATGTTGACGCAGTGCCTCGGGATCAGGCCAAGTATGGCAGATCACTCTACCCAAAAGCATAGCAGGGAGTGGAGCCTAGCCTTAGTACAAAGACCCAATTCAGGAACTAAGGTTGGAAGGAGGATATTAAAAAAAATAAATAACAACTAGTATCAAAAATTACTGCAAGTGTAAAGATCCCCAATCAAAGGATTCATCAAAGTGGTAACAAATTGTCATTTCAGAAGAATGAGGATGAAGCAAACCACAGACATCATGGCAGAGAGGTGACAGACTAGAGGTGCAGAATGAAATATAGATTTTCAGGTGTGAAAAATCGTTGATTGGTTTTATTTGATTATACATTTTTGTTATAACAGGGTGGGGGAATAAGTTAGTGGGTAATAATAGAAATGCAAAAAGACTATCTACAAAACGTTAAAAAGAGGCAGAAGGGAACTCAAAGTTGGTTCCTATCTTGTTAAGCCTTAACATAGTTGTGTAAATATAACATACAATACATAAAATACAGTCTGTATTTATATACATGTGTATAGTAAACAACACATAAAGAAGTTCACAGTTTTCTTCTACAACCCACACGACATAGAAAGGATCCAGCAAAAAAGACAGCAAATGATTAGATAGATTGGTAGGAGGGAAAGCAGGAATCTCAGTGTCTCAGAACCCAAGAGAGGAGGCTTCAGGAAAAGCAGAGATAGTTTCAAAGAACCATTTCTTTTTCCTTGTATACGTTTGCATTTGTGGATTATTTTAATATTCAAAATTTAAAAGGAAGAGACTACAATTATTTGTATATATATGTGATCTACGTGGCATTGATTTCCTGTATACATATTTGTATATATATGATCTAATATATATAGTATATGTATGTAAAAGCATTTGGTTCAGAATCTATATAATAAATATAATAAATATAATATAATATAATATAATATAATATAATATAATATAATATAATATAATATAATAACATGTTATTATTATGTTATATTATATATTGTTATATTACATTATTGTTATATTATATTATTAGATTCTGAACCAAATGCTTTTACATACATATACTATGTATATATATCATATATGTATACTATTTGTATATATATTTGATCTAAGTGGCATTGATCTTCTGAACCAAATGCTTTTTTTCATAATTAGCCAATGATAAAACAGGAGATCTCCTATTCACCCCTTTTAGACAATTGTAAAACGGCATTGATAGGATCCTTTGTTGAATAATTCTTGCAAAAACCTACCTGTTCCACTAATTACCTAATATTCTAATACCCTTAATCCAGTGTGCCTCTGATTCATATTCCTATAGAGATACCTTGCATAAAGATTTGGGACACAAAACAAAAAATAGTCCATGATGTCTTGGTATTCTAGAGGTGAATAAATCAATAAGTGGGACTCTCTCCTTCAAAACTTGACTCTAACAACTTGGGGAGGCGAGTGGGCAGAGAGAGGGAGAAAGCAGGAAAGACTTTACCCAGACGGTAGTAGCCGAGCAGGTCCCTAAGAGAATCTTAGGTGAAATGAGAACGGAGTATTCCAGGAACAGGGTAGAGCCTCTATAAAAGCAGCAGATGGAATGCTGGCTTAAAGGGGGAAGTAGATCGGTTTGGCTGGAATGATGGTAGTCGTAGAATAAGTGAAATAGAATAATGTGAAATTGGACTGGAAAAGTTGCCAGACTGGAAAGGGTTTTAAATGCCAGGATAAAGAGTTTATATTTCATACTAGAGGCCAAAGGGAGCCACTGGTCATTTTTGAGCAGGATAATGACATAGTTAGATCTATATTTCAAGGAAGACTATTTTGGAAGCTGTGTGGAAGAAAGGTCAGAGTGGACAGAGCAGGAACTGGAAGGAAAGTGACGAGTCAGAGAATATCGAAATCGCCCAGGTAAATGAGGGTGAGAAATAGCTAACGTGGTGTAAGTGAAAAGAAGAGGGACGCCCACCTACTCAAAATAAATCTTGAACTTGGCATTAATGAGGCAAATGCTACTTTAGTTCGTCCTGGAGAGAATGGGTACTCAAGAGCCAGTATTACAGGGGTTGCAGCCAGCAAGCAAGTTCCAGAAGCAGAGCACACGGGCTCCTTTCATCCCAGTCCCTAACACAAATAGGTCCCTCCCTTGGTTCGCCATTGGCCAGTTACTAGAGAGTTCCAGTCTCGTTGTGGGAACCAGCTAGTCAGTAATGAGCAGAACACGCTACTTCGACTACCCAACCGCAGAGCAAAACTCTAGACCTCGTCACTATCAAGGTAAGCCATTGACAAAGGCCCGACGACAACTTACTTGAGGCGCAATGGCCTTATTGGCTTTCCTCATTCTTTTTTATTTCTCTATGACATTTGACACTATTGATCCCTTCTCTCTTTTACAATTTTTCTCCTCCCCTAACCTCTATGACACACAAATCGATATCCTTAAATCTTCTTTTAGGTTTCGGCTCCTTTGACCAACTGATCACTTTCTTCCCACTCTGCAATTGTGGACATTTCCAAAAATCTGTGTCTTCTCTCTATAGATGTGTATACTCTGTCCCTTGGAAAACAAAACTCATTCCACAGCACATATGTAACCTATATGAGGTCAGAGACAAGGGTACTTACTAAGGGAAGGAAGTAGAGACAGGAGGAAAACCAAGGCAAATGACCAACTTCACAGTTTTGCTAAGGAATGGCTTAATTCTATCATATTTACATTGGTATGTTCTTGGATTTTAAATGTACATTTTTTAATGAAAAGAGGGAATTTTTCCTTTTTCATTTCCCTTTGAGAAATTATTAAAATACTAGCATTTATCTTTGTTTAGGTGATTACTATTTTTAAAATAAATTTTGATGTATCTTATTTTTTATATATCACTGTCCCCATTTTCCTCCCAGTAGAGCTATTTCAGAAAATAAATATTTTTAGAAAAGTAAAAAAAATCAGCATTATCAATCAATATAACCAAAAAACCAACCAAAAAAGTCTGAAAATATATACCATGTACTATATCTGTGGACATCCCAGCTATGCAAAGTAATGGAGGCAGGAGTATGTTCTTCTATTTCTTCTTTGGGACCAAGCTTGTCCTTTGTCATTTTTCAACATTCATTTCTGATAATTTTGTGGTTATTTCCAATTATATTGTGGCAATCACGTTGTATGTTGTTATTTTGGACTGCATACTTTTCTATTTGTCTAATCATGTAAGTCTTCCCATGCTTTTGGGAATTCATCATTACTTACAGCACAGTAAAAATTCATTCTATTCATGTACTATATCAAAAGTGTGTTGGTACTCTCTATATGTTAGATGCCAAATCTCTATCAGACTAATTTGATGAAATAATTTCTCCCCTTTCAGCTATTTCCTTTCTTGTACTAGGTGCATTCATTTTATTTGCATGGAAACTTTTAGTTTTCATGTACTTATCTTGTGTAGCTACTTCTAGCCCTTGTTTGTTGAAGAAATATATCTTGTAGGGGCAGCAGCTAGGTGCCTCAGTGGATTGAGAGTCAGGCCTAGAAATGCATCTAAATCTGGCTTCAGATACTTCCTATGTGATCCTGGACAAGTCATTTAACCCCCATTTCCTAGTTCATACCACTCTTCTGCCTTAGAACCAAAACACAGTGTCGATTCTAAAATGGCAAGTATTTTTCTAAAAAAAGGATACATCTTGTTCCCACAATTGTGAAAGACATATATTATCTGCTTCTGTTCTAATTTTTTTATGGTAGGACTTTTAATCATACCATAAATTTATTAAGATCACCTAATACATTTAGAATACATTGAACAATGTGGTGAAAGGCATTGGTCTAAGACTATTTTCTGTCAAGACTTTCCAGTTTTCCCAGCAATTTTCATCAAATGAATTCTTTCCTGAGTAATTTTTTTTTATGTTTTCTGATTCATTGAACACTAGGTTATTGAGTTCTATTTTTAAAAATCCTCCCTTGTCTAGTCTTTTCCATTGATCTACTTCATTGTTTTTAAACCAATATCAAAAGGTCTTGATAATTGCTGATCTGTAATATAATTTGAACTGTGGAAGTATTCTCCTCCTTCATTACTACCTTTTAAAAAAGTTATTTCCCATGATATTCTAGATATTTTATTTCTCCAAATGAAGTGAGATAATTTTATCAAGCCCTGTAAAATATTCTTTTGATATTTGAATTGGTATGGTATTGAAACTATAACTTTAACTGCCATTTTTATTATATTGGCATAGCCCAGCCATGAGCACTGAATAGTTCTCCAACTATTTAAGTTGCTCTTTATTTCCTTAAGGAGCATTTTGTAATTGAATACAGATGGATGTCGTATTTGCTTTGATAGATTAAGTTCCAGATATTTTATGCTTTGGTGGTTATTTTGAATGGTATTTCCCTTTCTAGTATTACCTCTTTCATTTTGTTGTTATTATAAAGAAATGCTATTATTTCTTAATGCCGATTTTGCAACCTGAAACTTTAAAGCTATTGTCTCAATTAGTATCTTTGCTGAACTCCTAGGACTTTTTAAATAAACCATGTCATTAGCAAATTGGAAATGGTTTCATTACTCTTTTGCTTATATTTTCACCTTTAACTTCTTTCTCTTATTTCTATTGTTATAATTTCCAGAACTATTTCAAATAATAGCAGGAAGACTGGGCATAGCATGCTTGCTTTATGCCTGTATTTATTATAGAAGTTTCTAATGGATCCTCGTATATGTTGCTCACTTTTAGTTTTACATTCGTTACCTATTAATGAAAGTTCTCTCTATGCCTATATTTCAAAATGAATATAGTTCTTTGATAGAGACTTTATATCAGTTGGAATAACCATGTGGTTTTAGAAGTTTTATGCTTAATATTATGTTCATGAATGTAGTTTGACAAGAGTTTAAAATTTTTGAATTAATGTTCATTAATGACATCAGTCTAAAGTTTTCATTTGCTTTGTCTTTCCCTTGTTTAGGACTCAAGGCCATATTTGTCTCAAAAAGAGTCCAATAGAGCAATTACTCAATTTTTGAGAATAATTTGTGCAGTATTAAAATTGTTCTTTAGAATTTAGAATTATCTTGCAAATCCAACAGGACTATTCTCCTTTGAGAGTTCTATTATTTATTTCCTTTTTTGAGATTGAACTGTTTAAGATCTCTATTTGAAATGTCTTCTGTTACTTTGGATATTTTATATTTTTAAACATATTTCTCTTTTTCTTTGGTGTATTGTGTATTGTAGCTAATTCTTTTTTCTTTCTTCCAGTTTTGTTGTGATATCACTTTATTCATTTGCTATTTTGTTAATTTGATTTTCTGTCCTCTTCTTTTTAACCAGGTTGGCTAAAGGTTTACTGATTTGTTAGTTCAAAGAACTAGGTTTTAGTCTTATCATTTCTATAGTCTTTTTTATTTTCCAGGCTAGTTCTCCACTTATTTTCGGTATCTCTCCTTTCGTGTTTGAGAGGGATTTATTGGCTAATTTTTAAAATATTTAGTTTTTAATTTAGTTAATTTATGTTTTTAGAAATAAAAGCTTTCTCCTGAGGACTACTTTAGCTGCATCCCAGAAATTTTGATACTTCATTTTACCACTATTTTCTTTCACATAATTGCTTTTGTAATTTTTTGACCCAGTCATTATTTAGGATTTTATTGTCTCCATTTCTGTTTGTATTTTGTTTGTGCCCCCTAAACTAATTGCTATTTTTATTGTTATGATCTTTTCTACTTGGCCTTTTTATATTTATTTGCAATATCCCTGTGCCCTAATACAATGTTAATTTTTATAATAGTTTTCCAGGGCATGCTAAGAAATACTTATATTCCATAGTAGTCTCATTTAGGATGTAATAAATCTTCTTCAGAAATATGTTCAGTTCAATATTTTCTATTTTATGAGTCTTTCTGTTAAATCTATTCAAAACTAAGACAATTAAGACCTCCTGCTCTTACCATGTGTGCCTTCTTGTAATTCAGTTAATTTTTTCCTTTATGAATTTAGATGATCAGGTATTATAGCATATAGATTTAAAATGCATATTTGGTTGTCTATTGTTCCTTTAAGTATTATGACATTTCCTTATCTTTTTATATTGTAAAATTTTATTTTTGTTTTGTCTGATAACATTCTTTGTAAGCAACAGATTATGGGGCTTTATTGTCTTATCCAATCTATCACTTTCATGCTATTGGTTAATCCATTCATATTTAAAGTTGTGAGGTTTAAATTATTCTCATACATATTTTTCCCAATACATATTTTTAATTTTTAATAATTAGGATTTGGTGATGTTATTCCTCTTCTTCTGAAAAGAAAGTGCTTTAGCCCTCCTCCATATTTGTATGCCTTCTGGCTCATGCACCACACTTATGAGAAATTTTCCAGTCCTTAGATCTGCAATAATCCATTTTATGGCACCAGTCTCATACTGCTGTGGTGAGGGGCCTCCATCCTCCTATGGAAAGAAGAACCACTTTATCATACCAATCCCCTATTTCTGTGGTGAGTAGAGGTGTCATTCCATCTTACTAAGCATGTTTCCAACTTGATTGACCTTGAAAATCTATCTAAAACCTTCCTGTAATGATTAACAAACCTTCCACCACATCTTACCATTCCATTGATTTGGGATCCCTCATCATTCAAACTCCAATCCTCACCTCCCACATCCCAATGCTTTATTCTCATCCTTCTCAATCCATTCTCCCCTGTGTCTCACCTAAATTTATCCACCTCTTCCTCTGTGTTCTCTGGAATGTCTGCTCCATGGACAACAAACCTGCTTTCATCTTAAATTTTTTCGTTTCATACTCCTTCAATTTTCTGGCTCTCACTGAGAATTGCTTCCTCTTGATTGCACAACCTTCTTGGATCCTCTTTCTAGCACTGGCTGCAATTTCACTCATTCTCCTGACTCATTAGTCCAGGTGAGGGACTTGGACTACTCCTTGTTCCTTCATGCCACTTCTAGGTTTCCTCTCTATCACCATCATTTAGTTCCTATCTACTACCCAAAGTTCTGGTAGCTATTGTCTACTGCCCTCCAGGACTCTCCCATTCTTTCCTCAATGAGTTTAGTGTCTGACTCACAGCTCTTTTCCCTATTCTAAGAGATTTCAACATATATGTTGGTAGTCCCTCAAACATCCTAACTTCACAATTCCTCAAATTATTTTCACATGATCTACTCCTTTATCCTTTGTTTCCTACCCCGCCCCTCACCTTTACTGTTTCTTATATTTCACACCCCAACTCATTACTTCCATTCAGGGATACTGGCCTTCTTGTTCCTTGCAGACTTGAGGCATTTTTCTTGGCTGTCCTCCATGCATGGAATTTTTCTGCTTCCCTGGCTTGCTTCAAGTCCGAGCTAAAATACCATATTCTACAAGAAACCTCCTCTGATCCTTCTTCATTCTAGTGACTATCACCTGTCAGTTATTTCCTATAATAGGTTGCCTATTTGTACATATTTACGTGTTGTCTCTTCCATTAGGCTGTGAATTCCTCAAGAGTAGGAATTGTCCTTTACCTCTATGCCCAGTGCTTAGCATAGTGCCCAGCACATAATAGGCACTTAATGTTTATTGACTAACCTACTTTAAAGCAACATTATTTCTACAAGGTCTCTTTCCCTCACCCTCAAGGTGGATCTCTCCCATTTATAATCCCTTTTCCTATAGGGTTTCACTTACTTCCTTTTTCTGCCTTTTATCTAATTATCTAATTCTTTTTTTCCCCTTACTTATTAGGTTAAAATCCCCTTCCTCTCCAACTTTATTTTTTTTAATTTGATGCATTTTTATAAATAGGATCTTTCCCTTATTCCCTTTAATAAGTTCTCTGATTCATTGTCCTTACAGTTCATTTTTCAGTCTTCATATTCTTCATGGAATTGACTTGTATTCCCTCTTACATATTTTTTCCCATTGTAGATCTTGCCCTCTTCCTTTTTTCTATTGTCTCAGTTCCTACAGGATACAAGATGATAGAAAATGACTTGTGGTAGAAATTCTATGTCTCTTATTTCAATGCAATTCATTTCAAGAAAATACTTTCTCCTTGGTTCTCAAAACTCCCTGTGCCTCTCTTTCCACCACCACCCCCATTTTCCTTGAAATCTACTCTCTGGGTCCATGCTCTCCCAAGTTTCTGAATGTCAGTTGTACCAGTTGCACCTCCAAACTTTGATTCGTCTCCTGAGGCAGGATGTTCTTTATGATAACACAACATTCTCAGAGGTAGTGGTCTCTTAAGTGCAAAATCCCTGTAGGTTACACCCATTGTAAGGGTCCCTTTGGTTATTGTGGAATCTTTTGTTTCCCCATCATGGGAGTATTCTTCAGTAGGACCCTCAACCCCTCTGAATCAAGACTTCCCTTTATTTCCCTCCCTTTTGGGGTGAGAGGAAATGCCTCCCTTTGCCACTTCAACCATTCCCCTACAGCTTCCTGAGACTGAAGGGGTTATTTCCCCTTCATTATCAATGACTTTTTAGGGTACATAACACATTTCCCTTCTCCTCTTTCAAGTACCCTCACAGTTCAGTTCCCACCAAAACAGTGATTCATCCATAGGCAGTGTTGAGGTTTTCAAACCTGTTCCTCCATCATCACTTATATTTAAGTTCTTCTTTCACATGTGTGTCCTTATATTAGAAATTTAATGTCCCTCTATTTTGTAATCCCAGAATTGTCTTTCTCCCTCCCTCCTGGGAATAATTTATACATATGCCTCCCTCGATTGCTACATTTATATTTTTAATATTTCTGTTTAGCCTAAAATAAAACAATTGGCCCACATTTTAAGTTGTTTTGTAAAAAAAATCAGAGGTTTCTTATTCTTTTTTAAAAAATTAATGGGATCAGATTTGCAAGGTATGTCACTTCACAGTGCCATCTCGAGCTGCTTTGCATTTTGGGACTAAATTAATGGGTTCAGATTTGCAAGGTATGTCACTTCACAGCGCATCTTGAGCTGCTTTGCATTTTGGGACACATTATTCCATTCCCATCCAAGGTTTCTGGCAAGTACAGAAACATGTCGTGATATTTGAATCTTTTAAATTTCAAGGTCTTTCCCCTAGTCACTGGCAGAATTAGTTATCACTACAGTTGTTAAAGATATCCACCATGTCTTGGAATTTGAAGCACAAGTTGTTTTTTTTCTCCCCTTGAAGCCATTCTGTGTATTATTTCAATTGGCATTTAAGTTTTCAATGTTCAGAAGTTATGAGCAGTCTTCTTTCTTTTCCCATTATGGTACTCGAATTTTTTGACTTGCATTCTCCTGGGAGACCTATAACCCTTGTTGTCTCTACACCGTGAGATATCAATGCTTGCTTATAGAGAGATCATAGGTTCTTTTAACAGCATTTTTTTAAATTTGTCTACTTCCAGATCATTCCCGTGTATTTTTATCTCTAGTCAGTAACTGTTCTCTCACTTCTTTGGACAGACTTTCTATTGTGGATTCAAGTTTTTCTTTTCTATCAATTATTTCTGCTCTATGTGACATAAATTCGGCTTTTGTGAATCTTCTCTCTTGAACCATTCGGGAACATCTTGAAGTGATTACATGCTTTCTTGGGAATGCAGAGTTCTCTGAATCATCAGGTGTTGAATTATTTTCCTTTTTCTTGCAATATTTATTCAGAGATGTTTGGATGTTATGTCTTGGAAGCCAGCTTCTCTCCTGTTATATCTTCTCTGATGATTTATGCTTGTGCTCAAAGTTTTTAACAGCATTTTCTTTTTTTAAAAATCCTTACCTTCTGCCTTAGATTTCAGATTAAGTATTGGTTCCACGACAAAAAAAGGAAAAAAAAAAAAAAAGCTGTAAGGCCCAGGCAATAGGGGTTAAGCTTGCCTAGGGTCACAAAGCTAGGAAATATCTAAAGTCAAATTTGAACCCAGGGCCTCCCATCTCCATACCTAGCTCGCTAGTCACTGAATCAGTCATCTAGCTCCATCTGCATTTTCTTCTTGATGATATCTTTGGTGACTTCCATCTTTTATTTTTTCACTTTTATCACTTTCTGATTCCAATCTCTTTGATGAAGGATCTCTATTGCTGAATCTCAAAACTGTCTTGCCTTTTCCCATGTTGGGGAATTCATCTCTCACTAGCTTCAGGCTCTGGCTCCAAGGAGAAAAAGATCTAGACCTCTATCTTGTTAACTGTGTCAAATAGTCATTTATATACAAAATGTCCAAAAAGCACTTGAGAATCAACAAAAGCTACTTGAGGAAATTACATAATGGTGTGTCTCAACATCTAAATGCCTTTCATTTTTTCAGAAAAGAATGATAAATGTCCACTTTTCATACAGATCAAGGACATTACCAGTGTCATAGGAAGCAATTCACTTTTAGACATCTTTTTTTTAATATCAGACATATTTTCAAGTCATTATGATTTTAATTTTCCAGTGACCTAAATCACTGATTCAAATTTCACTTGATGCAATGTCATCAACTGCAATAAAAATGAAGCCATTTTCTCTTCAATATCAGAGGTCTATTGCTAAAGACAGCTTAGGAAAAAATATTTTGACAATTTGAAAAATAAATTCCCAACAAGACAGAACGTTGTTGCTATATACAAAGCATTCACTTTAAGTCATACTTGTTTATTTGCATTCTTAAATCTTTCTCCAACAACTGTTGACAATGTCAATTTTTAGTTAGCATATATGCTAATAATAAAGTATATTATAAAGTTCTGAGTGATGTGTATACAGACATGACCTAAAATTAAAATTAAGTACTTACTATTACTATTATTGTTATTACTACTAATTTATATAATCTTAATAAAATTTGCAAAACTACCTATATTATTTCCACACTGTTGCATATAGTGTGACTTCGGTGCCCAAGAACACCAGGAAGTAAAATCTTTCTTTAGACATATTTTAGATCTATGACCAGTAGAATCAATTACCTTTTAGCCGGTTTCTTCATTGATAAAAATGGAAACAGCATCTACCTCACATGTTTGTTGTGACAATCAAATGAGAATGTATATAAAGTGCTTTGCAGACCATAAAGCACTATACAAATGTCAATTATTACTGACTCTAAAGTCAGAGGACCTGGATTCAAACCTTCAGTCTTCTACTTAGAACCTGTGTGAGCTTGGGTAATCACCTAACCTCTCTGGACCTAAACTTCCTAATCCATAAAATGAGGAAAGTTCATAGATGTACCCATAAAGTCAATTAAAATCTTAAATCTACTACTCTAGTAATAGTGTCCAGGGTCGAATTTTGAAGAATCAAATGGTTCTAATGTGCCTTTTGTTTGCTGATCCTCTGAGACTAAACAATCATGTTATTATTGTTTTAATCAACTAGTATGAAGTTTGGGGCAATAAAACCTCATTTCTTATCTGCAGATCAATAGCTTCAATTGAATATATTATCCATCAGTACATCCCCCAAAACACTTTCATATTCACTTCTCGTGGGGAGCTATTTTTCTTCCTAACCTTCTCTTCCCTCAGACTTCATTTTTTCAGCTCATAATACTGTGGTAACACTTGGTCTCCCATGAGCAGAAACATGACATTATCTTTGACTTTGCCATTTCCTCACTTCTAATATTTAATTCTTTACAAGTCCTATTCTACTGCCGCAACATTTCTCATATCCATTTTCTATTTCCACCACCCTAAAAGAAGTCCCAGTTAATACCTTCCTATACTAGTAGAATCATAGAATTTTAAGTTAGGAGAGGCCCAGAGAGGTCAACTCTAATCCTCATTTTAATTAACAAAACTAAAATACAGAGATTAAATGACTAGCCCAAGATCAGTCAAGAAATAAATAACAAGTCAGAATCTGAACACAGGTCTCTTGACACTACAAGATATTTTATCTCTGTACTTTTGCCAGAAGAGAGATATGCAAAGGACCCAGCACTCTTTTCACTATATTGGAATATTATAATCACCTTCTTTACAGGCCTTTCCCACCTCCACTCTATTTAACCTTCCAATCCTTCCTTATACTGCTGTCAATAGAATTTCCATTATGAATGAATTCAGATATGTTCCTTATATACAGAAATCATCAGTGGTTCCTTATTATCCACTGAGTAAAATTCAAACTGTTCTATCTGGCCTTCTATGTTCTGGTACCACCATACCTATACAGCCTTTTATCCTTTTAAACATTTCACTCCATATACCTTCTGTTTCAGATAAACTGAATTATTCTTTCTCTCCATGCATACCCAACTCAAAACTGGAATAACTTCTCTCCCCATCTTTTCCTGCTGAATTACTAATCATCCTTTAAATCTCAACCCAAATGCCACCTTCTCCATGAATTCTTCACTGATTCCCTAGTCAGTAATGTTACCTTACCTCTTGAACTTGAAAATTACAGTTTGGTTTATAATTTCTAATGCATTTTGTCTTAAATATTATTTATTATAACTACATATCTTTTTGTCTTACATCCTTACTATACTATAAACTACTTGAGGGCCAGCTCTAGCTCTTATCTAAATTTTTTTCCTCGCAATATCTTAAGATAGTGCTCTGGATCCAGTAGATACTTAATAGATATATTGGCTTTTATTATTGTGAAGAGTTCACATTAACTAAAAAGATAAAACTCATTAATTGTTCTCTGATCTTAAAGAATAAAGAACCTAACAACTGGACTAGATCAGGCAGAAGGAAAAAAGCCCATAGTATCTGGACCTCTTTCCTCATCATCTCGCACACTTCAATACATCATCTCGATTTGTTGAAATTAAAAGCAAAAAAACTTTCATACTTACATTTTCAAAGCTTACACTATACAGCATAACTGGAAATATCTGGTTCTCAACTATAAACTTGCGGAAGTTGGGTGCAGTAGTTCACTCACTGCTGTTGTAAACAACATGTGTAAGTCATTTTTCTCCCTCTTAAAGAAAAAGCCAGCAGCTGTTTGCTAATTTTTTTATTGTGTGTTATACATTGCCAACTTACATATATCATCTTTGTTTGGAGCTTTTTAAGACTTGCAATGCTCCCAAGAAGTTCAGAAATACATTAGCCTGTGGCTTAATAAAGCACACACTGATCTGAAGGTTGTGTGTTATAACTTTCCAGATTTCAGATAAGTTATTCTCTAAAATCTAAAAAATAAATTTAATATTGTGTAAGGAAAATTTCTAAAAATACATATTACAGGCTGATGACAAATGAGCATAAACGTCAGAAGATTTAAAGTATCATATTTTCCCCTTAGGAACATGCTTCTTTTTAAATGCATCAGTGTGATATTTTATGATATTGTCTGAAATAGTTTTGGCAAGTGGAAGACTTCATATAAGAGGGAAATCTTATTACCTTTGAAAAACACAATTCAAAAGTTTTAAATTTGATTTTACCATTCAAAAAGTGTTCTGATTACTGCTCCCCAAAGCACAAACTTTTTTCTATTTATTTGCCAACTATTTACATAATCATTTCACCAAATAAGTGGAGTTTTTCTGTTTAAAAAGAAAATGAAAATGAAAAGGAGAGGGACATTACCATGGGGAAAAGTAAAATTTTAAAATATCTGGTTGTAATAAAACAATTCTCTTCCTCTTCTGACCAAATTCTTTTTACCCATTACAGAAGCAACTCGAAATCAAGCAGTGGGATTAGGTTTTGTTGTTTTTAATTTTGGCTGGCTATATTTTAAACTATAGAATTATATGGTTAAACAATTAGGAATGTTGTGAAAAACTGTGGTTTTTAAATCAGAACAGAACCACAAACTTCCACTAAGCTTATAAAAAAGAAAGCAGCAGGATCACTTATAGACTTAGCAACATTTAAGTACTAACATTAAACCTGTATCCCTTCAGATAAAGATTCTACTAATGGTTCACTGCTGAAAAAAGGTACATTGGCACTATATCAAACACATAGTAAGCGCTTAATGTTTTTTTCATTCTTTTCAACATTAAGAGTTTTCAGAAGGAAAGCATGAGATGTCTGAATAGAATGACTCTGCTCTTAAGTTGATAATAATCACTAATGTGAGGAAGTTAGTTGTAATAACACACATCTTAATCATATAAAATATAATTTAAAGACAATTGTCATTCAAATGATAATTATGTCTTTATTATGGTAGCTAAGCAGTTAGTGCACAGCTATGTAACTACCTTTATATTTATATTAAGTCACAGAGAAAAAAATAAATAAATTGGGCTCTAGAGAAGGATTAACCCAAACTTGTTATCATCAATCATTAAGCCATCATACTTCTCTTTTGTGATAGAAAATAATGAGAAAACATTTCTTCAAATTCCACTTCTTTCTCCCTTCCCACCAAATAAAAATTTTATGTATGTCCTAAGTTTTCTTTAAATATTTAGGAAATGTTATTTCCATTATCCCAAAGAAATGGTTTTCAACAAGATAAGGAAACATTTTCATTTGACTCAATGTATTCTCAGAAGGTGCATTTAAGGAACAAAACCAGAATGAAAGAGTTACACTACCATGACTCCAAAAGTGTTTTAAATCCTATTGTTTCTTTGGTATTTTCAAGACATGTAATGAATTTCCAAAGGCATTATTTCAAAAACTATAAGAATGCTTTCAAGCTAGAAAAGAAATGTGAATGATAAGTGCAAAACTTCCTTTAACTGAATAATGCTTTCAATTTTCACAAACCTCATTTCAATTTCTTAAAATACTGATTTTGAAAATCCTGAATAAATTTTATACAAAAAATAGACTTCAGATCAGTTCACTGCAAAAAATTTAAGTTGAAGAATTTTATCTTTTAATCTTCACTTAAATAAATAATAAGAAACAGCTTATTGTATTTATTGTTTTGGAAGATTCTATACAATCTTAAATGTCCTATAACAGTAAAAATTTCATGGGGAAACAACGGAAAATAACTCAAAGAATAGTCAGACAGTTCTAATATAGAACTTGAATGATAACTTCCTTTTCAATACCGACTAAACAAGGAATGATAAAACTAGTTAGATGATGAAACAAATTAAGTGATATCTGAATGAGACAGCATTGTCCAAGGATATTTACTTTTCCAGAAAGGCAAGTTCTACCTATCCACATATAATTAAAAATCTTCCAGTCTGTCTCACAGCGTATAAAGTATATAGTTAATTATAACAAAATTTACAAATAACCAGCTTCAGCTCTGGCATTAATCAGACCTATTTACATATTTGGATTAAGTATTTTTAACCTTTTGTTTCTATACAGATGTTTACATTTAAATCCACAGGGAAATTTACAAAAATGGCAAGAAATATCTTTTCAAATGTACATCTTAGGCTACTAATACAAATATTAACATCCTGGTTCAATTAATTAAATTCCAGGTTGGCATTATTTTTTACGAAGATTTTGTATAAAATTAAAGAAATACTCTTTCTCTAGTTTCAAACTCTTAGTGCTGGTGGTCTAGGTCATGTCACAGTCAAAAATAACCATTGGGAAAACCTGACTTTTCTTAGATGAGTATATCTCACAAAAAACGGTTATATCAGAAGAAAATGGTATCTTGAAACTAAATGTACCATTACATAATTAACTTGTATATTGTTACTAAACTACATTACTCCATCTATTTGCTAACTATAATTATAGTACAACTAGACATGACACCAAATGCTTCATTTAAAAAATACTAATGATTACAAGCCAGTAAAAAACAAATATAGGAAATTTCTGATTTAGACAGACTCTTAAAATTTCAATTTAAAATGGTTTCTTTTCTCATTTCAATATCAGTAATAGGCCATCCTCTTGGAAATATTTGCTCTTAAAATCAAGCAGTACATTCCACTTTGGCATGGCTTAAATTTATCATAATTCATGAAAGGAAAAAAAATCCTCAAATCTTTTCTTAGGTCTGCCAATGCTAAGTACTCTAGAGCAGCTTAAAACATGCTTTGATTCTGATTTCTCTACTACACAAAGAAGTCTAGAATTAGTCTACTAAATTCCTGTACTTTGGTTTACTAACTATTCCACCCCTCCCCACCAAAAACCAAGACAAACCAAATTTCCATCAGCTAAAAATGAACTTGCAGAGTCAATATGGAAAAAAAAATACTGGGCATTGGGCACTTGATTTGGGACATATACAATTCCCAAAAGCATTCACAATTTCATAATCAAATTTAGATAAATAAGTAAAAAATGCAAACAAATACATGACTTTTTCCAAAAGGCCTCTTGTGGTAAGGTATTTACAAATAGTGTTCATGGTTTCTTTAAAGTGCTATATCTTAACTCAGCTTTCAGCATAATCTATTGCTTTAAGAGATCTTTCAGCACAGCACCAGCACTGTTATCAGGTAACACTGGCAAAGGTGTAAATGTTGGCAAGGCATCCGAAATGGGCTTCATTAGCAGATGCCCAGTTCCACCAGCTCCAAGCACAGCTGGGGTAATGAGAGGTACAGCTGCAGAACGTGGTGCCAAGAATGGATTTACATCTGGTCTTCTACTGGTTCCAGATCCTTTTGTATCTAAGATATAAAATTCAGTTTATTTAGCATCATAGTTTTGTTTTGTTTTTAAACCTTTACCTTCTGTCTTAGAATCAATACTGTGTATTGGTTCCAAGGTAGAAGAATAGTAAGGACTAGGCAATAGAGGTTAAGTGACTTGCCCAGGGTCAACACAGCTGGGAAGTGTCTAAGGCCAGATTTGAACCTAGGACCTCCCGTCTCTAGGCCTGGCTCTCAATCCACTGAGCCACCCAACTGCCCACTAGCATCATATTCTTAATAAAAATCATTTCATGCTGGCATAAGCTTATTCTCTAAATGCAACAAAATGGCAAAATTTTATATTTATCTACATTAACATAAACACCATTAATACACATAAATTCTCCATCTACTTAAAAGAAGAGCTAAATACTCTAATGAACTTTTAGATTCAATATCTGTATGAACTTTACCCAGACAATGTGATGATATGCAGCACATTTTTAATGCTCTAATCATTCAAAAGAATACTTGCTTCTTGATTATGCAAACAGAAAATGTATACTTTTGAGTTGGAGGACTAAAAGTCCTCCAACAATATATATGCAGATATTTTAAGATAATGACTGTCAATATTGGATAAAATACCAAAGGAAATCAAGTATGTTTATTCTGAAATCCTACTACATAATCCTCCGAGGGGAGGAAGGGTATACTCAAATTCTTTACTGTAGTGTGGAAGTGATGTGAGTTTCTCAAAGATTATGCCACCCAAACTTTAGTTCTGGCAGGTCTTATCAATCTGGCTTCAAATGATCCACTATACTACTTGGATTCAGAGAGGTTTGTTTATATTTAGATAGCATTTATTTTTGATAATATGAAACTTACTAATGACTTAGTAATACCTAAGATGTTAAGAGGCTCCAGTTTTACATGCCCACATGCCAACTTTCTTCTTAAAAAGATAAAATATCTGAGTTTAGATTTTTCTAAACAATAAGAAAAATGTAATTCTTTAATGAATTTGTGATCTTTCATCAATGTAAATATTTTGTCTAAAAGGAAAGATTACAAGCAATACACACAACCTCATCCTATGTAATTCTTGGTTAAGTCCCTTCATAAAGGACCTACCAAATATACTCCAGACTTTCCTCTAGGTCTTGAATATTCCATGATACAACTGTAGTATTTAGTTTGTCCATCTGTTACCCTTTTTGATCATATATTTTCTGATTATTTTTGCTTTCAAGTAACTGCTGATAATAGGTTGCAGTCTGTTCATCCTCTAATATATATGCATTTCTATAGTCCCTTTATTATCTATCACCATCAAAATTTTAGGGAAAAGGAAATGCTATTATAGTACAACCATGGAAAGTATCTCAAAATGCCAAATCCTGAATGACCAAATACAAATTATTCTTAATTCAAACTGTATCTATAAGGCAAACACCAAAGATTTTCATTTAGACTACCATGAAACATCTAAGCCACCTGTACAAGAGAGATCAAATTTCTCTCTCTGTAGAAAGGATATTTTCAGTTAAGGAATAGAAAAACTTGGGTGACCACTTAAGAAATTTCTTATAATATCACAGAGTGAAAATTCTTCTTTTTCCTTAGATTGGGGGGGGGGGTCTGATGTGCAGTTCTTGAAAAGTAGAAAGTATGTAACAATTGGTGTCCTTATATTATTTATATTGCAATTCTTAGATTTACATGGAGGTTGATTTTTTCTGGACAAGGAGAATAAAAGGATTCCAAAAACAAAAAAAATCCCTCATTATTATTTTCAGTAGTCATCACCAGATCAAAACTGTCACCTGATTTTATACTTATCTATTATGACAAGATCAGTTAAGCTGGTCTGTTTATTGGTTTGAATCCAAGCTTTACAAAGAGGAAAATGGCATTCATTCCTTGACTAAAGTCTTCATTCCTAATCCTGGGAATTCATTCCTACACTCATGTAAATCTTTGGTCACATGGGAGAACCAGGTGACAGTAAAGTTGAATCAACACTAAATCATCATCATCATTATCAAAATGTCAAGTCTCAGATGGGATCTTACATACAGTGGGTATAAACAAACTTTTGTTAAATTCAAAGGATAGCTTCTACTGAATATACTGTCAGATTCGGTTGGTGTGTTGATTAGTTTTATTAAACTATTTTTCCCCTCTCTTTTATTTTTTGTGATTTGGAAAACTAGGTGGCACAATGGATAGAGATATATGCCTGTAGTCAGGAAAAGTTTAGTTCAAATCTGGCCTCAAATACTTACTAGCTGTGTGGCATTAGTCAAGTCTATTTGTATCAGTTTCCTCAACCACTATAAAATGGGGATAAAAATAATACCTATCTCCCAGAGTAGTTGTGAAGATCATATGAGACAGTATTTGTAAAATGTTTAGCAAAGAGCGTGACACATAGTAGGACCTATAAAAATGCTAGTTACTATTATTATGACTGAGGAGACAGTTAGGTGGCTCAGTAGATATAACACTCCTGGAGACGGGAAGACCTGAGTTCAAATCTGGCCTTGACATACTTACTAGCTGTGTGACCCTGAGCAAGTCACTTAATCTCTGTTTGCCTTAATCCACTGGAGGAAAATAAAAGCAAATAACTTAAGTATCTTTACCAACACTATGGTCCATGAGGTCACTAAGAGTCAGACATGCCTGAACAATCAACAACATGACTAAAGGGAGGGGAGGAGGGAAGGGTATAATTGAAAATAAAAATGATACAAAATCAAAAGACATTAATAAAAATTTAAAACAAATTAATATACTTAATAATATATTACATTATAAAATATTACATAATAATTAATGTTAATTGTTATATAGTATATATTATTTTATATATCATATAAATTATTTTATATAATAAAACCCCCAAAGCACATTTTCTTTACATGTAAGTATCATTTTAGCATATAAAGAACATACTTTTTTACATTATTCAAGGCAAAAACTTAATATTTGTTTCTTATGTGCAAGGCACAAACAGAAAAATCTATTTCCTTTATAGTATCAAAAACAGTAAACCCAAATGTAAAAAAAATTACACTTTAGTTAGCATCATTTTAAAATAAGAATAATAATAAAAGATTAGTGAGGCATCCAGGCATTGTAAATAAACAACCTCAGAGTCAAGAAGCCCTGGGTTCAAGCCCTATCACTGACCACATACTGGCTGTGGAACCCTGGACAATTTACTTAACCTCAGGTCACCCATGCAAATTCTCCTAAGACCATATAAATTGCAGAAAAGGAAATGATATAAATTAGTCTTCACTAAGAGCTTTCTACCCAGAGAGAATCACACACAAAGTCCAAAAATAATTTTTAATAACATGGTTTTTTACCTGTAAAACTGCCTGATTTAGTATTAGTTGGTTTTCCCCTTTCTGGAGAATCTAAAGGTTTCATATCATGAACAGATAGCTTTGGCGGTGGAAGGCTTGGACGGGATTCTGTTTCCAGAAACTTGACAAAGAGCTCTGAAAAAGACTAACAAAAAAAATTCTAGTTGTAAAATACCACTTTTCTTTAAAATTGTGTAATTTTAATAGAAATCTAAAATTCTGTTTCAAGGCTTAATACTAGCTTTGCAACATAGATATAACAAGAGAAATTTCAAGATTTAAATAAGACTATCTGGAGGTAATATTCCCAACATATATTTTATAATTGCTGTCCATCAGTTGAGACTTAACATCTAAAAATCTTAGTTCTTTACACTCACAGACACCAAAAACTATAGGAACATTCTCCTCCCCCTAAATCCTTCTCCTTCAAAGACTATTAATGGACTATATGTAAAAAGAAATGGAAAACACTAAAACAGGTGACATAAATATACAAATTAAATACTTCAAAAATTCAAGGATCAACAAGAGAACTCCCTACACTGACATGTATCATAATCCTGCTGTGATTTTGTAAATTGTCTTTAAGAACTTTTGTAGTTAAAACATTAATCTCTGTGAAGTCAAGCCAGGAATGAGCATCTTTAGTCTTAGCAGAGCTGATCTACATGCAGAAGACACATCATGCTTTGCTGAGTCCATTCTCCCAAGTCTTTCTAGTTTGGTAGGATTTTGCAAAAGTTTAGGTTCCACTGGCATGGCTTTCAAGAATTTTTGTGTTGCCTCCAAATCAAGATGAGGCCTCAGAATAAATCTCTGGTAGAAAAAGCACCAAATGTTTGCAATGATCCTATAAGGTTGTATGATTATGTCATTTTACAGATCCTGAAACTGAGGCATATGACTTATCCAAGGTCACATTAAGTGGCAAACATGGAATTAAACTCAGGTCTTCTGACTCCACAAAATCAAAAGGTTGAAGCGGGCTTGAGAAGTTACCTACTCCATTATTCTTTCCAATGCATTATTCTACTTTTCTAAAGACCAAAAACAAAGAGTTTAGTTGTCATTTTACTCTCCATATTTAGAAAGAATAAAATATTCTTACACTATTGAACATTGATTGCTGATTTGGTCTCAGAGGTGTGTTAGGTACACTCTTTGATCCTCCACCAAGCCATCCTGTCATCCATCTAGTGACACCATGTTGTTCTTCATTCAATAACTAGAAGATTAATTTTAAGACATCACTTATCATCGCAATACCAAAGCCATAAAAAAAATAAGAATCTCATATCTTATTTGAAGATGTAGTAAAAACTTCATATCCCAACCTAATTTTTGGTAAATATTAATTGATAAAAACTATGATTATAGCCAAGTACAATCAAAACAACCCCTTCCCATTCCTTCAGATGGTTTTACTCCCACATGGTTTGAATTCTGTTCCATAGTACAATTATTCTGAAATATGAGGTGACTTCTGAAAGCTACATTCCCTGATGCTAAACTTCTATAATGTCTTTCATTATGTCTTTCATTTCTATGCCCATTCAATTTCCCCTCACTAGGACCACTAAGCCCTCAAAGTTTTAGTCTTGGACCACTTCATTCTATGGGTATGATTACTGTGTATTTTCCCTCCTAATTTCCCTATTTATTTCTCTCTCTCTCTCCATACCCCCCCCCACCTTTTACTCTCTACCTCCTACTTCCTTAAAAGTGTTTTTCTTCTGACAGCTGCCTCACTCAATCTGCCCTCCCTTTTAGAAGCTTTATCTTGTCTCCTTCCCCTCCTGTTTCCCTATATCTTAAGTCAGATTTCTATACCCAAATGAGTGTGGATGTTATTCCCTCTCTGAGTCAATTCCAATGAAAAAATAATTCACACATTATCTGCAACAGTGCTCCCATCTTCCCCACCCCTGTAAAAGTTCTTCCTTTTGCATTCTCTTCCACCCTGAAACTGTGTCCACAAGGTCCTTGTTCTTGCCAGTGGCACTATTAGAGAGTAAATCACCCCCAAGGCCTGCTGCTGGCTTGCACTGGCAAGACCTGAAATTAATTATATATACTCCATTCTCATTCCAATGAGACAGACCTTTCCTACCAACCTTCAAAGTTGCCTTGGGGAAAAAAATTATTTTACCTTGTACTTTTGTTGCTTTTGCAGTTTCAAAATTCAGTTTGAGGTGTTATTTTAATGTTAGGAAAGGAATTTGGGAGAACTCTGCAGAGTCCCTTCCTTTATTCTGCCATCTTGGCTCTACTCTTCTGAAACAACTTTGACACTTTGTTTTTAGCTCATCTTTCTAGCTGGAAAGATAATTTTATTTATTCACCTATCAGTCTAGCAGTTCAATTCTTGAACTGGGGTTTTATGTCAAGTGCTATGCTTTGTCCCCTGCTCCACTTTTGGATGGACTGATAGCCCTGCTTAGTCTGACCCTAAATAACATGTGTTACTGGGCTGACTTCCACCTCTCAAGGTTAGGCACTCCTCTAGATACTGAGGTTTAGAGCATTTTTCAGGACCCTCTCTATACTTAGAAAAGCGTTAGGATCCTCATAACTCCTGTACCTAGGCCATCTAAGTCTAAAGTGCTATGACAACTTGATAGTTGCTGTCCATTAATGTTCCCTGGTGCTTCTGATGTCCCCAATTTGGAGCTTTCTCAGGCACACTCCCTACTCTTGTTGCTCCCAGATAAAAAGTTTTATTGGCTATGTAGATGCCATCTCTGTTCAAGCTAGGAGATTATCCTTTACTAGCATTGCTAGTGTGGTCCTTTTCCTACTATCCTTGGGTTTCTGTGGACTTCTGGAATAGAATAAGCCATGTATTGTAATTTCTCATTGGATTTCTTTATCATTATTCAGTCTGGCACAAACTCAACCAAGGTCAGTATTTATGAGGGACCTGGGCCAACCGCCTCATATCTAGGTCACAATCTTGGCTTGAAATAAAGAATGGGTTAGAAGGGGGAAAAGCAAATAGAGGATCCTAAACCAAGTGGGTGACACGAATTCTAATCCTGGATTATTGAAGGAAGAACAGAAAGGAAGAATAATATGCTAGATGTTGCAGAGAAAGAATCAAGATTTGGTAAATAACTATTAGGCAGAAGTGTGAGTCAGTCTCAGACAACACAGAAGTTTGAAACATGAAAGGCTGGAAAGATGGTATTATAGCTAACTGACATTATGAAGTAAGGAAAAAGATCTAAGTTAAAGGAAAAAAGATAATAAACTTAAGTTTGAAGTAAAAGAATCCAGATAGAAATGTCTTACAGAGAGTCAAAAATATAGGCCAAGGGATTAGGAATGATGGCCATGGCAGAAGAGAAAGGTTTTGAAATCATCTAGATGTAGTAATTAAAAGTCATAGGATTAAGGAGTTTGCTAAGTGAAAAAGTTAAAAAGAAAAAATAAAAGACAAACCTGAAAACACTCAATTTAGAGGTAGCCAACAAAGCAGACATAAAGTGAAGTTAGTGAGACAACAAGAAACTCAGAGGAGTATTATACTTTTAAAGTCAAAGGAGAACCTCCTTAAGGAAGGAGTGATATCAGCAAGGTCAAAAATACTTTAGAAAATAACAGATGATTAAGAGTAAAGGGGAAAGCCAAGCATTAGGAAGGAATTTATGACCTTTAAGAGAACAATTGTGGTAGAATAGACACTAAAACCAAATTGCAATGAGTTAAGGAGAAAATAGTAATAGAGTAGAAGCATGAGGTATGAATAATATTTTCATGAAATCTGACAGTTAAAGTAGGCCAAAAAGAAGAGCAAATGTAGTACAGGGTTACAAAGTCAAGAAGGATTTTTGTTTTGTTTTATTTTATTTTTTATAAAGACATTTAAGAGTTAATCATTTTATTAAGTAGAGAGGAAGAACCAGTGACGTGGAAGAGACTGAAGATTCTTATAAGAGACTGCTGGAGTAAGGTCCCAGAAGAGAAATTTAAAGACACAAGTTTAGCTTTAGTAGAATGACTAGGAATTCCTGTGACATAAACAGGGAAGGAAAATTTAACAGAATAAATAGAGATGGAGGCTAAATTGTTGTTAAGCACTCAAAATTTGTAAGTGCTTCAGAATGTAATATACATAATTTTTTAATGCAGCATTAACATATTTTATCATTCCTCTACTAAGAAAGCTTCAGTTGCTTCAGTCTGATTCTACCTTATACCTTTATTTCTTATTATTTCCCTTCACATATTCTAATACGTAAGTCAAATTGTGCCCTCTTCTGCTGTTTACCTCTCTTATTCTGCTCTTTCCAACATCTTTGCCTTTGTTAATGCAATTTCACTAGGCTACAATTAATTCTGCCCTACCTCCAACTTCAGTGTTCACAATCCCAGGCTAATGTAATATCCTCCAAAAATTTTCACCGATTCCTCCCATTCCCAACCAACCACACCAGTTGGAAGCAATCACTCCTTCCTCAAGGAAATATTTATAGTTCCCTTCTTTTCACTTTTCTCACTGTCACATATTATCAACTCAGTATGTAGCTGTGTATCCTTTATTAGACTGTAAGCTATAAAAGACAAAAACTATAAAATTTCATCTTTGCATTTCAAAAGTGCTTTGTACAAAAGAAGCATTTAAAGGGTTTAATGAATGAAAATAGCATCAGATTACCTCAATGAATTGCCCATAGAAAAGAATCATGATTTCATTTCATATTGATCTAAGAAAAATATTCTTCCCACTTATATATAACAAGCACAAAATCTAAAAAACAATAACTTTTAGTTAAGTTTATTCACACTAGATTTTATTTTTAGCATTACCTGTCCCATTTCCTCCTTTTTAATTCCCAGGATGCTTCCCATTAATCTTAACACTTCATGACGTTTATTCTTTGGTGTATGGAAATGTCCAACAAAGAGGTTTCTCATTAAGACCCTAAAAGAAAAACAAAAATTTAATTGAGATCAGCTGTTATATAAAGTTAGCTTTAAGCACTTTCTATATATTATCTTATAACATCCATGTTCACTAAATGAGTTTCTTCAGGATAAATGACTTTATCAATGATCACCCAGCCACTAAGTGTGAAATATTCAAATCCAAGCCTTCCTCACTCCAAAACCAGAACTCTTGCCAATACACCACAGAATTCTTTAACAACACCAGGATTTGAATCCAAATCATTTGACTCCAAGACCAGTACTTTCCACTGTATCAGTCCAAGTATAATATTCCTGAACCAATGTGTTTGATTAAGGTGAAATAAATACTCGTTTCAATAACATTGTAAGATTTGAAAAGCACTTTCCTCACAATAATTTCATTTTAAGAACATGAAGCCTAAAAATATTATAAACAGAATTTATTGTGATCTCTGGATTTCTAATTACATTTTAAAGCTATAATAAAGTTTCCCCAAAAAATCTTAAGGAGAAGAAATATTGTAGAGGAAGTAATGAAATAAGTATGCTACTAAGTTATATATCATAAGCAAACATAAATCAAATGAAAAGGTTCAATAAATTACATGAAATAATACTAATACAAATCTGCATGTGGCAATTTTAAAAAATGATTTGTAAAATAAAAACAAACCTTAATATAATGTGAAATATAATAACAAACAGAAAAATTCCCTTACTTGTCCACTTTTCCTTCTGTGCTATTTATTAGATTCATCAATTTGTTCTGTACATCATCTAACATTTCCTGACGGAGCTCACCTATAGAATTAAAAATATAAGGTAAATGTATCACTATCATTTTGTAATAAATAAGTACATTAAAAATAATCAAATACAATTAAGATTTATACAAATTTTATTTTAAACTTTATATAACCGTGTTCTACCAGATGTATCCTAAACCATGTTCTTTGGAAGCTTGACCAGCCAGGAAAATGGGATAAAGGAAAACAAATAATCCTTTCCATTTTCCTGGCTGGTTCTTGTTCTTAGTAGGCTGTCTGGGAAGACTGTCTAACGGAACTAAGAACATGGTTTAGGATACATCTGGTAGAACACGGTACTTTGGTTGAAAATGTATAAATTGAAAGCCAGGATGTTTATTCTAATATAATGAAGTTATAATAATTTGCAACTACATTAAAACATACTCAAGGGCTATAAAGTTTTATTTTAATTTTTAAAAAGGAATTCTTACTATTCAAGGGAAACTTATAAAACTTTAATGAGGCAATTACAATTATCATGCATAATTCCTAAAATTACTTTTTATAAAGTCAATTATAAGCCAAGGCCAAAGAGACTTTTACATTAAGAATCTCTCATATCAAATTCCTTGTTTAATAAGCCAGTAACTTTATAAACTAAAAATGTGAACTGAAATAAATGCTATCAGTCTGTTAGGATAAGAAATTATCTTTTCTCAGAACAACAAAGGTAAGTAAGATAAATGCCTATAATGTAATATAAAAAAATATGTAATATAAAGATGGTCTTTCCAATGAAGAAACACCCCCAAATCACACAGAACTAATGTGATCCACTCAATCTTTATATTTATGCTATATTTTCCTATTAATTTTCATAGAATCACCAAATGGCAGCATTTTAAGTGTCCACAGATGTCATCTACTCTGGCCTATGTCTAAGACAAATCCCTACTACAATATTCAAGTGGTCATTAAGCTTTTTGATTAAGGACTCTCCAGTGAAAAGGAACTTCCTATCTCTTGGGATAAATCATTATTTTGTATTGCCGTAATTGTTGTGAATTTTTTCCTTTCAACGACTAGCCATTCAACATTCATTTTTTAAATTGTTTAAAAATAATTACCTATTCATTTTTTATTGATGAGGCAAAATTCCAGTTTGAAAGAAAATAAATATAGAAGCACTGATTTAAAAATAAAACAATTACATGTCTCTTAAGTGTACAAATGCCAGCAATTGCGTGCATGTACACACACACACACACACACACACACACACACACACACACGTACACAAACACACGCATCCCACCCTAAATTGGAGAAATTCAGGACTCCACTAGAGGGCTGATCAAAAAGGTGAGGACTATTTTTTAGCCAGTGAAACTCATTAAACCATTTATGAATGTTCAAAAGGGTTTAAAACGCACATTGATAGAAGAGTAACTCCAGAAGTAGTAAGAATATCCTATAACTGTATAACACTTTACAAAATATTTGACATATATTCTCTTTTGTATAAACCTCCAACTTGTCACCTGCTTTCCCTAGCCCAGCCATTTCCTAAGAAGTCCCAGCCATGTTTGCTTTACTTCTGGCTTGACTTTCTTTTAATATAATTTTATTTTTAAAATATTTTTCCATGGTTACCTGATTCATGTTCTCTCCCCCTCCTGTCTTCCTTCCCCCCTCTCCAGGAGCTGAGAAGCAATTTCACTGGGCTATAAATATATTACCACTCAAAGCCTATTTCCATATTGTTCATTTTTTTAAAGAGTAATCTTTTAAAACCAAAACCCCAAATTATATACCCATATAAACAAGTTTTTTCTTCTGCAGAGAAATGACATTAAATTAGAGGTGATCTATTCTGCCCAGTATAGTTTTCTGTCATTGGTACCAAAAAACACTGAGAAAGCCAGTTATTGACTCTGTGACCTCAGAGGAGTTATTTCATCTTACTATTCCTTGATTTTCTTTTTTAGTTAATTTATTTTTTAAAAATATTTTTCCATATTTACATGATTCATTTTCTTTCCCTCCCCTGTCCCAGAGATGACAAGCAATTCCACTGGGTTGTACAAGTATTGTCACTTGATACCTATTTCCATATTATTCATTTTTGCTATAGAGCAATTTTTTAAAGCCTAAACCCCAAATCATATACCCATTTATACATGTGATAAGTGATGTCATACGTTTTTCTTTTGCATTTCAACTTCCATAGTTCTTTCTCTCAATGTGGTTAGAATTCTTTCCCATAAGTCCTTTAGGAATGTCCTCCTGGCTTGTTGCTTTGCTACTAGTAGCAAAGACCATTACATTGGATTGTTTCACAATGTTTTACTTTCTGTGTTCAATGTTTTTCTGGTCATTGCATCAGTTCATTGAGGTTCTCCCAGTTCAGATGTAAAACTTCCAGATCATCAGTCCTTACAGCACAATAGTATTGCATCACTATCCTATACCACAACTTGTTCAGCCATTCCCCAACTGAAGGGCATCCCCTTATTTTCCAATTTTTTGCCACCACAAAGAGCACAAACTATGAATATTTTTGTACAAGCATTTTTCCTTATTATCTCTTTGGGGTACAAATCCCACAGTACTGCTGGACCAAAGGGTATGCATTCTTTTAAAGCCCTCATGCAGAATTCCAAATTGCCTTCCAGAATGGCTGGATTAATTTACATCTTCACCAGCAATGCATTAGTGTCCTAATTTTCTGGCTTGATTTCTTTACCTCTTCACCAACCATATTACTCCTGACCAGGTATCCTTTTTGTCTTTCTCCCTTTCCAGCCCCTTTCTTCCCCCATTAAAATAAAAAAGGTAGAGATTATTTTCTTTGCTTGTGTCTGTTATCTCTAGAACTTAGCACAGTGCCTGGCAAAGTAAACATTTAATGAAAACTTTCTTTCGTTGTTCCTTCAAAGCATCAGACATATACGAATGTTCTTTATCTTAATTATAGAAGCAGAGAAATTTGGAGCAAGATGTAGCCTTATATATTACTAAATCACAAAGTCATAGCACCAATTAATTGACAAGCACTTAATAAGTGCCTACTATGTTCCAGGCATTAAGAATACAAAGACAAAAATGAAACAGTTCCTGCACTCAAGAAGGTAACATCTCTAGTATTTACATTCACAGATAAGTCAAAGCCCATCAATTCTAACTCACTCACTGTTAAAAAGAACTGTAGGCTCAGTTAAGAGAATTAGTCAAAGCTCACATAATGAATAAGTATCAGAACCAGAATATGAACCTAGTCCCTCTGATTCTAAATATAGTGCTTTTTCCAATGCATACAACCCTGAAGTCAGTGGCATTCACTTTTCTATCCATTTCAAGGCCCAGTTCAAATATTCTCTCCTTCAGCTCACTGCAAACCAGAATGAACTCTCTATCCTCTGAAGTTTATAGTACTTACCATCTACTTGACACTTCCCACAAAATGCATTATCACATTATTTAATTTTTCATGTATGTATGGTTCCTATCTCTAAAGAGATTATAAAATTATATTGAAAATTGTTCAAATTTTGACAAAATAATGATAAAATTTGGAAAGATAAAAAAATCAAAATTAACAAGGGGAATGACAAAAAGAAGCAGTGTCTTTGCTTCTTTTTGTCATTCTCCTTGTTAATTTTGATTTTTTATCTTTCCAAACAGTATTGGAGAGTATTTTCTGACCTCAAATAATATTATAAACAGTGGTCATCTGGTATTGGTTAAAAATGTCTAGATCAATTGAAAAGGAAAAATCAGAAATAATGTAGATGAGTAACCTAATGTTTGATAAACCAAATAGTAAGGAAATACTAATGATGCCCTGCAAGTAAGTCTAGTTCTGAAAAAATCTGCCAACCTAAATTAAAAATTATTAACAAACTTATTGTGTTAGTTAAAATCACCTGGGGTTCTATTTGGAAGGATTGAACCTCAATATAGTGTTTGACAAACTTCTGTGGACCTGTGGGGGACCTTAAAACTACATTTCCCATGATTCCTCATGGCAGACAAGAAGTGTAATGATGTAAGAGAGGGGATAAGACTCCTGGAGTGAGGATGGGCTGTATGTTTTGTAATCTATAATGTAAAGTTTAAATTCTTCGAGAGTAATTTCAGGATAAGGATTGTACCATCTCCCCAGAATCCAGACGACGAACCTGTTTGGTGGAGGCACCAAAAGATGCCTGAAGAGCCTTCACTGGATCATGAAGATCCAAATTTGAATTTTGGGACGCAGTTGATTTGAACTATGGGGGTTGAATGAATTGAATGCATTTATTTTAAATGGACACTCTTATGCCAGTGGGGGACTGCCCCAAATTGGCTTTTTGTCAACTCAGCTAGCTTTTGTCCTCTTTTCTTTTGGTTTAAGATCAACTGAAAAAGACCAGTCTTTTTCAATGGATCTCAGGGGTGGTAATGTGTTAGTTAAAATCACCTGGAGTTCTATTTGGAAGGACTGAACCTCAATATAGTGTTTGACAAACTTCTGTGGACCTGTGGGGGACCTTAAAACTACATTTCCCATGATTCCTCATGGCAGACAGGAAGTGTGATGATGTAAGAGAGGGGATAGGACTCCTGGAGTGAGAATAGGCTCTCTCTCGTTTTAGCTACCTGGGCACGCAAAGGTAGGAGAGGTAAAATGGCTGAGGCGGCAGTTTGAAAACTTAAGGCGCGTGATCTAATGATTTTTATCTCTATCAGCATGGCTTTTATTAAAATACTATTCTCCCTTTTAATCTCGGCCTTCATCATTTTTAATAACAACATTATACGAACTTTAGGTCCAACTGCAAGCAGAATGGATTAAATAGCCTTCAGCTTCCCTGCAGCATTCCTCTCCCAAAGTAGTGGAGCTAGGAGGAAAAACAATTAACTGTACCTCCTACTCATCCCTACAATTAGCTCAGAAGTCTCATGAACACTTTCTTCAAGGAAGAGACCGTTTGCAGTATATGTTGAGGTTCAAATACCATCTCAAAATTGATTACATTTTAACTGATAAGAAATGATTCATTACTAATGCGGGGGCCATTCCTGAATCAGCTGTGTAAAGTCAACCCACCAACAATTTATTACAGAAAATTAGAAAAATAAAAATAATAAAAATATGTAGTGCACAATTAATCTATTCAAAAAATTACTGATAATGAAAATCATAATGAACAAAAAGGTCATAGACAAAGGCTATAATAATTTCATATAGAAATTTAACTGACAAAAATCTATTGCCATAGCAAGGAGACTTTAAGTAAATGAAACAAGCAAATAAATAAATAAACTTTAAAAGCAGGGGGGGAGGGGAGGGGCAGCTGGGTAGCTCAGTGGATTGAAAGCCAGGCCTAGAGACGGGAGGTCCTAGCTTCAAATCTGGCCTCAGACACTTCCCAGCTGTGTGACCCTGGGCAAGTCATTTGGCCCCCCATTGCCCAGCCCTTATCACTCTTCTGCCTTGGAGCCAATACACAGTATTTACTCCAAGACGGAAAGTAAGGGTTTTAAATTTTAAAAAAAAAATAAAAGCATGTTAGCAAATTTACTTGGTAGCAAAGAAATAGAATTCAAAGGCAATACAGGTTTAGAACATTAACTCATTTGTAAAATTTTAAAGAGAAGAATAATGGAAAATATTGAATCATATCACAAAGGAAAGAAGTTGTACAAGGTAAAATCAGTTTAAAGAGTTTTCCAGGAGATCCAATTAAAGACATCCTAAGACATTAAAGAAAGAAAATAGGTAAAAATAAGAAGGAAAAAAGTGGAAAAGATCTGCAAAGATTTTCATAATAATTTGTTTTTACTATCAAGGACAGTGGAGCAACCATACTGAAGACTCTCACACTGGAATTGTAGATGCTTAAAGCAGAGGCAGAAATAATAATAAAGAGAATAAATATGGGGAAAGAAGTTGAAACAGACCAAGTATACATATAGAAGATCCATCCTAGAGAATTACAACTGTGAGAGCATTAAGGAATGAATTCACAAGCTATCTAAAGGACAGTAAGCTATCAAAGACATAGACAAAAGTTGGATCTTCTACTTTTTTTAAAGGAAAATAAGAGAACATAAAAAAACTACTAACTTCTATGCCTACATTTCCCTCCACATGTAGTTTTTATGACTTACCTACATATGCATTGAAAACATCCTCAATGACAGTATTAGTAGAGAAAAAAGGGTGGCTTTTTTTAATGTTTGTTTTACATTATAAACATGTCTTTGAACTACTTGTCTACTTTCTTTAGATAAGCAATCAGTCTAATTTGTAATTATGCAGAGATATTAAATCAGAAGTACCCACCTTGATTACACCTAGATCCTAACTATTATTCGGTGTTTTCTCTCTTAAATGAATGATATCTCAATGTCATGCTGGGAAATTATTCTTCTTGAAATTTGCTTGATTTTTATCAAATAAATATTTTATCCTAATAGCCTTTACCCTAAATAAAATATTATTACCATATTATAATCCATCAGAAATATAAAATACAAAATTCCATTGTGCTCATTATTTATTATGAAAATAATAATTTTGATTCAGTAGAAGAAAACTCTGCCTTAAAGATTCTCTTTCAATAAGTTGTTACCCACTCATACAGCAAAATTATGAAATATTTGTTCAAAGACCTTCTTTGTAAACATCAGGTGAGATATAAAACTGGGAGATATGATACACAATTAATCTATACAAACAAATTACTAATAATGAAAAGGTATTTGCCATTATGATAGAGAAGAGATCTGTCCATAGTACAAGTTGAAGAAGCCTATTCATCATATGGAAGGTGAAATTCGCCATAAATTCAGACTCATAGATTGCATTAAACCTCAGGACACTATAAAATCTCTTATAAGAGGTCTAACCTAAAAAAAATTTGGGTTAATTATTCCCACAGGGGGAAAAAAAAAAGGTCTGTTACCTAGATGATGACATATAATTGGATGGCCAGCTTGTAGAGCTTGTCTATCAACATGTGTATTTGGGATGGAATGTATAAACAGACCCAGAAGTTGGGCCCAGAAATAACCAGAAGACGAAAATAAGCTAAATTGTCTCTAGGAAACTGCAAAGCTACTAAGAATGAACTTTTTAGTATAAAAGAATAATTACAAAGTATAAATGATCACATCAAAACATGTCCCAAATCACTAAAATTAAGAGAAATACAAATTAAAATAATTCTGGTTTCATTTTATATTATGAAAATGGATAAAAAAAGACATAACAAAGGGTCAGTATTGGAGTGACTAAAACTTATTGTTACATTTGCACACTGTTACATTTATGGTGAAGAAATATACTGATCTGAACTGACAATACACAGTATTGACTCCAAGACAAAAGGTAAGGGCCCTAATAAATAAATGAATAAAAGAGCAAATGAATAAATAAAAGAATGGATGAATAAATAAATAGATGAATGTATGAATAAATAAATATGAGAATTATGGGAGTAGAAATTCAAAACATCATCACTTATCACATGTATATAAGGATACATTATTTGGGGTTTAGGCTTTAAAAAATTGCTCTATAGCAAAAATGAATAATATGGAAATAGGTATCAAGGGATAATTTGTACAACCTAGTAGAATTGCTTATTGACTTTGGGAGAGAGGAGAGAAGAGAGGAGGGAAAGAAAATGAACCATATAAACATGGAAAAAAATTTTAAATAAAAATTAAAAAAAAGAAATAAATATATTGATCTAACCATTATCAATATCAATTTGGAATTACGTAAAAAAAAAGTGACTAAATTTTCCTTACCCTTTGGCCTAGAGATCTTACCACTGGGCATAAACTCCAAGGATGTCAAAGAAAAAAATAATGGTCAAATATATGACAAAATAGCAATGGCAGCACTCTTTGTGGTAGGAAAAAATAGAAACAAAATGGGTGTTCATTAGATGAATGATTAAACAACTATGGTATATCAAAGAATTAAATTATTATTCCCCAATAATATGAAAAATTCAGAGAAACATACATATGAATTGAAGCAGAAAAAAATCAATTTAAACCATGAGAACGAAATGAAAAATTCACTTGAAGGGAAGTTGAACCCTGAATAACTGAAAAGCCAATGAAAGTCCCACAGAATAGATAGTGAAACAAACAATCCCCATCAAGTTGGAAAGGCATGAAAGTATCAGGGCAAAAAATATATGGCCTATGTTGTCCCTGCATCAAATGTTTTTGGCGATTGGGGCAGTGGGGGTGGTAGGGGGTATTGTTTTTTGTCACAAGGAAGTATTAGTTAATTATAATTGGGAATTTCAAGTAGATAAGAAAATTATTCATCTACTTGATCCATTTAACCCAATCTACTCACCCCAAACACACACTCACTTGTTTTCTCTCTTTCTTTCTTCCCTCCCATTTCCATTCTTCAACTCAGCTCTATTCACTTTCATAAGTTTCACTTATGCTAAATATACAGTTAAGGTACAATAACAGGAAGAATAAAAGTGTAAATTGTGTATGGGGAAAGGAAAATCTCCACAACTACTTAAAAGGAATTTTAACTTCTACTAAGTTATATGATCAAAGCAAAAACTATAAAGTAGATTACATGATATCAAGTATTTCAAACTATGCAAGATGACTTTTTTCCACTATGTTCTCAAAGCTAATTTCTGAAACAAAAAATTCAGGAAAAGAAAATTTCTTCTTTCAATCAAAGATTAAGAGATAGAAAAGTTTTACATTTTCATAGTTAAGTGTTCATCTTATTGAAGGCAATATTTGAAAGGGAAGCGGTTTTGTCTATAAACTTTCTAAAAAAAGCTGATTATTAAGTAAAAAAAAAATCATTCAAAATGTGACACTTCCTAGAATTAAATTTATAGATAAGGGGCAGCTGGATAGCTCAGTGGAGTGAGAGTCAGGCCTAGAGACAGGAGGTCTTAGGTTCAAACCCGGCCTCAGCCACTTCCCAGCTGTGTGACCCTGGGCAAGTCACTTGACCCCCATTGCCCACCCTTACCAATCTTCCACCTATGAGACAATACACCGAAGTACAAGGGTTAAAAAAAAAAAAATTTATAGATAAGATATTTTAATTACCTACTCGGGACAGAAATTTATATTCAGATTCATCAAACTGGTTTATTAAAAGGTTTTCATGTATTGTTTTGCCCCTTCGTTTAACATAGTATGAAGTGCATACTAGGAGCGTAATAAAAATCTGCTGATGGGATATTCAAATAAGTGAATAAAATAAACAGTATAAACAAAAGCATAAATGCTTAGTCAAATATTAAAAATACAAATCCAAAATTAATTTTAAAAATATTTATTAAAAAGCTATAATGTAAAAAATACTGTGCTAAACACTAGTAAAATAATTAAGAAAGATAGCCTCCTTGCATCTTATATGTATTATAAGAGCATAAAATTATAAAAAAGTTATTAATTGATTGTATTAATAATTAATAGATTAATTATGATTACATAAGTATGTGAGTTAAAAAATAAAGTACTGTGAGTGATCTGAGAAAGAAAACTTTGTAGACAAGGAGGATCAAAGACTTTTTTAAAGTATTTTTTATGTAAAGACCTTTTACTTATTTGTTTATTATTTTTTAGAATATTTTTCCATGGTTACATGATTCATGTTCTTTCCCTCCCAAAGACGACTTTCTAAAGGAGGTAGCATTTGAGTTTGGATAAAAAATATGTGAGGTTGGGCATGGTGATATACAACTATAATCTTTGCTATCAGAAAGCCTAAGTTTAGTAAATCACTTGAACCCAAGAGTTCTGAGTTGCAGTGGGCTAAGCCAACATCCACACTCACTCTAACATTAATTGAGTGTGTCCCCAGGACCCCTACAAAGACAATAGATAAATGGTCAAATGAGGCAGTACGTAAGGGAATCAATCTATGCTAAAAACAAAATATGGGGAAAAAAGTTCTAAACCATTAATTAAAAGATAAATAAAAATTAAAACAAATAATACTCTGAAGTTCAATTTTATACTTAAATTGGCAAAGATGACAAAATGGAAAATGACAATTTCTTTTTTTTTTTAAACCCTCATTTTCTTCCTTAGAATCAATACTGTGTATTGGTTCTAAGGCAGAAGAGTGATAAGGGGTAGGCAATGGGGGTCAAGTGTCTTGCCCAGGGTCACAAAGCTAAGAAGTGTCTGAGGCCAGATTTGAACACAGATTGGCTATACAACCCTGATGACTGACAATCTTTTAGTGTTTCAGTCAGTTCTGGAAGACAATAAGTTGGAAAAAGGGCATCAAGCTGCACTAGCAGAGGTGCAGAATGAAATATACATTTTCAGATATAGCTAATGTATGAATTTATTTAGCTTAACATGATACAAGAAAATGGTATTTTATTGGTTTGAAGGGAAAGAATTAAGAGAAAAGGATATAGTGATAGATGTTAAAAAAAAAATCCAAAAAAATATTTGAAGGAAGTGAACAAAAGAGATGAGAAGATTCAGAGGACAACATAGACAAGTGAGACAACTTTGAAACTAGTGAGTTAAATATATTATGAACTTTTTTTAAAATGCAAGCTCTACACAAAAGAGATAATTTCATATGCAATGCTCTTTTTCTGTTCTTTGTATAAAAATATTATTGGTTGGTGTTATCTAGATAAGAAGAGCAAAAAAAAAACAAAAAAGCCCCATCAGTTGAAGCCATAGGACTGATAGTTAAGAGAGTAAAAGGTTACAGATAGAACTTAAGGGAATATCTACAATAATTGTTCAGGAAAATAGCTAAGGAGCCAATGAAGGAAATGAACAAGGAAAAGATCCAGGAGTTTCTGGTATCTCTGAAATCCAGCAAGAATAAAGAATCCAGAAATGGTTCAACACTGACAAAAGTCACAGATTTTAAGGAAGTTTAAGGAAGATGACTGAAAAAGACCACTAGATTTGACAATTTAAAAGTTCTTATGATCCTTGTCTAGTAGTTCTATCAAAGTGGTAAGTATAAAAAATCAAACTAGAAGAGATTGAGTAAAAAGTAGGTAATTAAAAGTATAAGCATTGGCTATAAATTTTTCAGCTTTATTAATAATGGGAAGAAAAAATATAGGACAGTGATCAAGGGAAGGGCTATTTTCTAGATATAATGATACCTGCGCTTGTTTGCTTTCAAAGAGAAAAGGGCTAATAGAGAGGGAGAAAAATTAGATACATGAGAGGAAAAAGGACAAAAACAGAATAAAACCATGGAAAAAGGAGAAGAGAATGAAATCAAGGGTACAAGTAGAAGAAATAGTCTCAGTGAGCAAAAGTCTTTTTTAAAATTCTATTTATATAAATGAATACTTTGAATAAATTAGTTTTTATCTATTATTAAAGGCACCAGAAAATATTTCTACTTGAAAACAATTACCAGAGAGTTCTGAATAAACCTGAAAGGAATAAAATTCCATTACTTTTTAAATGCTCATTAAATTAGACTGATCATTAATTTGTCACGGTTTTACTATAATCTATGATGAGCATGGTGAAAAGGTGTAGAGAAACAATAATTTTTTAAAGAATATGAATATAGCCTGGACATGGTGACTCACACCCATAATGCTAGCTATTGGAGAGACTGAGACTGGCAGATCTCCAGAGCTCAAGTAAGGAATGAACCACTATGTTGCGTAAGGAGGAAGTCAAGTTTGAAACAGAACAGGTCAAGACCAGTAGTGAGACCAGTACTTCCAGAATAAGTGAGATAAGGGACCGAGTTTTGAGGGAAAAGAAAAAAGGAAAGAGGAGGAAAAGGTTGTTTTCTCTTAAATGTGTTTTGTTTTTAATTTTATCTTCATGATTTTTCTGGAAGAAGGCATTCCTGGTGAGGATGCTCCCAGTAGTTATTGTGAAATTTTCAGTCTTAAAAAATTGCCAGGGGAGATTGAGAGGATATATGCCTTAGCTGATGGTCATGCTGCCAGAAGCAGGCCCAAACTAAAGTCTTCATGATTTAATTTCAGCTCTTTATATCAAAAAATACCATTATATTCCAAAAATAGGAGTAGAGAAATGATTATATTGAAAAAAGTAATTTCATTTCCTTTAAGATTTACTAACCAATTTAAGACCTTGTCATCAAGATGCTGAATACATTTGTGACAAGAATGTGCTCTAGTAATATAATTTATAAGAAACAAACTTAACTATCATGCCTGAAGGAAAATAAATAGTTCCCCTTGGAAAGGGAAAACATCTAAGAATAAAATAATTTGTATTCTAAAGTTATCCATTAATATATCAAAAAAGTACACAACTATGAACAAAATTAATTTTTAATATTTATTTTGGACACCTGCTTTGCTCCCATCCACCTGCTTTATTGAAGAAAATGCAACTTATGAAGTTTAATTTGAAATCAGCTCTTTATTAGTCAATTGCAAATAGTTTAAATTACCTATGTAAATGAAATAATTTTTCTCATTGAAGTTAGTTTCAATGAGAAAAAAGTAACAATAAAACAGTTAACTAATTTATTTAAATAATATAAACTCTGCTTTTAAAAAAACCCTCAAAATCCAAGTTGTCTCACAGGATATTAGAATCTAAACTTTTATCCAATTGATAATAATCTGTTAACCATTTATGGCAATTCAAAAACTATCTGGTACTTTTTATATTTTTCTATTTAAATACTATTTCCCGCTAAAGATAACATAAAGAAATTCTTCAAAAGTTCTGGCCAACAAAGCTGTGTCTGGGAATGTATTTGGATTGTTTTCAACAGGATGTTATATGTTATTTTTGTATAAATAATTGCCTAGAAAACTTAATGTCTTTTATATAAAATGAAAATTTTATTAACCAACATCATGAAAGTAGTTCTATGAACATTAGAAACTTCCTTTATATGTAGCATTTCAAAACTTTGCTTTAACGCTTCATAGCTGGATTATCATCTATTATACCTTCTACCTATGATTATAGACCTAAGGCTCTGTTCTAAGCCATTGCAATTGATCATCATTAAATCTAGAGCCAGAAGAGCATTTTATAGCTGAGGAAACTGAGGCCCGGGGGCTAAGAGGCTTGCCCAAGGTCACAGAGGGAGTAAACATTGCAAGTAGGATTTGAAGCAAGGTCATCTGACTCCAAAATCAGTGATTTATACACTGTAACATTTTCTTCTCATTTATTGCTAAACTCTTATTTGGTGATCCTATTGCATTCATGGATTTAATTATTGTCTCTTCAGAGATAATTGCCAGAGGTATATACCTAGTCTTCATCAGTCTTTTCAGTGCTTACTGGACATGCTTACTGAACGTTTTGAACTGATGTCTGGAGACTAGATCTTTGTCCCTAAATTCACTCCTCTTCCAAACTTCACTATTTCTATAGCGGTACCACTATCTATCTAGTTACCTAGTTTAAAAATAGTTTCATTCTAGACTCATCATTCTCACTCATTCTACATTATCTACTAAGTGCTGAGCGGCACACTGGATAGAATGCTGGACTTGGATTCAGGAAGAGTTGAGTTCACATCAAGCCTCAGGCACTGACTTACCTGTGTGACCCAAGAAAAGTCACTTAACTTCTCTCTGCTTCATTTCCCTCATCTATAAAATCATAGTAATAATAGCATGCTATTATTCTGATATGGTTATCTGCTATGACTATCATAAGACTAAAATGAGTCAATGGTTGTAAAGCATTTTGCAAACTCTAAAATGTTATATAAATGCTAGCTATTATTAAGTTGCCAAATCTTATCATTTCTACCTTCACAATATCTTCTGTACTCATTCAACCCCACCATAGTTCAAATTCATTATCTCTTGCTAGATCTACTAAAATAGCTTTCTAACTAGTTTCCCTGCTTTAATTTCTCTTCATTTCAATATCTTCCATGCAGCTGCCTAAGTGATTTTCACAAAATGTATGGATCTGACTAAGTCATGCCTCCCTCTCAATAAACAGTAGCTTCTTATCAACTCTAGGATCAAATACAAATTAATCTAATTTATATTTAAAGCTCTTCACAAACAATACAGATGCTCAATGCCTGGGGAAAAGCTAAATAAATCACAGTACATGAGCGTAATGGGATATTACTGTACTGTAGAAATGTGTGTAATGAATTCAGAAGCATGGAAAGATCTACATGAATTGGTGAAGAATGAAATAAATAGGACCAAGGAAACAAACACATTATAAAGACTGTAACAATGTTATATAAGTGTTAAGGGTCACATACCAAAAAATTAAAAGTGAATTTAACAAATTATAAAAATTAAGCATGATTCAAATGAAGAAATGTAAGAAGACATTCCCAATCCCACCCATTCATGGAGATGGGAGGTACACGAGTGTTACACATGGCATATACTTTCAACTTTTTAAATGTATCAAACAGCTGTGGTTTTTTTCTCTTTTAAAAATACTACTGGTTATATGGAATGGCTCTGTGGAAGGGATAGACCAGAGGTCGGCAACCTTTTTGGCCGTGAGATCCATAAATGCCACATTTTTTAAAATGTAATTTCGTGAGAGCCGTACAGTGCTCACAGTGCAGCTCCTGTAACAGCGCCTGAAAAAAAAATTGACTTTATGGCTCCTGCAGAAAGAGCCATATCTGGCCCTCAAAAGAGCCAGATATGGCTCGAGAGTCATACGTTGCCAACCCCTGGGATAGAGGGTTCTAGAGATAATTATGATGACATAAGCAACAGAAGATAGCAATAAAAACTTTCTAGAAAAAAAGTTCTTCACAACATGACCCCACCCTATCTTTCTAATCTCATTAATACTTTACTCCCCACTACACACATTGTCCCAAAGGCCAGCCATAATAGCTTTCTTGCTATTTCTCACATGTAACACTCCTCTGCCTTGAAACCTTTACCTTGGCTATTTGGAACACCTGGAAGGTTCTCCTTTCTTACCTCTCCATTCTAGAATCTCTGGTTTTCTTTAAGCACAACCTTCTACATAAGGCCTTTTGGGATCCTCCCAGGCTGCTAGAGACTTCCAGGTCAAAGCTTTTGCTTTATATGTTTTTATTACATCTGTATTCATAATACTGCTGCCACCACTTCTCTCCCTCATTACAATATAAGCTTGAATAGGGCAAGGCCCATTCCCCATACCACATGCTGTGTTTCTTACTTTCCGGACTTTTAATACCTTACATCTCAGCTGAAGTCTCACCTTGTAATTTCTCTCAGCACCTGGGGCCTCCTCCATCTATGTCCTCAAGGTAGAACATCCCCTTTGTTATGCCAGCCCCCTTCTCTCACTGTTGAATTTTCCTCCTGGGAGCCTCAATTTTGAGTTAGGGTCCAGGGCTGCCATCCTTTTATTTCCTTCCCAGCTATGATTCTGACTTTTAGGACTTCACCTTTCCCTGTCTTGCCCCCAGCTTTTCAAAACCTTTTGAGGGTTATTTTTCACCTATTAGAATGTAAGCTCTTTGTTGGCAGAGATTGTTTTTCTTTTTGCTTGTATTTGTATCCAGAGCACTTGGTATAGTTCCAGGCATGTAGTTAAGTGCCTAATAAATGCTATCTGCTTATCTTTCATTTTTATCTCTGTTTTCCCTGCACCTAGTTCAATGACTGGCAAATAGTAGGTGCTTAATAAAAGTTTGCTGTTTGCTAATAAAACAAAAGCTTTAACCTTATTTTTCTCTTCTGTTTCTATTTCAACTAAACATCTATCTAACAGCATTTTTTTTTGAGTAAAAAGTTTGGAGGATAGGTATATAGAACAAGGAAATAAAATAAAAAATGCACGTTAGTGTGTAAAATCACATAATTTATTAATATGTATATTTTACTTAAGTTTAAACTACATATTCCATTATAATACGTTTTCCCCTAATATTAACAAATAAATAAAACTTGAATGCGAACCAAAACCAGAATGGCTGGAGAGGCAATATCCTTTCCACCTAATAAAACACACATAAAAAACATCTTTTGAGGCCCTGGTATTTTATATGGCACTTTAAGTTTCACTAAAAGCTACATATACATGGATAATCACAACTCTAAGGTAGTATCATACTTCATCTTACAGATGAAGAAATGGACACTCAGAGGTGTTAAGGGACTTACCCATGATTACACACTGTGTCAGAAACAAAATTCAAACTCAGGCCTCCAGGACCACTGGAAACTACAAATCTTTCAGGTAAAATGTTGCAAAAGTTACTGCCAAAGGATGGGAATATTTAAGTTACAGATCAGTATTTCTCTTTCTCTTTCTACCATTTAAAATACACCACTTGTTGATTCATTTTCCTTTTCATTATTTTCCCATGCTATATACTTCACTGATAAAAATTCCTCTGCTGGATATTATCCAGATAAATCAGCTCTTCATATTTCTGGTTTTCCACTTCAAGTCTCTCCCCCCTCCAGGCTATCTTCTACCCACTGCTGCCAAAGTGATTTTCCTTAAGTCAAAATATAACCATGTAACTCCCTACTCAACCAACTCCAGTAATTTCCTATTGCCTCAAGGATTAACTATAAGTTCTTCTAAAGCTTTTAAAATCCTACACATCCTGATCCCAAACTATTTTTCTAGCCTTACTGGACACTCCTCCTCCTCCTCTTCCACTTTACAATCAAGACAAATTGGCCTTATGTTACTCACACACTCCAATCTACCTCCCACTTCCCATATGTGTTAAGATTAAAATGATAAATGATAAAAGACTGATATAATAATAGAAATTAGTAGTTTAATTAAAACCATGGCCATGTTGGTAAAATATATATATATGACCGCGCCTATCTTTTAAATTTACCGCCTGAGCCCATTCTCTCTCCCACTCGCCAGTCAGCTCCTCAGGAAGACCAAGGGCCTTGTTTAGGCCCTCCTCTGAATTTAAATTGCCCCCTGCGTGGGGACCTTTGACGTCCCCACGCCCTAAGACCCATTGGAATCACAGGTAATGTAGTCTCAAAACCCCCACGTGTCCATAGGGAGTCTGCTAGACACTTCCCTGAATTTAAAACAAACAATACCTAGTTACTAGAGTTCACATCCTCCTCACCTCTACCTCAAAAAGAACCTCTTTTTCCCTAAGATTTATCCCAGGAACCATATGCTGCATAAACCTTTCCTGATAACCCCAACTGCTACTGCCTTTTCTCCAGGGGTTTAATGGAACCAGGCTAAACCAGCCTGTGAGAATCAATTGCTCAATTTTCGGAATAGTGATGAATAAATAAATGAATAAAAATGTATTAAGTGCCAGGCCCTGTGCTAAACACTGAGAACAGAAATAAGGAAAAGACAGTCCTTGTCCTTAAGGAACTTACAATCTAATGGGGGAGTGTGAGTATTTACACCACAGAAACCAAAAAAATGCTACAAATCAAGCTTGACTTAACTATCTGTTGAATGGACTTTTAAAAATGATGGCGAAAATGTTAATACTGTAGATTAAATCTACAAGTGCCTACACTGTATCTTCCACTGTATCTGTATTTCCGGAGCCTCTTAACACAGTTCCTGGCACATAACAGGTGCTTAATAAATACCTAATTCTGACTGACTGATGATGCAATTTTTTTCCACTACAGAGGACTTTTCTAGCCATTTACTATCTATCTATTAGGTTTTCAAAAATGGAACAGACTGCCTTGTTAAAAGGTCACCCTTCCAGAAGGCATTTAAACATAAGACATGTTGCAGAAAACACTCTGTATACAACAGAAGAAATCATACTAGATGACAACTATAGTCTTATCTAAATGAAATTTGTTCTATGATTAAATGTAAAAATAATTTAAAATCTAGAATTTTAATACTGATAATACACATTAAACTTGTTTTATAAAATGTTTTGTTGGTTAGGTTTTCCTGTTTCCAATTGAATTTAGCCTTTCCTAGAATGAAAACATAACATAAGATTATCTCATTTCTACAGAAATGAGATAATTAAAAATTTTGAATAAAATACAACTCTTTTTAAAAAGTATTTCCTCATATTGTTTAAATGTTGAAACTTTATATTAACTAATCATTCTAATCCTCAATCTACGGATGCTTATAAAGAAAAACAATCTCTTAAGTTTTCCTCTACAGTTTAAGGCACTAAGAATGCTCTTACAGCAAAAGCCATTTGTTGTTTCAAAGTTGTTTCTCCTGGCAAATTTCTTTACTGTCTGGCCAAGTTTTGTGTTAAAAATAAAGTACAGTATTACAACATCCATCAACATTTAATGTGTTTAATGATCTATGAAAGCAAAAATACAATGCTCTTTCTGAATTAGTCAATTTAAGAATTTATTTATAATTTCAAAAGGGTACATAGCTTTTAAGAGTTTAAACCACTTAACTGTTATGAATGTATATGAAAAATAAATTAATCTTTCAAATGGCTATGAAACGACACCTTTTAAGACAAGTTGCAAAAATAGCAAAAACACATTTAAAAATTTAACAGAATAAATGTCTTTTTATGTCACCTTCCTGTCTGAACAATACTGGCTGCTTGCCTTTCCTCAAATACCATAGTTATTTAAGGGTAACAATTTTTATGTGGCTTTTGTTAATTCTAAAAAAAATGAGTCAAAAGTTACTGAACACTTAAGATGAAAATTACTTTTAACGTCTAATGCATCAGTGTTCTCGACAATATAATGTGACAATAACATAAGACAGACAACAAACATGAACCAAATCTGTGAACAGTTAAGATTTTAAGATGGAATTGTTGAAGGGATGTTTTTGGAGGAGCAAGTGGTTCAGGGACTCTGATAATACATATCATCTATGATAAAGAAGTTCCTGTTGCTAGGAATTATGAAATTCACATCAATGTCTTTGAGTGTAAGCTTGGTTAGATATTACATAGTACACCATCTATCACTAAAGTGATAATCCCTTGTAAGCTGAGAATATTTCTTGGTTGTATAGTCTGTTTCTAAGATATGACTGTCTATAGTAACTAGGGTAGACTAAAACTCCCAATGATTTCCAGTTGTCATAAGGACTAAAATATATAAGGACTAGACTTATTAGGATTTGCTATTTTCTTTTCAATTTAATTATTGTTCTTTAATAAACAAAAATCTATTTTCTCTCCTTCCAACTCCATTAAAAAATAATAAACAAAAATCTATTTTCTCTCCTTCCAACTCCATTAAAAAAAGAAAAACAAAGTCCTTATAATAAATATGCAGTCAAGCAAAACAAATCCTTGCCTTGGCCATGTCCAAAAAAAATAGGTTTATCCCAGAAAACTGATAACAGAGCATGTTACCTACCTTCCCCAGAAAGAAGTGATAGACTCCGGATTTTTTTTTCCAACCACATACTCCTAAAGAGATGTAATCACTATCTTGTATCTACAAAATGGGCCCTGGAACTGTTCTCCATCCCAATTAAGATGTGAATAAGAATATTATGGTGTCGTGTCTGAGAACCAAAGAGCTCTTGGTGTTAATGCCTTAGATCTGTTTTTCTGGATAATCCTCTGGCCCCTTGTACTTCTAAAGACTCTGTTTCCTAACTGTCTGGCTAGATTTTTGACCATACCTTTATTTGTTCTTGGGTTCTCATCTGCCCAACTCTTTGCCCATATTACCTGCCCTGCCATTCAGTATTTATCTACATTGATTTCTTGTCTGCATGGTTCCTGACACAATGACTATCCTGAATACCACTGTCCTTTTTTCTGACTCCTCAACCTTTGATAAATGTTTGCTTCTGTATTCCTCACTAAGTAGTCAGCTGTTGAATTTTTGTCTAACATGGATCCATATCTCTAGTACATGATTATCGCTTCTGAAATACATACCTTCCCTGTCTTTATACCCTTTTATAACATGTTTGGACAGTACTTTAAGGTATGGCCCCAGAATGGACCACTTTCATTGGCAAGGAAAGAGGTTATACATAGGGATAATATATTGGCCAAATGTTATTCTCTGCAATGTATACTGTACCACATGATAAACCCGAATTCTAGTTATGTCCTTAAAGAATATCACCAGCAACCTTATATTTATTCCATTATATATTTACTCCATCTAAACAATATTCAACAAAAAGAAAGCAAGCAAGATGTTGATATCTTGCTATCTTCCTCTGATATTTTAATTAATACATGCCATTTCTCAAATGTACTCAGAATTTTTTCATTGAGGATGGTCTATCTCTCTAGTTAAATCTTCCCCTTGTGACCAAAGGCGAACTTTTCCTAGATACCAGACCATAGTTATGGATGCAATTTGTGGCCAAAGAACAGAGTAAAATTAAAAGGGATGGAGAAGAACTGAATTTAAGGCTCCAGTTATTAGCACCATGCTCCAATGAACTGGGAATAGAACAAACAGAATCAAATGGAATACAAGCCATAAACACTACAATAAGACTGACTGTGCTTTACTATTAAAGCTATTAGTTGCCTGTCTTCAGAACATTTTGACTGTAACCCAACTCTTTTAAAATAAAGATCTATATTTATACCTTGCTTTTTAAGGTCTTCAATTTGTTCTTCCTTGAGATCCAACTGTTCTGTAAGTCTTGATGCTGAATCTAAGGCAGCATTTGCTTCTTCCAAATTTTCCTTTAAAGAAAGAATGCTCATTAGAATTTACTATACAAAATCAATGGCACAGAATTTAGTTCTAAGCTCTACACAACATATACAGAATAATTAAAACTGGAATATATTTGAGAAAGTCTACCAGGATGATTGACTCATACTCTGTTCTTTTTTACTCTTATCACACTATCTTTCCTAGAAGTAGCAACTTGATAATCATGATTTACATAATTTAATCACACCTTATAAAATTACAATAGAAAGTGAGGGAGAGTGGAGGAGAAAGTCAGGGTCTCTATAATCAGAGAAAAGGAAAACTAAAATGAATAGCTCTATAAATAAAAATGAGTATAAGATTGTGTCTGGTTTTGTAGGTATTACTTCCATTTCCCAATTTGGTTTGGCTACAGAGACTTAATCTGACTCAATTTTCCAACCTCAATTTTAAAATATATACAATAGCATCCCCTAATCCAGTTTCACTTATCCACAGTCAACCATGGGACAGGAAAATTAGGCAATTTGTTCCCGGTAAGCCAAAAATTCCATACAGCAGGCTGCTCTCTTCACTTTCTGCTTTCACATTCACTTTTTTCACTTTAATTTTATTTTTTTAGTGTTTTTCAAAGGAGAGCAAAGCCCTTGAAGTACCAAGTGGCAAGGACAGAAAGCCTCTATATATATTTACTAGACTACTTCATGGGTATGTTATGATTAAGTCATTTTGGTTTTGTATCAAAGTGCTTTCTATAATCACTTTCCTTTATACAGGGAATATATAGATATACACACATACCACACAAAAATGTGTGTATTCCTCCACACATGTGAGGAGAAGGAAATACATAATATTTTTCCTTTACTGTCTATTAAAAAAAGTGATTTTTCCCAAATACAGGTGTTCATTTATAATTTTATATCCATGTTTCATAAAGGAAGTCTTTGACCTAAGTGCAAGTATATATGTATAAGATAAGATATTATAGTCTATATGTATGTGCATGTAAATATATACAGGCTACAATTCTTCAATTATTTCTAAATATTTCTAAAATGCCTAGAGGCAAATAATTAATTTTTGACAGTGAGAAATATATGGTCTGGAGGTAAAATAATTTGCTCAAAGGTATAAATTCAAGTGCAGAAGCTACATTTTATGTCCTCTGAGTTTCTCTTTTAAGATTCTCAAGAGCTCTCAAATATTTATCTGGATTTTACATCATTTCACACACACAAGTTAATTGTTCAAAGAAATAAGAACAAATCTGGAAGATTTTTTGCATGATTAAATGGAAAATCTCTTCTACCTACCTGTAGTGATGTAACCTGTCCTTCCAGATTCTCTGCTTTTCTTTTCCACTCAGTCAATTCTTTCTTTTGCTTTTCTAGTTCAGCGGAATACATAGATTTTTCTTCTACAAAAAAGTTTATTATTTAAGTTTTTCATTTGATTTAAATTTTTGTACACATATTAATAAGCTTTCAGTAATGTAACAGAAACAACAGAAATGTTCCCTTAAACAGAAAGTTGCTGTGCTTTACCTTAAGACATTAACTTTAGACAAAAGATACTACTTTAAATAAAAGTAACATTATTATCTAAAAAGAAATGAAATTAGTTTTTAATTTATTTCATCTAGCCCTTGGGGGAAAATTATTATGTCTATTAGCATAGTTGCTCCCAGAAAATTATCTGAAATCATTTTAGCTGCTCCTCTCATTATCCCATTCAGAGTACACTTTAAGAACTATGATGACGGTTAATCAGTTATATACTTTTCAAAGAGTAGCAAATAATAGGTGAAAATCTTCTGAAACCCACTGCCAGCATTTGTGCAAAAAGAAACTTCCAATATACATTTTAATACTTATTGATGATCCTTTTTCCCTACAGAGGTCATTTGCCCTTTTCCCCACTGTACATGATGAATATTTTCCATTCTTAATTTCAAACATCTGAAATTTATATAAGAACTGAAATATAAAATGAGCTATTATTCATGTGTGACCCTCCATGGATATTTCCCATGGGTCAGCAGACCTCAAGAGTAAAGAGATTAGATTCCCCACACCTGATCATAAAACCTAAAATTAAGAGGAAAAAAAAACACTCTAGTTCATATGTGTGCTGGAGTGTGTCAGAGGGGGCTGCTCTCTTCCTCCTCTCCACAAGTGCTGAGGACACTCCTCAAATTATCCACCCTTCTGCCCAGCAACTCAATGGGAGCACTTCCTCCCTCTCCTGTCAGGGGTAAGGGAAGGGGGGCTCACATGTGGCGAGAGGGTTGCAGTTTAGGCACTCCATCTCTAAAAGGTTCATCATCACTGTCCTAGTCTCTATACATTTTAGATATATCATATAATTTACCTTGTTGAAATTGTTCTAGTACCATCTGTAGATTGGCTAGGGACAGGGCATACTGTTTTACTTGGTCCTGAGAAACAGAAAGCTGAAGTACAGTTTCATCTCTCTGCCTGGAAACTACATTCAATTGCTCTTGTAAAGATTCCACCTGGAGACTGGCTTGATGACTTAAACACAAAAACAAAAAAATTAAAACAAAAAACACTTTATTATTTAAAAATATACTGAAATACCTTAACAAGAATGGAACATTTACAAAATAGGCCTTTAACATGAACTATTTAGATGTTAATATTTTATTGATTAAATTAAATTGAAGTTAGAACCATCTTAATTGAAGAATAATTTTGAGTTAAATATTGTGATAGTGATTTTCAATAAATGGCAGTAATATAAAAATCAAGAATTAGGAGGCAAAGTAAGAAGTTCTTGGGAGTTATAGGTAACATCTTCCCATGTAGGAATGTGAACAGTTTAACGCTTGTATCTGAGAGTTCTATTCAGCTTTGGCTTTTTTCAACAAGAATGCTTGAAAGTCCTCAATTTTGCTGAATATTTATTTTTCCCCCTAAGGATTATACCAATTTTTCCTGGGTAGGTAATTCTTGGTTGTAATCTTAGTTTCTTTGCTTTCCAGAATTTCATGTTCCAGGCCCTCAGATCCTTTAATGTAGAAGCTGCTAAATGTTGTGTTATTCAGACTGTGGCTCTTCAATATTTTAATTGTTTCTTTTTTGGCTGCTCACAATATTTTCTCCTTAATCTGGAAGTTCTGGAATTTGACTTCAATATTCCAGGGAATTTTCATTTTGGGATCTCTTTTTGGAAGTGATCACTTAAGTTTTTCAATTTCTATTTTACCCTCTGATTTTACACTATCAGGGGCACTTTCCTCAAAAATTTCTTGAAAGGTGCTGTCTAGGCTTTTTCTGATCATGGCTAGTCCAATACTCTCCTCAATCTATTTTTCAGGTGAGTTGTTTTTTCAATTAGAATATTTGACATTTTATTCTATTTTTTAAAAATTCTCTTGACTTTGTTTTGTTTCTTAATGTCTTTTGTTGTCCTTAACTTCTACTTGCCCAAGTCTAATTTTTAATAAATTATTTTTTTCTGTAAGCTTTTGTACCTCTCTTTCTATTTGGCTAATTCTACTATTTACGCAGTTTTTTCTTCAATGGATTTTGTGTCTTTTTTTTTTTTTTTTTTTTTTTTTACCATTTGGCCTATTCTATTTTGAAGGTGTTATTTTCTTCAGTAATTTTTTTGTGCTCCCTTTACCAAACCATAGACTCCTTTTTCACGATTTTCTTGCCTTGCTCTAATTTTCCCTCCCAACTTTTCCTCTACTTCTCTATTTGATTTTTTAAAATCCTTTTGGACCTCTTCTAGGAATTTTTTGGGGCTTGAAAACAATTCACATTTTTCTGCGGGGCTCTGGAAATAGCAGTTTTGACTGTATTATCTTCTGAGTTTGTATTTGGTCTTTCCTATCTCCATAATAACTTTATATGATGTCTGTTTTTGTTGCTCATTTTCCCAACCCTTTTCTTAACTTTTACCTTAAAAATAATTAAAGTTTGACTCTATTTCTGTAGTGGAGGGGACCCTGTCCCAAGCTTTAAATTATTTTTTTTGCACAGCTGGTTTGGGAATTAATTCTACAGATCTATAAGTTTTTAATTCTTCTAAGGTGGTATGGGCTAAGGAGAGCTGTGTTTACTTCTTTCCTGGCCCATGCTCTGGTCTGTGAGTGACCACAATAATTTTTTCCTGCTTAAATTGTGACCAGAGTCCCAAGTTCCCCTGTGGCTGCAAGAACCATGTGTGCTAATGCTCCTCCTCATCCTGTATCCAGGACGGTGACCTAGTACTGTGTATGGGCAATACATCAGAGTCCTGCACACAGGGCCAACAAAGGGATCCCTAAAGTCACTTTCTGACAAGTTGTCCAACCCCCAATACTGTCTATGGGCTGAGAGCTCTGAAAGGCATTGCTGATGATTCAGCCTCTCTTCCCCCAAAGATCAGCACTGACTTGCCAAGGCAGAGCCTGTTCTAGCACACTGGTCTATGATCCATTCCCAACCCAATGTAACATACCTGTCCTGCCAACTTTATGAGTTGTTTCTGGATGGAAAATTGTTTCATCCCATCCTTTTGTGGGATCTGTTGATCTAGAATTTGTTTTGAGGCACTTTTAAAAAAGAATTTATTCCAAAATATCTCAGCCTCTCTCTCCCCTTCACACACCATCAAAGAACTAAACTATCACTCTTTGCAGATGATATGATGTTATACTTAGAGAACCCTAGAAAATCAACTAAAAAGCTAGTAGAAGTAATAATTTTAGCAAAGCTGCAGGATACAAAATAAACCCATACACCATAGAAGGCATTACCCAACAAAAAACAAACAAACATATATGTGTGTGTGTGTGTGTGTATATATATGTATATATATATATATATAAAACAATTATTTACAGCTACATAATTAATATTTGAAAAAACTATTTATGTCCACTTCCAGAGAAATAACTGATAAACAGAAGCTGGAAAGATATGTATTAATTATGACAAAATATTAATTATGTAGCTGTAAATAATGTTCTATTGGTTCTACTTGTTTCATTCTTCGTTACCTTCCCAAGTTTTTTTAAGATTAGCAGGCTCGTTTCATTAGTTATAAATTATTCTTGAGACATTGAGTTGTTTGAAGTGGAATTTGGTAGAGATCCAGGGGGAAGTGGGGTCCTTTCCTTTTCTTCACTATCTTGGCTCAACTCCTGCTATAACTCACCTTTAGTACATGCTTTGAAAAAAAAATAATTTTTTAATATCAAAGAGTGATAGTTTAGTTCTTCAATGATGTGTGAAGGGGAGAGAGAGGCTGAGCTATTTCAGAATAAATTCTTTTTAAAAGTGCCTCAAAACAAACTCTAGATCAACAGAACCCACAAAATGAGGGGGTGAAACAATTTTCCATCTAGAATCTCTATATATGAGATTCAAGTTTGTTTATGCATAAGTAATAATTTTTTCTAATTGCTGTATATAGAAACATTCATGTTTGTTGGTATTTGTCAAGCTAATAATTTTTTTAAAAGATAACTAATGGGGCAGCTGGGTAGCTCAGTGGACTGAGAGCCAGACCTAGAGACGGGAGGTCCTAGGTTCAAATCCAGCCTCAGACACTTCCCAGCTGTGTGACCCTGGGCAAGTCACTTGACCCCCATTTCCCACCCTTACCACTTTTCCACCTAGGAGCCAATACACAGAAGTTAAGGGTTTTAAAAAAAACAAACAAAAAAAAAACAAAAGATAACTAACATCTCCTGTGCAGACAAGGTTTTGGAAAATAATATTGTGGGTTTTTTTAAATTTAGGTTTACTCAAAGTAAAACTATAAGAAGCAATTTTAACTTATACTTTTCTTGGAAACTTAACGTGTATTTCTATTTAAGCTTTTTGCAATTACCTTCTTCAATATCTCAATAAATCTGTGGCCATATCAATTTGGTTACTTCTTCCAGTAGTCTAGGTCAAAATTTATTCACGCCCACATCCTTCTCTTCTCATAAATTTCAAAAAGGGTCTACCCAATACACTGAGAACCTTACTCTAGATTTACATGGCTCTCCTATGGTAAAGGAGTTGTCCATCTATTACCAATTGCTCTGATAAATAACCTACCACTTAATTTCCAATTGTAAAGCCTTTTTATAATAGCTTTTACGACACTTCATGTGTATATTTTGCATAACTGCATATAATTGTTATGAGGCATAATTCAGCATATTACTAAGCTGCAGTCTATTTATGCCTGCAATCCATTTCTCTAGTCCTTTTGGAAGACTCACAACTTTTTTTTCCAAGGACTATGACACCTTATGACTTATAGTCATATCCTATCACGCCAAAAAATGGTGTTAAAAGACAGATATTGTTTCATTCTCCTTAAGACAAAACCTCCTCATTATAACATGAATATAATGCCTGCCTATATATCAGTGAGTCCAATCCCTCACTTCATGGAGAAGAAAACTGAGAGCCATAGATCACAAAAAATATTAATGAGGCAGCTGGGTATAGCTCAGTGGATTGAGAGCCAGGCCTAGAGATTGGAGGTCTTGGGTTCAAATCCAGCCTCAGACACTTCCCAGCTGTATGACCCTGGGCAGGTCACTTGACCCCCATTGCCCACCCTTACCACTCTTCCACCTATGAGCCAATACACAGAAGTTAAGGGTTTAAAAAAAAAAAGGAAAAAAATATTAGTGGCAGGTTTGGACTACAAATATTGGCCTCTTGAATCAGTACTTATTATTCCCATAACAAGTTGCCCTACAAAAAACTGAGCATCAAATAATGTAATAAAATTCATAAAAATGGCAGAATATATAAAACCTTTAAAATTACACAAAGACATGGTATTATAAAAATTTGTGGTTTTTATAATATTTCAAAATAATTTCATGTTTTAATAACTTATTACATTGGTAAGAAAAAATTATTTTACTAAGCCAATATGAAATTTATTTAATATTAAGCATTTTACTTTATGACTAAAATCTGAAACAGATGACAATATTGTTCAAAACTGTTTTTCCCAATTTAAGATTTGAGAGAATTTCATATATCACTGATGTTTGAATAAAAATAATAAAGGTATTATGTAACTTGAAAATTGTTTATGTTTCTCTCAATACATTTCCAGGTTCAAGACATCATACCAAGCTGTATGGGGGAAAACAATGAATAAATATGAATCCCTTCCCTCAATATTATAATCTCAGAAGCAAAAAATATATCAATTCATGTTGCCCAATTACATTTCTATAATGTAGCTTACAATCTTCTTTCCCATTTTCTAGTTAATCTATAATACAAATTTAAACTAATATTCCATTGAAACACATAGGCTATAATTAATCATTTATCTAAAAAAATCTAAACTGTATGAAATGTATCAGTTCTTTGCTTAAAATTCAAAATCTAAAGATTTTTCACTGTCAGCAAAAAAATTTTGCACATATAAAAATGACTGGTGTCACATACTGTAATTCTAAAATTTTATTATTAAATGTTACCTGGCATTTTCCACTGCATTTGAGGACGAAATTAGTTTTTCTTCCAATATAGTAACTTTCTTTTTCAGTTTGGCTTCTCGATCTTCTGCAGCCAAAGCTTCACGGGTATATGAATCTTCTGTTTCTAAAAGATGGTTACGCAATCTTTCTAACTCCTGGTTTAATCGAGATTCTTTGTCACGAAAATGTTGAACCTAAGCAGAAGACATTTCTTTATGTTTTATGTTCATAATACTTCACTTTTTAAAATAAAATTATTTTATTTGTTATTAAATGTCACAACCATTAAGTGTTATTACTTTATAAATTATAAGATGTATTATTGTACCTAAGAATATAAGTTAAACACAAGTTGCTGACTTGGATTATTGGAGGGAATTTCTAGGCCAAGAGTTCCCCTAAATAGGTAAAAAAATCACTGTTCTGAATCATTTTTTTAAAGTACATAAACTTAGGGTAAACAATTGACTAGAAATTATCCTGTATTTTCATCTATCAGTACCCCTCTGTTTAAGTTTATAAACCTAGAAGGATACCACTCTGAAAAATGAAAGAATGCAAAAAGACCTGACCCCTTCATGACACCTTATTTTACATTAATCTTTCCATTTTTTCAGGAAAGAAAAATTAGTCTTTTTATGCAAAACATTTCATATTTTCCCATAAAAACTTTCATTTTATGAAACTGGAAAAAAAAAACCCAAACTTCAAGATTCTTGAAATGAAATGTACCACAACAGAATATAAGAGGTTTCTATAAGGCTTTAGAATGTTCTAAGTCTACTATACTAGATCAATAAATCAATCAACAAATATTTATTAAGTACCCACTATGTATCAGGTTGTAAAAGCTTTAAGATCTAAAAAAGAACACTATCTGATAGGCAATAAGGGGACACCTGAATTGAATGAATAAAACACTTTAAATAAGAACTTAATACAATTCACTTTGACTGCCTGATGGAGAGAAATTTCAGACAGGAAAACCAAGAAAGTCATTATGAAAATTTAGGTTAGAGGTGATAAGGGATGAGTAGATGACAGGGAATGGAAGATTTTTGTGGAGTTAGAAATAACAAGATTTGGTAACTGATTATATATGTGTGGTGTCTCAGTCAATAAACATTTATTAAGCTCCTACCAAGTGCCAGATACTGTATGAAGCATTGGGGATACAAAAAGAGGAAAAAGATTGTCCCTCTCCTCAAAGGAATTCACAGTCTAATTGTGGATAAGAGTGAATAAGAAGATGTTGAAGAATCCTGGAAAATTAGAAGGATAACATAAAGAATTTTAACAGAATTAGGCGAAGCAGCTAAGTGGCTCAGAGAAAGATCTGGAGTCCAGAGGACCTGGGTTCAAATATAGCCTCAGATGATTCCTAGCTTGTGTGACCCTGGGCAAAAACACTTAACCCCAGTTGCCTAGTACTTGCCCTTCTGCCTTAGAATTGTTAATAAGATAGAAAGAAAGGATTATTTAAAAACAAAACAAAACAAAGCAGGATTAAGGAAATCTAGAAGAATGGGGATATAATTAGGGATACTGACTCAAAATGAACACCCTAATGCAAATACCAATAATATGGAAATTGGTCTGGATTAATGGCACATGTAAAACCCAGTGGAATTGTGTCTGGGGTATGGAAGGGGTGGGAGAAGGGGAAGGATGGAACATGAATCCTATAACCATGGAGAAATGTTACAAATTAATAAATCAAATAAATTTTTTTTAAAAAAAGGAAATCTAGAAGAGAGGAAAATTGGGCTGGAGGGAACGTTGAGAAGGGAAAGGTAAGAGACAAGAAGTTCTGTTTTAGAAATGCTTAGTTTAAGTTGTTGCCAAGATATACAGTTTGAACACCCAATAGGCAACAGGTGATCTGGTATGCACTCCTCTACTCTTCCTCTCCTCTCAATCTATTCCAAACCCTGTGCAATCTGGCTTCCAACTTCATTAACTGTAACATCTCCAAAGTCACCAATGATAACTTAACTGCCAAATCCAATAGTCTTTTCCCTTATCCTTTATGATCTCTCTGCATCCTTTGACATTGGTGATCACCCTCTCTTCTAGGTTTTCTTGGCTCTGCTCTCTCCTTGTTCTCCTCCTGTCTTACCTGTATATTCATTCCTTCTCAAGTTCCTTTATGCAAACAATCACTAATAGGTGCATGTGTATGTATAAAAGAGTGTGTGTTTATATGAGAGAGATAAGGTATAATTATTTCCTTGTTTTCTTCCCCCATCAATTATATGAGTACCTTAAGAGCAGAGTCTATGTTTCTGTTTATTTTTTTGCATCTCTAGCACCAAGCATGGCACTGGGCAGGCACATAATAAATGCTTCTATAGTAACTAAAATCAGGCCTGAGAAGGTACTGAAAAGTTAAAGGCCCTGGAGATTAAGATAAGGGCAAAAAAGGTTTAGAAAAAAATGAGGGATAGGAAGAGATGTTACTATAGAAGGTTATGGTCATAAAGAATATCAATACAGTATTTTTGATATAAGAAATAGAATAATAGCAAGATGAGATGTGAGAAAAAGAGTAAGGAAAACTATGTGAAAGGTAATTAATTTTATTAGAACCTTTTTTTTCTAGTGTATTAATCAAATAAGATTATTTAGTTCTTTATTCTAATGAGTATATACCTCATTCTGTAGGGAACTGCTTTCCATTTGTTTCTGCTTCAGGGCCAACATGACTTGGTCTCTCTCCTGCTGAAACATAACTGCTTTATCCTGCATGGACTTAACTTCATTTAATAGCTGGTTCAATTCTCCAGTGTTACCCTTTTGAAAAAACATAATTAATTTTTAGGTTTCTATATATTATAGTCTTATTTTAAAATCTTGGTTTCAGTAAAGACTTTAAACTACATTAATTAAATATACACAACTGTATTAAAAGTTAATAATTTCAAGTACTTAGAGAAAATGGGCCATTGGTAATATGAAAACTCTTAAAAAACAATACTTTGGCATAGATTTAAGGAAAACAATTTTAAAAACACTAGCCATTGAACAGTGAGGGAAATTATTTCCTGAAAGCATCCCATACAAGTACAGTATAATAAGAAAACTAACCTCTCAAGACACTTAACAGAGAGTTGTGTTTTAGGCAATAGCTAGCTTTTCTAAAAAAAATAATTAAAAAAAACCTTAAAAGATTACTTTTTCTCATTGTTTAGATATGTATTATATATAATATGTATTATAATAGAAATGTATATAAATATTTCATTTCTATAACATTTAAAATCTATAATTTGACCTCAAAACATTCAGGACAAGTCATTGAAATTTGTTCCTTATATTAAATTTTCAAAAAATTTTCTAGGTAAAAAGCATAGATATTATATAAAGTGAACTACAACAGAAAAGCTTAAAAACATTTCTTTCCAATATTATAATTTTGCTTACAAAATTTTTCTCACTGAAAATAATCTAAAAGTATATTTTAATTGCACTGGGTGTGAATATCTTCATGGGTTAGGTCCCTCCCTCCCAATACAGTCAATGCTAAAAAGTTCCCTAACAATGTACATGAGAGGGGCCTTTGGGCGTCAAGTGAACTTTATAACAATAACATATACAGTTGTCCCTCACTATATCACAATTCACTTATTGCAGCTTCATTGTATTGCAGGTTTTTAAAAAATATATATCTAATTCTGTATTGTAGAGTTTTTGCTATATAGCAGGATTTTTTCTTTTTGGTAAGAAACCACCAGTTTATTGAATGAAAAATCCAACAGCAAATGACCCCCCCTACCCCATGGCCCAACCAAGAGAACAGCTGAGCCCAAGGCAAGGTCTTTACCTGGGAGCACAGGAGGACTAAGAAGGGAAAATGTCTTTCTGTCCAAACCTCTGGGATAGGGATGAGCTCAGGGGCAGGAAGGGGGTCTCAGTGGACAGAACACTGACTGAAGGACCGAGGGCTATAGCCCTATCACCTGGAGTTCAATCCCACTCCCCACCCCATCTTTGGGCTAGGATAGGGGAAAGCTAGGGCTCAGAAGTGTGTTTACCATGAAGAAGAATGAGACCTGCGGACACACAGCCAGGCTGGGGCAAAGGGTACAGGTATCTCGCCCAATCTGGGAGGCTGCCCACAGAGGAAGAAGAGGGGGAAAGAACAGGTGCTGGGGTGGGAGCATGGGAGAGGCAGGACTATGCCAGAATGTGGGTGGGCAGGAGTGTGGGAGCAGAGAAGCCAGAAGGGGCAGGGCCTGGCACACAGGAGAGTCACACTGAACAAAGAAGAGAGACCAGGCCAGAGCAAGGCAGTGAAGCAGGAGCCAATGAGTTCTCGAAGACACATGCACAAGTCATCAACAGGACACTTCTGAGGACAATGGGGATGCTGAGCAGGGCCCTTCACTATCATGCCTAGCTAGCCAGGAGACGGAGAGCCTTGGCCGCCCTGACTGCTCTTTTCATGCTGGGTAGCCAGCCAACTGCATCCCTTTGTCCTTAGGCCAACCTTTTTTGTCCCCCTCAGGAAAACTGAGCTGACTTAAGATAGACAATGTTCCTGGGATGGCTTAGGGGGTGCTGAACTAACTCCTAACCAACAGCTAGGGACCAACGGGTGCCCCTCACCAGTGCTGTGTTCTATATTCTGCATGCTGATTGGCTCAGTGACTATAGCATTGGTCTGTTTGCTCTCTCGCTACTTCGTGGATTTTCACCTATCAAAGGGGGTGTCTGGAACCTAACGCTCATGATAGGTGAGGGATCACTGTATACAACATGCCTTCAAATAATGATAGGAACGTTGGCTTTAAGACTTTTTATACTTAAATCAGCCAAACTGCTAATATGTACTACTGAGAAACAAAATAGATTTTATAGATCTAAAGAGCTAATAAGGCTCACTGAATACCTCTTTGTGGCCAGTGAGTAATAAACAATCTTTTACTCTGTAGAGCTTTTTTCCAGAACTGACCGTGACCCTTTAAGCATCGGAATGCTAGTTATAACTAGAAGCCTAATCCCATCAATATATTTCCTACAGTATTCAAGTTTCCATGCATGGAACAAAGTTTCAATTCTGCTCATCCATTTATTAAGTAACTACTACAAGCAAAGCACTGTGTTAAGCATGAGTATACAAAGGCAAAAATAAAACATTCCTTGGCCTAAAGGAGTTGCATTCTCCCAGAGGGTTATACATGTAGTATGCAAGTAAGTTTTTTGGGACATTTTGTTCAAGTGTTCTCTTCTCTGGGATTATTTATTTATATCACATAAGGGTGTGGAGATGTAACATTAAATAAGAACATGTTGCCTTGGCCTAGCATTGTGTTATGTGCATAAGGAGATATTCAATAAATTATTAAATTGCACCTACAAATCAAAACAACTCATACATCATGTATTTAGGATTTCATATATAAAAATATATAAAAAGGGCAGATACTACATGGCACTGAGATATTTTTCATGTCTGAGTAAGGGGTGATAATAACTTTTAAAGAGTTCCTTCTTATATGAGTAATGAATAACATTGCTATTTGGTAGAAAAAAGATTCTTAAACCTAATAGCGGGCATTAAGATTCAGAAAATCAAACTAAAACTAGTATTAAAGCAATCACTTAAAAACAACAACCAATACTCCTTCAGACTGCCTTCGACAATTTTTAATTGGCCAATTATATTTCTACATTTTCTACAACAAAGATGTTCATAATATATATATAATCATAATGTGAAGAGGTAATCAGAACAAACCAACCCTGAGATCAAAAATATGGTCAAAGCTGATCCTTATGGCAATGGTCAAGGGACAGTGAATGCAAGATATCATTGCAAAAATTTTCTTATGACCATATTGGGATTCACAGGGTTAATCAGTGTTAATCACAGGGTTAATAATTGAAGCCTTCAATAAAAGAATTAATTCAGAGGTCAATGCTAAATTCATGAGGCAGAAGCAGGCTTAATTTGGCTTTCTCAAAAGGGGCCCACTCTAGCTCTCCCTATCTACATTGCAATGCAACCTCATAATTAACATATAACAGTCTTTACAGCAGAAAAGGGACATGAGGTAAGACAGTTTTCTTGGAGCTCAGTGAGGCTCATATAATGTCACAGTTTCTAATAATCATTTCTATCCCCTATTCTATTTTCTATTCCATTTTTCTGTGATCATAAGAATAATAGGTGAACCCCCTGAATCAAAAGTATTGACTAATCTTTATTAGAAAAGGACTTGTAACCTAGATGTGAACTACTGTAATGCTTATCACCAGTGTTAGTAAGATAATGGGTTGACTTACAAATAAAAGCTGAAACTGGAAGCCCCCCCCAAATGAGAAGGCTATAAGGCTTTTTTCAAAATCTATTATCTGGCTTAGCTTGTTTTTTCGCCCTTTCATTTTCCTCTCCCTCATTCCATATTTAGTGTCTGCAGTCTCCCCACCAAGGTCAGGAACCTGCCCTTTATGTAGCACTGGTCCCAACATAAAAAAAAAAAAAAATCTCTCCTCAATCCCCATAGCCCTTCCACATACCTACAAAGAAAACGTACCTGTTCTTTTTCTTTCAATAGTTTCTCAAAAGCAAAAGCCTTTTCCTTCATTGAGTTGGATTCAAATTCTTTTTCTCTCAGCATCATGGATATCTGCATATTAGTCTCCTGCAATGCTCGAAATTCTGTTTCCTTTTCCCTAGACATTACCACAATTTTTTCATTTTCTTCCTTTAGTTTACGAATATCCATTTCTAAAATTAAAGTTCTTTCTTTAAGGTTTGTTACTGCCTGCTTTAAAAGTTCATTTTCATTTGTTTTGTTAGCAAGATTTTCATTTAAAGAAAGTAACTGATCACTTTTAGCTTTGATTAAGAGATCTTTTTCCTTAAGTGATTTTTGTAAAATATCTTGTTTTTCCTTCATTTGCTTAAGCTCCAAATCATTCCCTTCATGTTCTTTTCTTTCAAGAACTGAGGTGGAAGCAACAGACTCACACAATCTATGATTATTCTCCTGAAGAGTCTTAATTGTTGCATCTTTTTCTTGTAATATTTTTCTTAGCTGGTCTAATTCTTGTTGTAGAGGTTTAGAAGCCTCATTTAATAATTCAGATTGTCTCTCTAGCGTAGGTAAAACTACTGATGATCTCATTGATAGCTGTGGTGAGACAACATCAAGTTTTCCCAGAAGAAGGTCCTTGGTGTTATGAAGTTGCCCTATGCTATGCTGTACTTGTGCCAACTCTTGACCAAAACATTTGAGTTTGGTCTCATTCTGTTCATAACTCTGGATTAGACCATTATAGTCTGCCTGTAACTTGGAATTATTATCACTATCAACCAAGACCTGTGCCTGAAGTTTATGAAGCTCCTCTTGAAGCTGAGCAGATTCATGCTGCATATTTTGTACTGTTGTTATTACTTGTTGCTTCCATTCTTCTATCTTCTTTACTTGCTGTTTTAATTTATCACGTTCCTGTAAAAGTTCTTCAAACTGATTACTATTAACACTCCCAACTTCATTCCCATTACCAGAGTCAGATGTTTGTAAAACAGTCAGTAAAGTTTGACATTTCTGACTTAATGCATCTATTTCCATATCTTTCTCTCTAATAATACGAGACAAGTTCTGAATAGTTTCTTTAAACATATCCTGGCCACTACTTTCAAATCTACTAGTCAATTTTTGGTTTTCATCCTGAAGTTTCAAGAGAGCTGCTTCTTTGGCAGCTACTATGTCCATGATTTTATGGTATTCTGTTTTTAGCTGACTATGCTCCCTAGACTTTTCATTCAAAACAGAAAATAATTTTTCTCTGTCTATAACATAAGCCTGAAGTTGCTGCTGAAGGTAAACAATATCCTGCATGTAGGATGCAGAAGAAATTCTAGCATGAAGAGCCTGTATCTCCAGATCTTTCTGCTGAATAATTTGTGTCAGTTTACCAACTTCATCTTTGGACAACTGATCAATCTGTTTAGTCAAAGAAACATTCTTTTCATTTAAAAGTTTAATCTCCATCTCTCTTTCCTTTATTCCCTTTACCAGTCTTTCAATTTCAGCTTTTGATAAATCATGCTTCTCATTTCCATTTTCTACATTAAGAGCCTGAACTTTAGTATTCTGAAAAATATCAGAGGTTTCCGTTTGGATGTCCTGCCTTTCTTCATGCAGTTGAGTTTTAATTTGATTGATTGTCTTTTGTAAATTTTTTATTTCTTCATCTTTTTCTAAAAAGAGTTGTGTGTGTGTAATATTCATTTGCTCATGTTGAGATTTAAATTCATCTATTTCCTTTTTCTGTTCTTGTAAAGTCTGCAAAAGTTGCATCTTAATCTGATTTTGATCTTCAATTGTCTTTTGGTGATGTTTTATTTCTTCTTCAAGATTACCCTTTATCACATTCAACTGTGCTACTTCAGTTTCAAGTTCAGTGATAATGTCCAGGGTTTTGGGCTCAGTCACAGGCATAGATCTACTTTGTTGGTCCCTGAGTCTTTCAAGTTCTTCCTTCAAATGATTGTTTTCTTCTTTCATAATTGCAAGATTTTTATCTTTTTCTTCTATAGTTTGTCTGAACATTTCATTTTTTTTTGAAATCTGAGTATGTGAATCAAGTTTCTTCTGAAGGTTTAAGCCTTTGTCTTGAAGTTGTTCAATGAATAGCTCTTTCTCTTTTATGAGTTCTGTTAACTCCTTTTGCCCTGCTAAACTCGTTTTTAGGATTTCTTTAGTTTCTTTATGGTCACTATCCATCTGCTCAATTTCACTTTTGAGTTTTGCAATCTCAAAATCTCTCTCTTGATTGAGTTTAATTAAACATTCATGTTCCAACTGTAAGGTAGAAGTATCCATCTTGCGGGCATTAGATAGTTCTTCAATGGTTTGCTCATATTTGTGAGCTTGCTCCAACAATTTCTTTTCAAACTGATGTAATTCTACATCTAACTGCTCTTTCTCTATTCTTAAAGCTTCAATAATAGCATCTTTTTCCAGAGAAATCTGATTCTTAACAGTAATAGATTCATGTAACTGCTGTTTTACATCTTCACAATCTAAAATTAACTTTTCATTTTCTATTTTGACATCAAAAGCAGTTTTCTCTAAATTTTTATTGAGTTCTTTCATTTCTGAAAGACACTGATTTAAATTCCTAATTTCTTTTTCCTTTTCTTTAAGTAAGTCACTCTGAAAGTTACTGTTTGACTCTTGATTAAGAAGTTTAGTTAAGTCATTCCTAGTGGTAAAAAGATCTTTTTCATTCTGTTTTACTTTTTCCTGAAGCTCTGAATTTTCCTTTTTAATGTTCAAAATGTATTCCTGTGATTTATCTAGCTCATTTACTAAATCCTTAATCTTATCCTCAAGTTCCTTCTTATTTGTATTCAAATCATGAAGAGTTACTTCCCTTTCATTGAACTTTTCTTTGTGTACTTCTAGTTCTTTATTAATTTTCATCTTTTCATTTTCAAGTTGAGAAACCTTCTTTTTTTCATCATTTACATCTTGTTTTAGCTTGCTAATGGTAATATCTGCTTCATTATGTTGTTTTGATAGTTGGTCTTTCATCAAAATCATATGCTAAAAAAATAGAATGGTAATTTTAAAGCATTTTACTTCATCTCAGTAATGTTTTACAAAATTATATATTTCAAGTGGAAAATATTCATAAAAGAAAACTTCATTACCAAAAATTATTTCTAAAATATTTGTCACCATTAAAAAATAATATCCAAATTATCTGAAGTAACTTTATATTATCAAATCTGTCTTAGTTAGCTTCAAAAGACAATGTTTTCTATAAAAGAACTAAGCAAAGAGAAGATAAACCATTTGCTTGTTATTTATACTAATTGATGCTAAAGTTTTAGAAGATTCCAAAACTAAATTTAAAAAATCAATAGATCATAATCAGTATAAAATGCAAGGAATATATGTATATGTATATAAAAATTATTCTCTAATAGAAGTACCTATAAGCATCGATAAGAGAAATCTTAAATAATTTTAAATATTTTTTAAAAATTCTGCCTAAAAATTGTTTTGGTATAATACATTTACACAACAGCAGAGTTGTGAAAAAAAAGTTTTTCTTTGGTCCTCAGAAACAAAATTAAGGTTCCTTTATTTATCATCAGTATTGTATGACAATAGCAAGTTATAATATGAATCAAAAGCAACCAACTTTTAATTGACAAAATCCTTTCCATAAAATACTTAGATAAAATAAAAAGCAGATGAGAATTATAAGGTATCTCACACTAAAAGAACAGGTTAGAAAACACTAAGTGTACTTTTACATAGTACCTAGGGAAGTAGCAGGTGCTCAATAAATGCTTAACGACTAAGAATGCCTCTTTATTTTAATGTGGAAACTATTTTATATTCCAGAGGCATCAAGATTGCAAATTTTAAGTAAATTAATTATAAAGAAAAAAGAGAAGACAATAACTGCCTTGTCTTTTTTGCATATCTTCTTTAAGGTATTTCCCAAAATGTGGGAGCCCCCTACCTGAATAATTGTTTCATTACAGTTTATTACTACAGTTCTTTAGCTTAATGAGCATAACTGAAGTATTAGTTGCCCTGAGGTATGAAAACATATATATGTAATTATTTGAGCCTGTAATTATACCAATTAGAAGGCTTCAGTATTACATGAATTATTCCACCTTAATATCTAGATCATGTTACTTGAAGGTTCGAAGATAAAACATTAAAACTTAAAACTTTTTATTTTTCATCCTTTTTAGAGGCATTTTCAGAGAAGCTATGGGAAAAGAGTATCTTCATATTTTTCTTCCCAAATAAATAAATATATCCACACAACTGCATGTTTAGTTTTAAATAAATTAAGAAAACAAGAAAATATGAAAAAGAAAACGATTTCTTTATACTTATTTGCAACCCTTGTTCAGGGTTGCATCTCCCAAAATTTAAAAGCCCTAAAAATTGTATGAATTCAAAGTACACTATAAGAAGTTAGGAATCAATTTGGTTATATTACTAATAAGTATAGCAGAATAAAATCCTTTTACATACTGTAATGTAAAAACTTAAAATATAGTATCACAGGAACAAAGTCCAAAGAGTTTGAATTAAATACAAGGAATTGATGATATCACTAATAGCTGTACAACATTCAAACTGGTCAAATTTAATAATACTTTGTCAATACCTCAAAAACAACCAAATAGTATCACAAAAATTAGGAAATTCTTGCAAAAATATTTTTAAATAAACCAAATGGTTATTTTATTTACAAATTTGCTATAATAAAATTGCATTAAGACATAAAAACAATAAAAAATTACTTTTTAAATGATTTTTAAATGAATTTCAATACAATTGATAAACAAATAGGCTTTAAATAAAGCTTTTTACAACAAGGTCAGTCTATTTTATTTTACCAACACTCATTATGATGTTTTGAATGGCCATTTACTTTAGAGAGCACAATTCAATTCTCTTTTTGTTTTTAACAAGTAAAGAGCTACAAGATGACAAATATACTTTTGGAAAGTTGTATATAAATCATAGTTTTATAGGCTGATTTCTTAAGATCAATTAAATGGCTCTCTATTTAAAGGAGCCACGTAGATTACAGAAAAAATTTTGTAACTGGCAAGTTGGTTTTAAAGAAAAATCTGTGCATTATATGGTATCCATGAAGTCAACAAATAGTAAGTAGGCAGTGACTTATGATTTTTACTACCAAGTGGCTTTCAAGTCAGTGGTCTGTAATTGTAAGGATGAAACTGGGATTTATTTTTAGTCAAATGAGAATTTTCACAGTATTTGCACTGCAGTAGATTTTTTATTATTCATATTTATACTATATTTTAATAGTGATAGTCACAAAAAAAATAATAATAATGCTTTATGTTTTATCAATTCAGACTACTGTATATTGGGTTTTTTAAAAAATGGATTCACCTACAACAGCCTTCTAGAAAAAACTTATCATTACCACAAACTTGTACTGCAAATTTAGTATTAGTTTTATGAACTACTATTTGTTATTTTTTAAAAAGTCATTTGACACAAAGAGAAAACTGCATAAAAATGACTAAAACTGAAATGATGGGAAAATATATAAGCATCAAGAGTGCCCTCCAGTGGAGTTAGTCTTTCTTAAGGTAAATTCCTTGTTCCATTGAGGAACTAAAAGGATTCTCTGATTAGCTATGAAATTATATTCTTGTAGTCATTTTCCTTACAAAATAACTAAAGAGTACATTATGATAGGCACTCCAAGAAGGTCTGATCAGTTTCCCTGGCAAGAACTATTCTATGTCTATCTAGCACTAACTGGGAAAAATTCTTTGTAGTGGTTGCATAATGCAATAAATCCCAAAGAAACAAAGAAATTTAGAGGTTAAGGGGTCTTTGGAAACTAATAGACCAAATCTACCTTCATTTTAGAAGTGTTAAGAATATTTAACACATACATGATTTGTATGCAGGAGGTAGAAAATGCAAGTGATGTCTTTGTGCAGGTGTTTGGTACTCATTCACAGAGAATGTCTTGATGAAATTTACACTGCCATCAGTGAAAAGATTTAAATTCATTTTAATTTTATTTTTAAATTAAAATTCTTTTGTTTCCTACTCCATAATTCAATAAATCCAGAGTAGACCAGGTAGGTTCAGTATCTTTTCTATGTTACCTTAGTAGCCTCCTGATTCTGTTTGTCCAGTTCTTCTAACTCTGCTATCAATGTTTTTTTTTCAGCAATACTTTCATTAAGTTCTTGTTTCTTTGTTTCCAAATCAGTTTTTAAAATATTTAGCTCTGACTCCAAATTCATGTCTTCACTAGATGTGAACTTAATGGTTTCATGTTCATTTTGAAATTTTAATAGTGCTTTTTGAAGTTCTTCCTTAAAATTGGAAGGGGAGAGGAAAAAAGGTAAATTTTTTTAATTAGTCTCATTATATAAAACTCAGATCTATAGTCATATCTGGACAAGACAAATAACATATAGAACAATCTCTTATTTTTACAGAACATTCCAATAACTTTATAATTTTAAAGAAAATGAGGTAGAAAGTAAAAATGAACTACACCTTTGGAATTCAAGTAAAATGACAGATTACCCAAAGGAACCTCTTCTAAATGTTATGTTGTAAACATAAACGATGACAACACCTAGGAAAAAATGCCTTGGAACAAGGCTTATTTGAAAGAGCCTTTAAATAAAGTCAAGAAACTTTAAAATATGAATCATTAGTGAAGAACTGCCTTTATTTTCATCCGCATAAGAAAAAGTAAAAAACAATGAGACTTTGAAGTCTACTACCTCTTCCCAAACACCTTTTTCTGTAATCCTTTTTTCTGAATGGGATACAAATTATGCCACTGATGGGAGTACCCAATTCCATGACACTGATTTTTTTGGTAATATTCTTATTCTCAATGAACCATAAATGATATTGTAAGAGGCTTCACTATGTTGTTACACTAGGAATTCTCAATCTACTTCATGAATTCCAACAATAATAATTACATTATTAACTGTACCACTGATTAAGAAAATACATGACAATAAAAAGCAACTATGAATCCAATAATACTTTTTAAAGAACTGTTACTTTAATAATTGAAAAAGCATACATTTGAAAAATAGCAATATAGGCCAGACTGTATATTGTGTTGGATCATATATTCTTGTGATAATTCTTGGGGCATTTATGAATCTGCAGACACTTTATAATAACTCCTCAGCCTCAGGATACACAAATTAATAACCATATTATTTTAATTGCAGGTCATGAACTTTCTGATCAAGGCTTATCTTAGAAGGAATTCAAACCTTTCATTAATGAAAGCACTTTTGTAAAAAGTCAAGAATGTAGGTAAAGATTCCATTTTAAAATTGAGCAAATATGAAAACAGTTTCCACTGTATTCTGAAGGAATTAACTAGAGACCTCTGTCCCACCAAGACAGAGTCAATGGTATTAAGAGAGAAACCTCTCTAACAAAATAAACCTGATTTGAGACAAGTTACAACCCAAGGATAAGACATTTTGTCTTACCCCCAATCATCTGACATCTTATCCCTGATATTTTACCTACCATATAAGGAAAGCAGCTGAGCAGCATCATTTGAGAGCCCCCTTTTGTCTCCTATAATGTTGTCCAAAGATTGTGTAAAACTGTGTGTGGGTGTGCGTGTGTGCGTGTGTATGGATATATCTCTTTGTTCTGCAGAGCTGCTAGGTACTTGGAAACTGCCCAACAGTTGAAGGTATTTAAATTTATCTTCTAAAAATGAATTAATGAATAAAGTTAGGCAAATGTCATAAGTTTCTTCAGATGGAGGATACACTTTCATAGATATATTTGAAAAATTAAGAGTTTTAGTCCAATAAGAAATGGTTGGTAAGAAGATTTTGTAAAGTAGGTTCTACTTAACTAGAATCATTTCCCAGAACAGGAATCTCTTTTTTCTATATATTTTCTCTCTCTCAGTGATATCAGCTTCTACAGGGTCAACTACAACCTCTACACAGATGACTCACCAAGTTCACAACTACCTCATTCGTCTCTCTGCTGAGCTCCGGTCCTGAATCACCAACAGTCTTCTGGCCATTTCAAAATGGATGTCCCATAAACATTTCAAACTCAAAATGTCCAAAACAAAACTCATCATCCTTCCCTACCAAAATCCAACTTTCTTGTCCCTATTTCTACTGAGGGTATGGCTATCTTTCCAGGACCTAACTTTGCAGCCTTTTAATTATCCTCAACTTGATCCCACTCACTTGACACATCCAATTACTTGTCACTTTTTAATCAATCAATAATTAAGTTATTAAGTACCAACTATATGCCAATCAGTGTGCTAAGCCCTGGGGAATAAAAAAAAAAAGAAGCAAAAGATAGTCCATACATTCAAGGAGTTCACAATCTAATGTGGGAGACAACATACAAATATATAGAAAAAAGCAGGAGAAATATACAGAAAAAGTATAGAATGTATTGTTCACCAAAGGGTCAAAATGGAGAAAAGAAAAGAGTGACAAGTGTAGGAGAGAAGGTACTGAGAAAGAACTATAGGGGTAAGGGACTGAAGATCATCATATAAAGAGTAGGGTTTTGCAAAAACAGAGAAAGAGGGATGAAAAGCCATTAGAGAAGGAAATTTCAGAATTCTTGAACATGGAGATGGTATACTTGTGGATGATGGCAAGAGCAAGGGTATGACCATCTTTGCATGTGGCTGAGATGGAGTGGAGATATAATTCACTGGAACTGAGTAGAGTAAGAATCTGACTTGTGATAATGTTTGAAGGAGAATCAATAGAGAAAATTGTGAGTCATGTACCATGTACCAAACTCATTGGAGTAAAGTGACCTGGAGGTGTGTAATGCCAATAACTACAAGGATTTTTGTTGTGTGATAAATATGTGGTAAAAATAGCATGAACCTCAAAGAAAGAGAGGTTACTGAGGGGCAAAGGTAGAGAGAGAAATTGGGAGTGGTAACGGGTAGTAAGGAATATTCCAATTCCCTAGCTTCAAAGAGTGAGAAGAATGAGTGAAAGTGAGCCAGGAACTTTTTACCTCCAAATTATCTCTAGCCTGTGTCCCCTTATCTCTAGACCCATGCTATTTTAAGTCCTCATCAACTCTCATCTAGATTACTGCAATAACCTCCTGAAGGGTCAGTCGGCCTAAGGTCTCTCCCTTCTCTCATCTTTGTTCCAAACAGATGCCAAAGTAAAATTATTATTCAGTCATTTATAGTCACTTCATGACCCTATGGACAATACTGTCCTTGGAGTTTTTCTTTGGAAATATTCTAAAGGAGTTTTCTACTTCCTTCTCTAGCTCATTTTACAGATAAGGAAACCAAGGCAAACAGGGTTAAATGATTTGCTATGGGTCACATAGTAGTGTCTGAGGCCAGATTTGAACTCCGGAAGATGAGTCTTCCTGAATCCAGTCTCAGCACTCTCTCCACTATGCTACCTAGCTGCCCAAACTAAGCCATTTAACTGTCCTCAAAGTAAGATTACTTCATGTTAATTCTAGTATGTCCACTTATTTCATGTTATTCAACTTCAACTGAGCCCTCACAGCAGCAAAGCAGTCCTTTAATTCCTCTCTAACTGGTTCCCTCTTTCTACCCCTACTGAGGCCATTCTAAATTTTCTCTTCCCTCATCAGTTTTGACATATTACCCTCTCTTTCTCAACTGAATATCTTGTGCTCAAGAAAACTCTGAGGCAACTGAACTCATAATTCAATGTGAGTTCCTTCTTTTCCTGTACTCTTCATCTCAAAACTTATTTACATCATATCCCATTCTCTTCTTTCTCAATCTAACAAAAAGGTAGATCTTCTTCCTCCAAAGGCTACATATATGTTTAAGTACATATATACGTCTGTATATATGAACATATTTGCATATAAGTATTTGCAAATACCTTATTCTTTCCAGCAAACTGCAACCACAATGATCATATTTTCCTTTCCCTCTTTCACATAAACCAAAATATTTACAACAGCACTTTTTGGGTCATTAAAGAACTGGAAGCAAAGTAGATGCCCAAACACTGGGAAAAAGCTAAACAAAATGTGTTACGTGAAAATGATATGTTACTGTCCTGTATAAAATGATGAACATGATGAATAAAAAAAAATGCATGGAAAGATTTATATGTCTAATGCAAATTGAAGTAAGCAGAATCAGGAAAATGATATACACTATTTCAATAATGTAAACAGAAAGAACAAAACCAATAATCAAAACTTAATGCTGTGAAATTTAAATGACCACACTTAGCCAAAGATGAGGTATGAAATGATACCTTCTCCTACCCCCTCTGCAGAAGTGGGGGACCTTGTGTGCAAGACATGACATATAATATCCAATTTTTTTATATAATGTTTTAATGTACTTTTTTTCTTTCTTCCTTTGTTCATATTTTATTATAAAGACTAGCTTTCTAGGAGGGGGTTAGCAGAAAGAAAATAGTGGGAAATCTAGATGTAAAAAGAACAGATAGTAATAAATTATTTTTAAAAAAATAAAAGACTTGGGAGTCAAGCAAAATCTGAACCTTAATCCTCATCTTATATACTTACTTTGTAATCACTTAAACTCTCAGAATTTATTTCTTCATCTGTAGAATGCAGGAAATATTTATATTATCTACTTCACAGGATGTTATGAAGTTACTTAGGTGGCCTTAATGTACTATATCTTAAAAACTCAAATTAGATATTACCATATCTTTCTCCTTTGACAATCTCATCATTCCTATGACTTCAACTATTACCAACCAAGGTGTAAAACATGAGAGGCTGGATTAATGTATGTTTATGTATGTATGTGTATATACATACAAGGGACACAAGGCATTCAGCCACTTTGCATTCCTACTACGACTACCTTAACTCGGACTCATTATATTTTTTCTAGGCTTTCTCCTGCTTTCCAATTAATGCTACACACTATCAGATTCATCCTTCTAAAGTACTGATCATGTCACTACCCTACTCAAACCCCTTTAGTAGTTTTTCGCCACTTAAAAATTTCAAAACTCCTAAGAATGGCACTCAAAGTCCTTATATTTTGGCTCCAAATTATTTTTCCAGTCTTAGCTCACATGTCTTTCTTGTCACTAGACCTTTGCTCATACTCTTTCTGCTGCTTCAAATGTTCTATATTTTATCTTTCTTCTAGTACTAATCACATTCTATTCTTTATTACATTATCTACAAATGTCTTTTCTCCCCTATTAAATTTTAGTAAGGAAAAATGTTAATCTTCCTATTTCCCACTGTGCCTTATACATAATAGACTTAGTAAATATTTGTTGAAATAAATTCTATAATCAGAATCCTTTGTACTATCATCTCCTTAGCATCAAGTCAGCTATGTCACAAATCTTACCTGCTACATGCTCATTAACCTAGGACCAGTTTATCATGTGTGTCTGTTCATTCCCCCAGGGCTTAACATAGTACCCTGTACAAGATACATTGACACTATAAGAGATCCATGATTACAGGGGTCTATGTGTTCCTTCCCTCATAATACTTTATTCTGTTCAATTCTTGATTATTTCTTTCCCTAAATCCTCCAAAGATAATCTACTGGGGGAGGTTTCTTCTGGTTTTTCCATCTATTTCTGCAATACCAATGGAACTACCATCAGTAGCTCTCACACTTGCAACATGAACTTCTCCATTTTCTTTTCTGATAATACTAGTCTTTTATAATGTCTTTCTACTTTCCAATACTATTACAAGATACTTAAATACAATGTGCAGCTTCCTATTACCTTCTGGGTCATTTTTAATTTTGGTTATTTCCAAGGATGTAGCATTCTATGATTTGCAGCTATATTCAGCATCACCAAGGGACTTTAAAAAATTTCTATTGAATGAATGAATGAGTGGATTCAAATGAATGAATGAGCAGATAAATAAATGCTGGAAAAATTCAGGTGCAATGACAGTGAACCAGACATAAGTACCCAAAGCCATTTTCCTAATTTAAAAAAATTACTAATAAAGGCTTTGCTATGTTATCTAGTACATCCTTACCAAATGGAAAAATCTGGCAAAGACATTACAATCTATGATGGCAGAACAGACAAACTAAAAATGCCTCATTTCCTATATGTTACACATGAAAACCTCTTCCACTTGCAAAAATACAAGAAACTTTCATTTCTTCCCATTACTTGTCATTGTGACAAGTTCCTACCCCTTTCCCTCACTAGTTCAAAAAGCATTACATCAATGAACATTTAACTAATATTCTCCCCCAACTAAATGCCTACACTGGTGTCTCTGAAGAAGATAGTGAATATACATTCACCAGTAATGATATCTGGCAAGTTTAATGACTGAAATTCTCAAGAGGTAGCATTTCTTAATTTTAAATTAATTTATTGACCAGTTAAAACATCTTAATCTGCCCAGTTTTCTCTCTCCACCATCCAAAAGGAAAAAGTACCTCACTCTTCTGCAACAGGTCTATACATACCACTTCTGAGTTTGCCACTCAGTCCTTCTCCTGGACAACACAAGACATCTCTGATTGGTAAACAGTCACTGAGGGCTTGAACTTAGAGACTTAAAACTCCTCTTCCATAACCTCATCACAGACAGGTTGGGTTTTTGCTAATAGCAGGAAGACGCCAGCACATTTTGCCAAGTAGCCCTACTGCTGTACTTTAAGTGAGTACATTTCAACATGGTCACTCAGCCCACTCAATCTTTCAACTGGGTCAAGGTTCACCGTGACTGGCCAGGCTTGCCCTTAATCTTCTCATCCTTAGCAAAGGCAAAAGATCCCAACCCATTTTCATAACCTGAGGGAGAAACTGGGTATAGCCTCAATTTAGAATCAAACTGTTTCAGCCTCTCCTTGAGGAGGGGCTAGGAGAAAATTATTTCACAAAAATGCATTAATTTTCCACACAGCTCTCATAAAACTAGAAAAAACAAGGGGATAGATTGTTGATTTATTAGCTAAGAATCATACTGATATCAAAGGACTTGCCTCAATAAGTTCTAAAAGGCTCATCACCAGAACACTGAATACCATAAGATCACAGATTTAGAGATAGAGGTAACCTTATAAGTCATCTAATCCAATCCCCTAATTTTATATTTGAGGAAACTGAGGTCCAGGGAAATTAAGAGACTTGACCAAGGTCACAAAGAAAGTAAGCAGAAGAGGTAATATTCAAACTTAGTTGTTTTGACTGTATATCCAACATTCTCTTCACTGCAACAGACTGTCTGCCTCCCAGTAGATGAATTCTCTTTAAGACACATGAAAATAAATCTACTAAGGTTTGGAAGAGTTGCAGTCTATGTGAGAAAAGAAAAGTCACATTGATAAAATCATAATTCCTTGAAGTAAAATATATTAACATACTACAATAAATCCCATTTCTTTTCCATTACCACAAACCTCACTGCCAACTCCACCTTCAAGGATGTAAACCCCTAACTTTTAGGTCTCAATCCTTCTATCCTCTGTCATTCTTTCTGTAGGAATGACCACTACTATCCAAGAATAGTTCAGAGATACCCTGACCCCATTCCTAGTCTGTCTAATCATGGTCACTGATTTCAAGGAACCCCTAACTCAACCACAAGCAAGGCCTACATCCCACAATCCCATGAATTGCTGGTGATGCCCTTGAGTTATAAGTCCCTATTTTCAACAACCCACCAGGGAAAAAATTGAAGGAGTCCATGTTCTGGAAGGGGAGGCTGAAGTGAACAGAGATGTGCTACTTGGTATATCAAGATGGAATTCTAAAGACATTTCCCCACAGAAAGTGTTATAAGTGCTGGTAAAGTTCTAGAACCCTGTTGTCAGAACTTTCAGTGTTTTTAAGAGAACCAATCCATGGGATCACCATGAATCACCAGGAGTCAAACAATCCTACTTCACTTTAAAGAATGCCTCACACACGATCAGCTTTTATCATTCACATCAGGTAGGCTATTTAAAATAGAACCAGAAAAAATCAAATAAAACCAGAACAGGAAGTAGAATCAATCCTGGCTGAAATATTGCATGGAATTACCTCTTCTAGTCAGTGAGGTGGTGCAAAAGATAAATGTACTGGACCTGGAATGAATAATTCTGACCCAAGTTCAACCAGCCTCAGACACTTATTAATTGTACAACTCTGGGCAAGTCATTTATCTTCTGTCTTCCTCTGTTTACTCAGCTGTGAAATGGGAATAAAAGTATCCCCTACCTCTTAGGGTTTTAAGAATCATATGAAATAATATTTGTAAAGCATTTATCATACTTCCTAGGGCAAAAGGTACTTAATAAATGCTTCTTTCCTTACTTCCTTCTTCTGGTTCTTCTATTAAGCCTGTTCTCAACTCTCCCCTTACAAACTCTATTCATCATCTATTTCCTTATTTCTAGTTCAGACAAATACAGAATACCAAAACACATTTGTGCATGATGCCTATGACATCTGTCTCAATTAGGTCACTCAGGGCAGGGTCTGATTTATCTATTCAACTGCTAAATCTTACTTTGGTGCTACATGCTTTGGCATGACACTGAATTCTAATTTCAGTTTCATTCACAGGATTCAGAATAATTACATATCCTTTTTTCAACATGAATTAATACCCTGGCTATAATTTCTAGTCCTTCATGATTTCATAAGATAATTAATCTAGAATTGGAAGGGGCCAGAGGTCAGAGAAACTTAGTCAGCTAATAGGCTGCCCTGTACTGTGGCCATCAATAAAAACAGTAATGAAAATTAAGGATTACAAAGAGCTTTGTTTTTAAATAAAAATTCTTACCTTCTGCCTTGGATTTATACTATCAGTTCTAAAGCGGAAGAGGTAAAGGCTAGGCAATTGAGGTTAAGTGACTTGCCCAGAGCCACACAGCTAAACGTTTCTGAAGCCATGTCTGAATCTAGGACCTCCTGTCTCTAGGCCTGGCTCTCTATCCACTGAGCCACCTAGATTCTCCAGGATTATACCATTTTAACTAGATTAAAAGTTAGTAAGTTCTTAGGCGTTGGTCTAAAAATATAGCCACCATTATTAAACTTCATTGAAAAATTAATTTTGATTTCAAAATAACCAACTAAGAATGAACTCCATTTTGCTTCTGAGAAAGTTTTAAATTCATATTTTTAACATTTATTGCTTTTAATTTACATAGAAAAATATACATTTTTAAAAGATTTCTTTTAATGTTATTTTCACAGAATATACCTTTTCTTGATTCAATGATGAATTTTCTTCTTTTAGTATTTGCAGATTCTTTTTAAGTTCTAGACCATCCTCAGTAAGAATGTTTCCCTATAAAAAATGTTCCACAGAAAATTTCAGTTAATCAATAAACAATTCATGTGAAAATTCTAGTAAAGTACACTATGGAATAGTATGAACCTCAACTGCCCTGTCTATATAAATCAAGAATGGTCATTAAGGTGGTTGCAAGAAAAACATTATATTTTTTAAAAAACAAGGAAATATGAGTTATTACTAAGCATTTTGTTCTCTTCACAGGTATTCTTTTTATTTTTTAAACCCTGATCTTCCATCGTAGAATCAATACTGTGTATTGGTTCCAAGGCAGAAGAGCAGTAAGGGCTAGGCAATGGGGGTTAAGTGACTTGCCCAATGTCACATAGCTAGGAAGTATCTAAGGCCAGATTTGAACCAGGACTTCCCTTCTCTGGCCTGGCAATCCACTGATCCACCCAGCTGCCCCTCTTCTCGAGTATTCTTAAGCATTAAAACCACATCTATTAAGAGCTGGATGCTTAAGGAACACATCACTCATCCATTTCATTTTAAAGAAATTCTATTCTTTTAAAGAGTTTCTATGTTCATGTGAAGGAATTTCATATCAAGTATATTTGGATCAACAAAAGTCTTAAACAATTATAAAAAAAAGAATATCTTTCTGTATTTAATAAAAAATCAAAATATAGTCCATAATTCATCATGAAAATTGCTATTTCCATAATTCAATGCTCTCTCACTCATGTTACCATTTATCTTAAATTAGCTATTGCATTATAATAACTTCCTCAGTCCTATACTTTGAAACAAAAAGTTTGTAATATTAACAGAAACATATAAAAATATAAAATATAAAATCTGTCTGAAGTAAATTCATATGAATGTCTATCAAGTTAAGACAGTTGAAAACCAACTGTGTAGTTTTTCTTAAAAATGCTTAAAAACTACCATTATAATAAAAATTCTCCTTTGAAATGAGTTTACCTGATATAAATGATTCAGTCTCATTATTTCCTTTTGTGCATCTGTGAAAACAAACAATTTCATGTTAAATTTGAAAAAGAAAATAATTACTGGTTGTAAAACTTTCATAATTAGTAAGCATAAATCAGCTCCTAAATCCCAAGTTCAAATGTAAACGTACACTCACAACACAATTATATTAAGCAGAATGTATGTTTACAAGTACAATTAAGTGAATAGTATTTGCATATGCTCATAATAATCTTATCCAATGTACGAGGTATTTTCATAGTACAATCACCATACCCTCAGGCAATATATTCCAATGGATCAGTGATTTCAAATTGAGCACTACTTCTAACAACACAGATTACAACCATCCATGCCTGTCCGACCTGCGCTATACTCTCAAGACAAAAGAGCTGTGAAAGAACATAGAATAACTTAATTCTATATAGGTTACAATTATGGTTTTTATTAAAAACAAAAGACCCAGAAAACTATTGCATGGCTTAAAAATATGATGTAACTATTATGAATAATAGGAAAGACTGTGGGAAGAAGGAAAAGACAAAATTTAAATGATTCCTCTAACAGTTTTACAATGTCTAACGCAGGTAAAAATTATTTTAGAAGGCACTGCTTCCAGAAAAACAATTTAGTAAAAAAAATAAAATAAAATAATGCAACTTTTGAGTGTTTAAATAAGGAAAGATAAAGAGTTTTTAGAGAAAGGAATAAGAGTATAACAAGATACTAGAGGAAAAAATGCAGCAAAAAATCATTTTCACTTATCATTTATCTATTATAACACACACAGGGCATTCACTTCTGCTTGCCTATTAAGAAATAAATGCTAATCTTAGTCTATTAAATAATGATTTTGATTGCATAAAACTACAGTCAGATAATTATTTGTACTAACTTCTTTTGTTAGTAGTGGTGATATACACTGTAGTCTGTTACTAGGTAGGTCAAGCTGGTGGATCACTTAAGCTCACCAGTTCTGAGAGGCAGTAAGGCTAAATACACAATAAGTCTGGTATTGGTTAAAGAGTGAAGGGGCCAGTCACTAAGCTGTCTAAAAGAGGAGCAAACCCTTATTTAAAATTTCTATGCCTCGATAATACATGTAAAACCCAGATTAAATTGCTTATCAGCTCTGGGAAGGGTGAATGGAGGGGAGAGAGGGAGACAATTTGGATTATATAACTTCAGAAAACTTATGTAGATACTGGGTTTGTACCCCAAAGAGATAATAATTAAAAATGTTTGTACAAAAATATTCATAGCCACATTCTTTGTGGTGGCAAAAAAAATTAGAAAATGAGGTGGTGTCCCTCAACTGGGGAATGGCTGAACAAATTGTGGTATATGATGGTGATGGAATACTATTGTACTATAAGGAATGATGAACTGGAGGATTTCTATATGAACTGGAAAGATCTCCATGAACTGATGAGGAGCAAAATAAGCAGAACCAGGAGAACATTGTATACAGAAAGTGAAACACTGTGGAATGATCAAATGTAAATGACTTTGCTACTAATAGCAATGCAATGATCCAGAACAACCCTGAGGGACTTATGAGAAAGAATGCTATCTGTATCAAGAGAAAAAAACTATGGGAATAGAAATGCAGAAGAAAAACATATGATTTATCACTTGTTTATATGAATATAGGATGTGGGGTTTTGGTTTTTAAAAGATTACTCTATTGCAAAAATGAACAATATGGAAATAAGTATTGAGTGATAATACATGTATAACCCATTGGAATTGCTTGTTAACTCTGGGATGGGGGAGGTAAAAGGAGAAGGAAAAAAAACATGAATCATGGAACCATGGAAAAATGCTTTAATATAAAATTTTAAAATAGATAAATAAATTTTTAAAAACTTATGTGGAAAAATATTTTTCTTAATTCTTAAATATAATTCTTAAAATTCTTAATTTCTTAAATTCTTAAAATAAAATATCTTTACAAAAAAAATAATAAAATTTCTATAACAATTACAATATTGAAACAGGGTCCATAAGTGGCTGCATGTATTTCTGGCCTGGGTGAAGAGGGAACCTAGGTGTTTTGTTTTTTTAAACATCCTAATAACTTCTTTTAAAAGACAAGCAGGAGGGGGCAGCTGGGTAGCTCAATGGATTGAGAGTCAGGCCTAGAGATGGGAGGTCCTAGGTTCAAATCTGAGCAAGTCACTTGACCCCCATTGCCTACCCTTACCATTCTTCTGCCTTGGAGCCAATACCATATATTGGCTCCAAGACAGAAGATAAGGGTTTTTAAAAAATAAAAAAATAAAAGACAAGCAGGGGGCAGCTGGGTGGCTTAGTGGATAGATCCAGCTGTAGAGATCAAAGGTCCTGGCCTCAGACACTTCCTGGCTGTGTGTCCCTGGGCAAGTCACTTAACCCCTATTGCCTAACCCTTATTGCTCTTCTACCTAAGAAGTAATACAAAGTATTGATTCTAGGACTAGAGGTAAGGGTTTAAAAAAAAAAAAAAGACAAGCAGTATTTCAATGTGGTATATATTATTTTGACAGCTAAGTGACATAGCAGATAGAATGAGAAAGATTCATCTTCCTGAATTCAAATCTGGCCTCAGACACCAGCTGTAGGATCCCAGGAAAGTCACTTAATCCTGTTTGCTTCAGCTTCCTCATTTGTAAAATAAGCTGGAGAGGAAAATGGCAAACCAGTCCAGTATCTCTGCTAAGGAAAGCTTAAACTGAGTCATGAGGAGTAGGATACAACTTAAAAATGGCTGAAAAACAAAATATATTATTTAAGATTTTTAAAATAATAAAATGAGTTATATCCTCTCCCATATGTACAAAAGGAAACTTTGGCCTTCTGGACATCAAAATGGAAAACCCCTTTTCTTATTTGGATCTACAGACATGATACTACCACAAGGTACATTGCAGGTTAAGACTAGAGGGAAAGGTATACTCACTAAGTGAATTGCCTGTGTGATCATTAGGTGCAACATAAATTCAATAGCCAAGTAATTTATGTAAAAGAAAGCTGCCAGCTTTCTCCAATAATAATAGAAGGTACAAAAATTTCCAAAGAAGCTACATGCTCTCCTATAACATAAAGCTATACTTATATGGAAACTAGATGGATATATTGCTCATCTTTTACATTTGCTTGAGAAAGCCATTCACAGTCTAAATGATTAATAGGAATGAATAAAACAGCTCTACTCTTATTTTCTAGTCATTTTAAGGTCAGAGCATTTACAGTGGTTTTCATGCCATGAATAATTAATTTTCTAGTATGAAATACTGTGTAGAGATAATTTATTAATATATTTGAAACCATCAAGCACCTAAGATATTCTAAGATTTGTAATAATCTGAAATTCAAGAACTTCTTATACCAGACAATGCTTGTTGTAGTCTCAACAGCTCCTCTTTGACAGACATATCATCTGGAAGAATTCTTTCTTTTGTCAGAATAAACTGATTGACTTCTATTTTCAGCCTTTCACATTCTTGTAGTATTTGACTTTTTTCCACATTTAAAAGTTCTTGTACTTTCTTCAAGATTTCATTGTCATTCTCTATTAAAGATAATTTTTGATCTTTGTCTTTTATTTCAACCTCAAGGTCTTGAATTTTCTTCACTGATTCAGTTTTTTCAGTTTGTAGAATATGAAGAGTTTTTTGCAATTCATGAACTTTAGAATGATGAGTAAGTCCAATCTCTGGGCCATCTAGAAAACAAATATAAAACTTAAGACAACTAAGGATTAAAAGTGCAATGCTAGGCAAAGCTATGAAAATTACTTACGATGCTTACTAGATTTCAATGAAAACTCAAAAGTTTTTGAGAGCTTAAAATAAAAAGTTCAAATTTCATTTACTAAACTAAAACTATCAATTAGAGGCTACTGTGTAATTAAAAAACAAATCCAAAGTTCCACTTCATTCCCATCAGATTGGTAAAAATGACAACAATGGAAAAATGACAACTAAGGGAATGGAAGAAGAGGTACACAAAATGCATTGCTGGTAGAACTATAAACTGGTACTGCCATTCTGGAAAACAATTTGGAACTAAACTTAAAAAACAAAATCACTTTAACTGTGCATACTCTTCGACAAAGGGATACAACTCAAAGCCTCTTCTTGCAAAGAGTGAAAAAAAGAAAGGATGCATATGTAAAAAAAGTATTTATAACAGCATTTTTACTGTGGTAAAGAACTGGGAGTTAAGAGAATATCAATTGAGAAGTGGCTGAATGAATTTATGTACTGAAATTATTACTGTACTCTACAAAACAACAAAAGGATCAAATTCAGAAAAACGTAAGATTAGTAGGAAGTGAGCAGAACTAAAAGAACACTTATGCAATTACTATGACACTAATGAAAAACATTTCTGAAATTTTAATAACTGTTCAATGTAATGATGAACTAGGACTCTAGAGGACCAAAATAGAACATATTTCCCATGTCTTAAAAAGACATAATGGACTACTAGAAGTATGAGACTTGTTTTCAGTAAAAAATTACTTATTTATTTGGGAGGGAAAAGATGAGAATGTAGCAGGAAAAAGAGAAGATAATGGAAAACTTTAAGCATTTTTTTAAGTGAACAGAAGAGAATCAAAGGAGATACAGTGAAAAACACAGACAGACAAGCATGACAGGTCTGAAATTAATGTGTTGAATAAGTTGTATGTAATAGAAATTCATGATACCATGCCCAATCTTCACTCTATTTCTGTTCTTTATATATAAAAATATTCATCAAGTTCAAAATATTTAAATTATTTTATTATTTTTAAAAAGCATTAAAAGCTTTGAGTCACCATTTAAAAGTAATGTATACTCAATTTTGCAATAAAATAAATAAAACTATCATTTTATTTATTTATTTGTTTGTTTTTAGGCCCTTACCTCACAGCTTAGAATCAATAGTGTGTATTGGTTCCAAGGCAGAAGAGCAGCAAGAGCTAGGCAATGGGGGTTAGGTGACTTGCCCAGGGTCACACATCTAGGAAGTGTCTAAGGTCAGATTTGAACCTAGGACCTCCTGTCTGTAGGCCTGGCTCTCTACACTGAGCCACCCAGATGCTCCCAAAACCTATCATTTTTTTTTTCATTTTTCTCATAAGTGAAAGATTGGTAAGGGTGGGCAATGGGGGTCAAGTGACCTACCCAGGGTCACACAGCTGGGAAGTGGCTGAGACCGGGTTTGAACCTAGGACCTCCTGTCTCTGGGCCTGACTCTCACTCCACTGAGCTACCCAGCTGACCCCAAAAACCTATCATTTTTAAACAAGATATGGAATGAAAATTTATAATTCCAATCTATTCACCATTAAAAGAAAGAACATAAAGGGAAGTTATAATACAGGATTCTGATTTAGAACAAGCTATATTACTGTAATAGGGAAAATTTAGATATTATATAGATATATATTTAAGGTGTGGTCGCCAGGAATCAATCAGATCTAGATTGATTCCATAATTAAAACAGACCCAAGTCAGGATGGATTTATGGTAGTTTATTTACAATTAGGAAGGTGGAAGGTAAGGAGAGAGAGAGAGAGAGAGAGAGAGAGAGAGAGAGAGAGACACAGACAGACTTTGGAGGTCCGGACCGAGTAAGAATTAAGCCACAAGGCCTTAGCAATTAGAGAGGCAAAGGAGCCTTCTTGAGGTAGAGACTCTGGAAAACGCCAAGGTAGGCCAAAGGAAGTCAGCCTAACTTACCCACGTGACAATTCAGAGGGGAAGCTGCCTGAGGTCTCAGCCGAGATCCTACAGCACCAAGTTCAAAGCGTGGAACTGCCTCAACAAGAAGTTTACCATCATATTTGAAAGACAGCAGCTTTCATCACTTCCTGGAGGTCCACCTCTAATTCAAGTGGACAAATGGCAGCCTCAACACAGTTTCTGGACTGCCCAAAGGGTAGTCCCTTGTTCTTGATTTGTTACTTATTGTCACGTGTGGGTAACTCATCTCCTCTCCCCACTAAGGAAGATAGGGATGACATTATCTCTGGTGGCTATGAATGGGCTTGAGCTAATTCCATTTACACATTACTTGACCTTTGAGATCTTTTCAAACTTTAAGATTTTATATGACAGTAAGTTATAAGAGGTGACAAAAATTTTGGTAGCCAGATTACCCTTTTTTAGCAAACTTTTGTGTAAAGTCAGATCATTTTTCCAAAGTAGCTCATCCAGAACTTTCACTGAGGAAATTAAAATTCAACTTCCTAACATGACATCCAGTTCTCTAATAGGAGTTCTAGTTATACATACAAATTAGCAGAAGCCAGATTCTCATTTGGCACTGTAGAAATTAGCATTATCTGGGAAAAGTGAAAGCAAAAAAGCAGCTAAGAAGGTATGGAAAATGACAACATTTGGGCATGACTATCCTTATTCTACTGTGAAGAGACAACTGCTGCTAAACATTTTTAGCAGGTGAAAATTCTCTCCAAGAAAACACTTCAACTTCTATAGTCTTGGATATATAAAACCAATTCTTACTAACAATTAATAAAAATACAAGAGATCAATTTCTGATAGATGAAATTGGTATAAATTAAGTACTTTATAACTAATAAGGCTTTCTGGTCAGCTCTCAGTAGAAACACTATATAGTAAAAATCATGAAACAACCTTAAAATATGTTGAAAGGAAAATTATGTTTCTTTAAGTTAATAAAGTTAATAAAAATTGGATAACAGTTATAATGCAGTTATAATAAGTAATGGACAACTCTAAATTAGTTATTTCATATTGGTCATTGGTTCTAGAGAGTGAAATTATAGCTAGGAAAAATAAAACTGGGATCACAGTGCCCTGTCAGTAAATTCTTCATGGTTGTGATTGCCACTAAACAAACTAATCTGATTTCAGTAACCTCTGCCACATTTATTATAAATACTAATCTTGTGTTAATGACTGATTTTCAGAAAACAATACATTTACATTAAGGCAACTTATCAGCTGCAAAGTTACTATAATAAGGGCAAGACTAAACACCTTGATGTAATAGATTTTCAAGTTCTTCAATTCTTTCTTCATATTCACCCAATTCTTCTCGATGCCTACGACTTATCTCTCCTAGTTTATGTCGATGTGCATCTTGCAATACTGACAGTTCATGTTGATGATTATCAATTTCCTGACTCAAGTTCTGTTTAAGCTCCTAAAAATAAAAAAATCCTCTTTTAAAAGTTCAATCAGTAAAAGGAACATAAGTCAGTTACTGTTGTTAGTTTTAAATTATATTAAAACATAAAAATACCCTAAATATTACAACATTAAGAGAAAATTTAACTCAGAAACTAAATTTGAAATAACCTGAAATCATTCTTTCTCTCCAACCAAGCCTTCAAAAATAGATGTTTCTAAATTTACTTAGATTATCCATGTTTAATGGAACAAGAATAAACTCAGTCAACAAATAAGCAAATCATCAAAAACAGCAGATTTTTTAAAAATTACTTTGGCTTGATATTTCATGACTTTTCTACAGCATTTATATTTTTAGTCATAGATCAATAAAATACTTCTCATATACACACATAAACTGATTGAAGCAAAGTTACTCTAAAAGCAAGTTGGTTGGTAGAAGAGAAAGTCAAAGTTTTTTTTAATTGCTAAAACAATCTCCAAAGTGATACTCAATTATACATGACAGAAATCTGTAACTTCTCCAACTGAAATGTGGTCAATACTAAGTATCCAGAAATAATTCATACTAAAAAGACAATTCATTATCTTTATATACATATATAAATACAAACCCAAGTGTGCATACACACACACACAGTTTTCTTGAAAGAAAAAATAATTATACACATCGGGAAGACTCCACTACTGGGATAAAGAAAACTAATTTCATTGAATAACATAATAAATTATAACAGTGAAGTAATCAACATTTCCTCAAGTGAATGGCAATTAAACACTGCATCAACTTTTGTGACTGGAATTCTTGTTTAATAAAGAAAAACCATATACTCAATCTTGGTCAAAATATAGATAGCCTTATAAACTCTATATCTCTGAGTGAATGAAAATTACTTACATTTCTTTATGGCTTTAAGAGTTTAAAAGTACTTACAATAGTCTGATGATTTAGTAATAAATATATTATCACTAAATATATTTAGTAATAAATATATTTTATTAAATATATTATTTAGTGATAAATATATGTAAATCAATATATTTAGTAATAAATATATAAATATATTGTCCCCAAAGCTGAAAGGTAAAGTAACTTATTCAGGGTCATACATATACAGGGTCAAAGCTGGGGTTTAAATTTAGGTCTTTCTAAAACTACACCCAATGTTCCAATCCACTGCAAAATTTGACTAACAAATTACAGAGTGGTTTCAAATGAGGCTTTCCCAATTTAGAGATTAGTCATTTAATAATTTATTCCTGCACTGAATATGACAAAGGCATAAAGACAAAAGTTACCACTATCTCTGGTATAGTTTTAAACAGAAGCAGAGTCTGATCAACAAGTCCATAACAAAATCATGAAAGAAGGCTCTTGAGGAAACATTAAAAACATTTTTCAGAGAATTAAGATAGAGGAGAGTCTCTTTGCAAAGCTGCACTATACACACTGTTAGAGCTTCTCATTAGATAAAAGCTATAGATATATACTTGTCTATAATCTTTTTAAAAAGCACGTCCCAGAATTCATGTTACAAAAAATTTATTATTCTGGATCTTATATATATGCATATATATAAAATACTACATTTATATACATATTTATGTCTGCATGTATGTACATATACATGTGGATGTATAGGTACAAAACAGTTTCATAAGTATATACATATGTATAAAATCAACAAAATATGTAACTATGAAAATAATATTGTTTAAAGATCGTCTTTTTACGTACCTTAAGCAGGGAGCAGAGATAGTATGAAATACAAATCACAAATAAGTAGCCATTATAGCCATAGAATAATTTATCATTAATATTTTACATGAGAAGTATAATTTTAACCAAAATTTAAGTTATACATTATGGTAGTTTACATACATACAAGCATAATATATACCTTGATGGTATTCTGTAGTTTACATATTTCACTCTGATCAGAGCTATTTTTTCCCTGCGACTGAATTAAAAAAAAAGAATTAGGAAAATTCATTCATTCAAAAAGAGTTGATCCTGCCAAAATTGTTTTTTAAGGACATTTATAAAAACATCTTATTAATGTAAATATGATTATTCAAAATATTTTAGAAACTGTTCCTACATTTAGACATATCCTCATCCCTAAATAGTGATATATTTCTTTGCTCATAAAAATATTTCTATGGTCTCTAAAAGAACCCTTCCCAAAAATGTCATAAAATTATTTAGCAAACTTAAATAATTTTTATTCTATAGCTTTCAATTTATCCAGAATGCACTGAGCACTGGAGTAGTTATTAATAAGAATATAAACAAAATGCAAGATACAATCCCTATCTGAGGAGCCTACAAGCTAGCTAAGGAACAATATTTCTATAAAAAGATCAAAGCAAAGAAGAGAAATTGTACAAGTTACTATTTTTTTACAAGTTCTGAAACTGAAATTGTAATGTGGTAGTTTCTTAAAAGAAAAGTATGGAAATACCAAATGTAGGTAATTTTAATATCAGTCCTAAACTAGAAACAGATACTACATAATTTTTTTACATAAAGTATTTCTTGTTCTATAACTAGAACAATCTTTGGCCCTAAGAATGAATAATACAAACTAAATTTCAATTATTCTCTTTTTATTTAAGGCATAAAATCCCTCATTAATCTTTACTACCATTTATTTATATTATATTATTATATTATGGTATTTATAGTACTCAATATTGATCAATTTTTCAAAACAGAGACATAATCCCTAAAACTCAATATTTGAAGGAAATGAGATCAGTAAATAGATTATCCTTTCAAATGGTTTGTTTTTGAGGGTAACCAGAACCTTTGATGTGGTTTTAAAGAAAATATAAATTATAGTCATATTGACCACAGATACAGATCCTTATTTTAACATAATTAGGAGAGGTTCCTCCTTACTATGACTGGACCACAATCTGAAAAAGCCAAATAAATGAAAAATATTTTCAACTGGGGCATTCTGATTTTCTATATCAGTAAAATTAATTCCAAATGAGAAACAACCCAAGTTTGCGTTTAAGCCATCAAAAACTAAACAGTAAGGGGGCAGCTAGGTGGCTCAATGGACTGAGAACTAGGCCTGGAAATAGGAGAGGTCCTGGGTTCAAATCTTACCTCAGACATTCCCTAGCTGTGTGACACTAGGCAAGTCACTTAGCCCTCACTGCCTACCCCTTACTGCTCTTCTGCCCTGGAACCAATACACATTACTATTCTAAGACAAAAGTTAAGGGTTTAAAGACTAAAAATTAAACTATGATTTTCAAATTATTCTTGACTAATGCTCATGATCAAACTAGTTCCTTGGAAAAAAGTATGGTAAAGGTAACAATGGTCCCTGCTGTTATCTTAGGTTCCACCCCACCAATGTACCAGGAATGAAATAATAAGGCATGAAAAATAATTCAGAAGGGTCCCAAGCCCTGTAAAAATCATCATATAACAGATTTTCATCTTACAAATGTCTAGAGTACTTATATTCCTTTCTCTTTTCTTGAAAGAGGTTTCAGACTTGTGACTTCATGGGCATGGGAAATATACAGCAAGAAAAATCTTTCCAGCACTGTAGATCTGCAACTTCTCTGTAACTTAACAGTTTTAGAGTTGCCTAGGATATAGTAGTTAAACAACTTGACCTAAATCACATAGGCAATACTCAACAGAGATAGAACTTCCAACAGAGGTCTCTCTGAGTATAAGGTTGTCCTTCTATTTATAATACCATGTTATCTCTCACTATTTTAATTCCTAATGATAAAAAACAAAGAAAACGTGTATATATATAACCTGAGCAATATGTCTCCAATGGCCAACTTCAGATTCAAGCCTTGAAACTTCATTTGACAATCTGTTTATTTCTTGCTGTGACCAAATTACATCCCCAAAGTCCATGTCATCTCCATGGAAAGCTGAAACATGATGACTAATTCCAGGAACAAAGGAAGCTGATGTAGTTGTAGAAGGTAAGCTGCCAACTTCCAAATGCGCTGGTTGAGCAGCTGTTTGCAACTTCTGCAACTGATCCTGTAGTGCATTCTGCCTTGCTTTTAGAAGACTGATTTCCACCTAAATATTTATAATGTATATTTTAGTAACAAAATTAAGGATACAACATTTACCACTTTATAACAGATTAACAGTAACACAATTGTAAAATGACTTGAGGTAAAAAATTTGCACAGCATACTAAAAAAAACCCCGGATTAAAGAACACCTGGAGTCTCTCTAAACTATAAGATTTCCCTCATTAATAAAGGAACCTAAAATGATGTTCACAGAATTTAATTAATATTTTAAATATATAAATGTCAGTTTTATATACTAAAACTGCAGCAGTAAATTTCCTCAGTTAATTATGGATTTTCTATTTACTACTAAGGAAAAAACAGGGTTAAAGATGAAAGGTACACCAGATCTGTTTCTACTATTTAAAACAAAGCCACACAATCCTGCTTCATTAACTGGGTTATTTTATGTAGCCATGTTTTTAAGACCTATATTATCCAGATAAAAGTATAAATTCTTCATTTTGAAGTGCTATAAACACAAGAATTTTTTTCATTCAAATATGATTTATACTATACACATACACACACACAACCTTTCAGAATTTGCCATGAGCTATCTTTACTTATAGCTTCTTTCATTTTATTTTCCTTAAAAGAAAAAGAATTGTAGAAGCATTGAATATTTTACATATATTTCAAGAAACTTGCTTGTAGCTATTCTCTAATTGAAACTTAATTGCTATATGTTAAAACTTATATTAATGAGTTAGCTCACATTTCCTGAACTGATACAAAGAGATGATTAAGAGAAAACTTAAACCAAAAGAACACTGAAAGTATTCAAATGTTTTCTCTCCCAGGTAGACAATGGAATACATAACACTGCTCTAAGCATGTACACAGTATATAAAAAGGCCTTAGAAAGAACATTTAACAGAAACACAGTGAGCTATCCAACTTCAAATACAAAAAGATTTCTTTCATTTCAAAGAAATATTCTATATCCAAAAGGAAAAAATACTAACATGCCACTATAAGAATAACTGTGCTTGGAAACAGTTTCATATTTAACCTAATGTGGCACTTTATCACAGCATGTCACTAAATGAACTAAAAAAGAAAACAGCTAAATAAAGTAATTAACCCTTCTCCTTTCTGCCTCAATACTTCCTTCCACACACTCTCTCTAAAACTTACTTGGTAAACAAATGATTACTGAACACGTATAGATAGCTAAATAGAAGATGGCTCAACTCTCCAAATATTTATTAAGAACCCATGGAAGATTCAAAAACAGATGACATAAGGATATAGTTTCAGCCCTAAAGGAGCTGATACCATTGGTTCATTAAGAGTTCATGAGCTCTTAGTTCACACTACCAACATTAGTTAGCACTACTAAGAAAAGACCATAACAATACAAAATTAATAGTTTCACTAAAATGAAGCTAAATATTGTTGAAAGATAAACTACAGTATGTTTGGCTTGCCTCTGGTTTTCATAAAGAAAATAAACTGGTCAAAAATTCTAGTCTCTCTGCTTAGTGTTTGAATTGCCCATTCAGCAATAGACAGGACCCCCAGGGGGTGGAGGGGGCATCCCTTTACATAATAGTCACATATCTCCAACTATCTCACATTTCAAACCAGATGCCCCAAAGGCATCTCTAACTCAACATGTCCAAAACAGAAATCATCATTTTTCTCTGCCTAAACCTCTGCTCTTTCAGGCTTTTCTATTAACTGTTGAGGGTAGTGTTTCTAAGGTCTTTGTCCATTTGGGGTTTTTTTCAACCAGATCTGCTATTTCATTGGTATAGGGAAACCCCCAATAAGAAAATTCCCACTTCCAAGGCAGATGAGAACCTGTTCTACAGCTTATAGCAATTAGAGAGTTTCCTGAGCTAATAAGAGGGCAAATAACTTGTAAAAAGTCAGTACATATTAGAGGCTAGACTTAAAACCCAAGCAGGTCTCCCTTATTTTGAGGCTGACTCTCTGAGACTCAGAGAAAGCGAGTAACTTACCAAAGTCATATAATTTAAATTTAAAAGTAACTCTGACTGAATTAGTAATAATCTAAATTTTATAAAGTAAATGCATTGCCTACTAAATTTTTATGTAATTAAAGCATGAAATGAAAATTTTTAACTTATGTGAATATGTTTCAACTGAGTAAAGTAATACTTCCAATAATATAAGGTGAAATTTTCCTTTACCTCTTTCTGTTGTAATTGATTTCGATAATCTGCAGATTGCTGTTTTATTTGAAGCTCTGCTGCTTCATGCTTCTCTTCTAGATCAGTACAAAGTTTCTTAAGTCTCTCATTCTAGAGGAGAAAAAAACAGTTTATTTCTTTAAATGTTTACATCAATAATAAATATTAAGATACCATTCTGTACTATGTTCATTTTTCAAGCTAAGTTATTTTTTATATAGGAGACAAAGTTTAATGGAATTTTATTTACTATTTCATAGCAAGGTTACAAAGGCAAAAACAATATCCCTAACTTGCTGAATTTTGAAGCAAAAAAATTAATAAAAAATTTATTAATATAACAACTGTGGTCAATAAAGTTGGGGTGCTATCTTAATCCTTGCTAATAAGGAGAGGTTGAAGGTGAATGAGGTATTAGGAGAGGAATGAAAGGGATGGCTGAGTTTAGGGAAGGAATGAATGAGGTGGTAAATTGGATGATAAGGGAATACGTGGTGTATTCAGGAAAGGCAGCTGAAACAGGCTAGACACTCAGGCTAGAGACAGAGGATACTGGGGGGATAGGCTGAACCCTTCCAGACAGGAAAGGTATCTCTATAGACACAAGGAGTTGGGCCAGTCAGAAATGTTTAAATCTGCCTTGAGGGCTTTTCTTGCCAGTTTCTCAAGTCCCTAGAGCAGGGGTCTACAACCTTTTTTGGCCATGAGAGCCATAAACGCCACATTTTTAAAATGTAATTTCATGAGAGCCATACAATATGTTTAACACTGAATACAAGTAAATATTATGTGCATTTTATATAAGAACGACACTTTTAAAGTACAATAAGTCTCTGAACTATTTTTAATAACATTATTATGTGCTAACCAATGATGAATAAAGTACATTAATGTGACTTCTGGTGCTGCATGGTTTTGCTGATTATTAATCAAAATTATTTTGATTATTAATCAAAAAACAAGACTTAATGGGGCACTATAGTACTGCTATAACTGCACACATACATATAAAACTCCTTTACACTAAGAAAATTGCTGAAATAAAGAGAGAAAAATTCAGGGAAGAATACTTTTTCCTCTCCCTCTCTCAAGTCAGGCAACAGGAGAAGAAAAAGCTGCCGGCCTGCTGGTTAAGCCATTTGGCCACATAAATTAAGTAGGAGATCAGGAGATTACAGAAAATAACATGACTTGCGTGCAGGCATTAGTAAGTAGTGGGGGAGGAGGGTACCTTTTCATGGAAAACTGGTCAGGACACATTACACACATTTCCTAGTACAGGTGTTTGTTTATCAGTGCTGCCTACTCAATCATTCTGTATCAAATGAAACAACTACTGGGGAGAAATGCTTCTTACTAATGAAGCATGTGTAAAGATGTAATCTGACTATAGTTCCCCTTTAAGAGCAGGTAGAAAAGTTAAAAACAATAACAATCCCACAAATAGGGAGTGCAGACCCCATGAATGCACTGAGATAAAGCCATGTAAATCAGAGGCAGAGGGGTAGAGAATGTAGACAAAAGTGATCAATCACTATATAGAACCCCAAGATGTCAGTAACAGGTGTGGAAAGAATAAAAGGAGGACAGAAGGAGGAACATACAGCACACCTACCAAGCCAAGCTAAAGACCAGGATTTGTCTCACACGGCAATATCAATGAGGGAGCCTTCTATCTTAGAAGATAGTTGCGGTGCCAAAAGGATCATGTGACGTATAACGTGACGCATGATGTCATGTGTAAATTGTTAATTACTGTGCCACGGTTGACTTTATGGCTCCTGCAGAAAGAGCCATACGTTGCCAACCCCAGCCCTAGAGGGAGGAGTCGAAGGGCTCCTCCCTATCAGTGAAACTGATGGGTGCAGGAGGAAATCTCAGCAAGGCCTTCCTCCCAAGATGGATGCCTCCAGTTCCCTCAAGAAATAAAAGAAGATAATTCCTTCCCTCTTCAACCCTTCCATAATCTTCCACACAATGATTCACCAGAGGGTTTGAATAGGCAACAAGGGGATTTATTAATATTCAGGGTTGGTCAGAAAGGTGAGAGGGGCATAGGGTTTTCTGACACCTGCTAGGGAGAAACTCAAGATGGGGGAGGGTCACAGGAGTGGGTTAGACTGAGAGAGAGCCTGCTCTCCCAGCCAGGAAAGACTTGGCTGCCTTTAAGTAGAGTGTATACTAAATCAATAAAATAAGGGATAATTTGATTCAAGGATGTCCTACTTGCCTATAGGGAAACTAAACCCACAAAGTCTAATCACTAAAACCCAAAAGCCACCCTTCGTCCCAGAGCCCACAAGAAAAATCAGGAAAGGTAACAGGGGGAATAATATGGAGAAGGTCAGGGAGAGGTCCAGAGAAATTAGCTAGGTTCAAATTGTCCAGAGACAAGGCACAGGCCACAGCAAAGCCGAAACCCAAAGGCAGAGCTTCAGTTGGACCTTCTGCTCTCTTTAAGTCTCAGGTTCCAACTGAACTTCTGTCAGGATTCCAAGGCTTCTAACTGCCAGAAGTTTTCAGTTAACTTTTGCAAGGGCAAAAGCTTTTGTTGCATCTTTGCATTACACAACTTATTGAAGAAGAACAAAGAAGTGTTACATCATGCAAGACAAAGGGTATATGTTTATTATTTATGCATAGAAAGGTAAGACATTTTTAAAGCAGAGCAAAAAATACAAAGTAATACATTAGTTGTACTGGCTACAATACTGTTATCTTAAACTATTTAATGCTATTTATTTTATAATGAGGAGCATAGTCAGGTTAGTGGAATTAAAATTAAAACCTTGCTACAAAAGATAAAGGATGTTATATCCTTCAAGTTAGTTTATTAAGATTTATACTACCATTATATATGCACACACTTTTATAATGGAGAATGAATGTTCCAGACAATAATAAGAGAATCTAGAAAGAAAGCTATATAGTTAACAAGTGAGGGAAAAAAGGTTCCCTCAATTGTTTTCTATTTCTGTTCCAAAAGCATACAATCTGCAAGATATTGTCCTATGTCCTGAGCATTCAGACAAAAATCAAATAATCCCTGTTCTCAAAACATTTTCATTCTACTAGAAGAATAAAATGTGTGCAATAATAAGTAAACATAGAATTCTAAATCATTCACATCATATCCTCCCAAAATAGGATTTCTATATTAACAAATATAAACACTGAAGCCTAGAAATTTTAAACTATTTTAATTAGTTTGCAATGTAAATTTGAAAAGAAATTAAGAAATTATGGTCCCTTAATACTAACCATGGATCACATAATCACAGAGCTTGATGGGCCCTTAATAGACCATCAAGTCCATTTTATAAATGAAGAAACTGGGAGTGTAATTGCCTTATCCAAACACCGTTCCCCTAACTTCAAATCCAACACTATTTCAACTGTACCACAATAAACACCAGAGTTCAACACTTAAATATAATACCTTGTGCTTTATAATACACAAAGAACCTCTTCCTTGCCAAATTCATTAATGTTTTTTAAAATCCTTATCCTTTTTTTGACCTTTCAGCATCATGTAATGTTACCAACTACCTCCTTTATTTGGACATGAACTCATTCCTTGGGTACCAGGGCACCATTTTCTCTAGAACTGCTGATCTGTATGAACTCCTTCTCAGTGTCCCTACCTGTTATCCTGCCTTCTATTCATGCTCGTTCCCAAAAGCTTTGTCCTCTGGTCTCTCCATATGCTTTATGTCCAAAAATCTTCTGAATGTTTAGATACCCATTAGACCTTTCTATCTGATCAGCTAGAACTTCAATCAATAAATCCAAAATTGAACATGCTATCTTTTCCCGCAATAAGCTATTTCTGATGATGACATGTTTCCAACCACCTAGATTCCAAATCTCATGAGTTATGCTTAACAGATTTCATCCTCCCCCACAACCAATCAGTTTTCAAGTTCTAATCATTCTACCTCTTGCATCAGCTCCTTCTTTCTATGATCTCCATTGTAATTAGGTGCAAATCACTTCTCATCCAATTACAGCAGTCCTCTACTGGCATTCCTGTTTGTAATATATCTTAATTCCAAACTACTTTTCATGCTCGCTCCATCTTGAAATACATTTATTTGTATCCACATATGTATGTGTAACACACGTGTTGTATTCAACATACAAACTATTCACTCCGTATATTATTTTTCTTCACTATATCCTCAGAACCTAGTATAGATCTTGAACAGTTAACAAGAGCTTAAAACATTTCTTGAATAAAAATGTTATTAATCTAGTTTTTTCTTTTTTTTTGCCCCCATCACTGTGCTATCTTTTAAAATATTTTTTACACAAACTCACTACAACATGACAAACATGGTAATATGATTTACATGTTAACATATGTACAACCTAGATCATATTACCTGCCTTTCTGAGGATGAGGGAGAGTTTGCGAGGGAGAGAAAGAATAATGACTGAAAAATAACAGAAAATGAATATTTAAAAATTGTACTGACATGTAATCTAGAAAAAAGAATTTACGACAAAAACAAAATCAAAGGAGAGAACTAATGAAAAAAACTAAAATAAATAAGCTATTGGTTAATTTAATTTTAAAAAGGAAAACCAAACTACCAATATCAAAATGTGAAGGGTGAATGTACCAACAATGAAGATGAAATTAAAGCAACTATGAAAAGGTATTTTGACTAATTATACACCAATAAAATTGGTAATCTAACTGAAATGGATGAATATTTACAAAAATATAAACCATCCATACTTACAGAAGAGGAAATAAAATAATCCTATGTTAGAAAAAGAAATTAAACAATCCATAAATGAGCTCCTTAAGAAAAAAATCCCCAAGACCAGATGAATGTACAAGTGAATTCTCTCAAATATTTAAAAAAACAATTAATTCTAATATTGTATAAATTATTTGGAAAATATCAGTAAAGGAACCCTACCAAATATGGTTCTGACACTTACGAGAGAACAAAAACAGAGAAAGAAAACTATATACCAATTTCCTTAATGAATAATCGATGGGAAAAAATTAAATAAAATATTAACAAAGGAGACTATAGCAATATATCACAAAGGTGATACACTATGGCCTGATTGGATTTATACCAGGAATTCAGGGCTGGTTCAATATTAGGAAAATTATAAGCATAACTGGTCTATCAATAACAAAAATCATATGATTATGCATGAGCAATGCCCTATTATCATTCACCTCAGTCTTGTTCAAATAAACTACTGACACCTAAATAAGACAAGTATAATTCTGTTGCATTTTCCAAATAACCAATACCCTACTATCTTCTACTGATAAAGAATCTCAAGAACACTACACTCTTCAAAGCAGCATAAGTACTAAATCATCCCAGAGAGAAAAAAAGATACTATTTTAAAAGACCTCTAGATGAAGAGCTCCTACAACTTTTTGTTAATCTATGCAAAATATTAACAATATGATCAAGAAGTACTTCCTTAACTTCAATGGATTCATGATTTTATCTGTATGGAATCTCTCTAATCCAGGAATTTTACATACCTTCCTATAATGTAATTTTCATGGTTTTCCCTAAATCTTCCCCAATGGACCTACCCAAAGTGCTGACTCTCCTTTCTATTTTTTCATATCTTGGAAATATCACTACAACATTCAGGATAGTATCTAAGTGACATTCTCACAAATGTCCAGTTTACCTCTTGTTCCAAACATATTTCTGATTATGTCTTTTATGTCACTTTTCAATATGTAAATCATTGTTAACATACTATAGTTTATGCATCGTTCCATTGTCCAGTCACTTGTAATTATGATTCTTCTGAGATTATCTTCTAAGATTTGCAGTCAAAGTATCATTTAAAAAATAACAGAATACTGTCCAGACCTGCTGGTTAAGATGGCCACAGAGTAAAAAGCAGCTACTTAACCTCTCCTAACTGAAACATATAGGACTCCTCAAGAAGACATAAAAACAAATCCAGAGGAGCAAAGGGACCCAACAACAGGGCGCAGCATTGGAGGTACGTGGAATCAGGGCATTTCCATGCAATAAAGGAGTGAAACAGTTCTCACTAAAACGTGAGCTGAGCAAACCCATCCCCCACCCCGCACCACCTAGAGTGCGAAAGCTAGCACACAAGAGTTAGAGCAAGTTTGGGGCACACATTAAGTCCTTGGCAGCTACCTGGGGTCACCAGGGCCTACTCCTGAGAGCAGCAAGACTTAAGACCCCAAGAGGCTAAAGAACGCGCGCGGACTTTGAACACAGACCCTGAGTGCAGGCACAAGTGCAGGTGCAGAAGCAAGCCCAGACATGAATCCTGAGCACAGGCAAGGACTCGGATCTTGAGCCCAGGCAAGGACCTTGAGTGGGGACTCAGTGCAGAAGGGGTGCACAACTGGGAAAGCAACGCCCTAAGTCTGTTAAAGGAGCCTCAGGCAGAGGAACAAGCAAGGGGACCACCAGGAGGCTAGACCCTGAGAACAACTAGACCTGATACCTCAGGAGCCTAAAGAGTGCAGACAGACCCTGAGTGTGAGGATAAACCTGAGAGGGCTCAGGGCTAACAATGGCAAGCCAGAGACAAGAATCCCAAAAGAGAAAGATCATCAAGAAGAAATCTGTGGGGCAGCTGGGTAGCTCAGTGGATTGAGAGTCAGGCCTAGAGACGGGAGGTACTAGATTCAAATCCGGCCTCAGGCACTTCCCAGCTGTGTGACTCTGAGCAAGTCACTTGACCCCAATTGCCCACCCTTACCACTATGAGCAAGTACACAGAAGTTAAAGGGGGATGGGGGAGGAGGAGGAGGAGGAGGAGAAGAAGAAATCTGTAACACTGGACAACTTTTAAACAGATAAAATCCAGTCAACAGAGCAAAGAGCAGAGGAGAACAAACAAGTAATCATATCCAAACCTTCCAAAAATAATAAACAGTATATACCTAAAACCATCAACAAGCATCATATGCAATGGGGATGAATTAGAAGCCTTCCCAATAAGTCAGGAGTGAAACAAAAATGCCCATTATCTCCTCTATTATTTAACATTGTACTAGAAACACTAGCAGTAGCAATTAGAGAAGAAAAAGAAATTGAAGGTATCAAAATAGGCAATGAGGAGACTAAGCTATCACTCTTTGCAGATGATATGATGGTCTACTTAAAAAATCCTAGGGGCAGCTGGGTAGCTCAGTGGAGTGAGAGTCAGGCCTAGAGACAGGAGGTCCTAGGTTCAAACCTGGCCTCAGCCACTTCCCAGCTGTGTGACCCTGGGCAAGTCACTTGACCCCCATTGCCCACCCTTACCAATCTTCCACCTATGAGACAATACACCGAAATTAAGGGTTTATAAAAAAAAAAAAAATCCTAGAGAATCAACTAAGAAGCTGGTAGAAATAATCAACAACTTTAGCAAAGTTGCAGGATACAAAATAAATGCACATAAATCATCAGCATTTCTATATATTTCCAACACATCACAACAGCAAGAGGTAGAAAGAGAAATACCATTTAAAATCACCCTAGACAATATAAAATACTTAGGAATCTATCTACCAAAACAAACACAGGAATTAAAAGAAAACAACTACAAAACACTTTCCAAACAATTAAAACTAGATCTAAACAATTGGAAAAATACTGATTGCTCATGGGTAGGATGAGCTAACATAATAAAAATGACCATTCTACCCAAATTAATTTACCTATTTAGCACCATACCTATCAAACTACCAAAAAACTTTTTTTACTGAATTAGAAAAAGTATAACAAAGTTCATCTGGAATAACAAAAGATCAAGACTATCAAGGGAAATAATGAAAAAAAATGTGAAGGAAGGGGGCCTAGCAGTACCAGATATTAAACTGTATTATAAAGCTGCGGTCATCAAAACAGTATGGTACTGGCTAAAGAGACAGAAGGGAGAGTCAGTGGAATAGACTTGGGGTAAGTGACATCAGCAAGACAGTGTATGATAAACCCAAAGAGCCCAACTTTTGGGACAAAAATCCACTATTTGACAAAAACTGCTGGGAAATTTGGAAAACAATATGGGAGAGATTAGGTTTAGATTAACATCTCACACCCTACACCAAGATAAATTCAGAATGGGTGAATGACTTGAATATAAAGAGGGAAACTATAAATAAGTTAAGTGAACATAGAATAGTTTACTTGTCAGATGTCTGGGAAAGGAAAGATTTTAAAACCAAGCAAGAGTTAGAGAAAATTACAAAATGTAAAATAAATTATTTTGATTATATCAAACTAAAAAGCTTTTGTACAAACAAAAACAATGTAGCCAAAATCAGAAGGGAAACAACAAATTGGGAAAAAATCTTCATAACAAAAAACTCTAACAGGGGTCTAATCACTCAAATATACAAGGAGTTAAACCAATTGTATAAAAAAATCAAGCCATTCCCCAATTGATAAATAGGCAAGAGACATGAATAGGCAATTTTCAGATGAAGAAATCAAAAGTATCAATAAGCACATGAGAAAGTTTCTAAATCTCTAATAATTAGAGAAATGCAAATCAAAACAACTCTGAGGTATCACCTCACACCTAGCAGATTGACTAAAATGAAAGAAGGGGAGAGTAATGAATGCTGGAGGGGATGTGGCAAAACTGGGACATTAATGCATGGCTGGTAGAGTTGTGAACTGATCCAACCATTCTGGCTGGCAATTTGGAACTATGCTCAAAGGGCTATAAAAGAATGCCTGCCCTTTGATCCAGTCATACCATTGTTGGGTTTGTACCCCAAAGAGATCATAGATAAACAGACTTGTACGAAAATGTTTATAGCCGTGCTTTTTGTGGTGGCAAAAAACTGGAAAAGGAGGGTATGCCCTTCAATTGGGGAATAGCTGAACAAATTGTGGTATATGCTGGTGATGGAATACTATTGTGCTCAAAGGAATAATAAACTGGAGGAATTCCATGTGGACTGGAAAGACCTCCAGGAATTGATGCAGAGCGAAAGGAGCAGAGCCAGAAGAACATTGTACACAGAGACCAATACACTGTGGTAAAATGGAATGTAATGAACTTCTGTACTAGCAGCAATGCAATGACCCAGGACAATTCTGAAGGACTTATGGTAAAGAACGCTACCCACATTCAGAGGAAGAACTGTAGGAGTGGAAACACAGAAGAAAAGCAACTGCTTGAACACATGGGTTGAGGCGGACATGAATAGGGATGTAAACTCGAAACTACCACTCCAATGCAATTATCAACAATTTAGAAATAGGTCTTGAACAAGGACACATGTTAAAACCAGTGGAAATACACATCAGCCATGGGGAGGGGGGAGGAAGCTGGGGGGTGAAGGGGAAAGTAAGAGCATGAATTATGTAACCATGTTAACTTTTCTAAAAAATAAATATTAATGTTAAAAAAAAAGAATCAATACTGTGTATCGGTTCAAAAAAAAAAAAGAATAACAATTTTAAAACATGTATTAATAACAGAAAGCTACTTGAGATCACAGAAGACCTAACATCATCCTAAATGTGATCCAGCACATTCTCTTCCTATTCAATTGTTGGTTTAGCTCATTGTCAATTTGCTATGCTTGACCAAGATACATATAATAGCTTAGCAGTATTCTCAACAGTAGTTAGTCACACCAACAATGTGACTACCTGCAACCAGATTTCCTTATATCTACAGGGGTGAATACACCAGAAAATCACTGTTCATCTAAGTAGAAGTCTTTTATTTGAAAACTATTAAGTCCCTCCTCACCTTTCTCTTTCTCGGGCTGAATAATCAAGAAGTCTACCAACCTTTCTTCATAAATTCTTTTAATTTCTATAATCACTTCATGGTTCTCCATTAAAACCTTTCCAAGTTATCTACGCTGCTCTTAAAGACCACAAAACAGGGAGAGGAATGAGTCTGCTTAATTCTAAGAAAATTAACTTGCAGCTCCAATATTTTTATCCAATGTACTCTAATAGTATCTATTTTTTAATTGGAAAAAATGTAAAAAGACCAAACTACAGAAATACATTCTCAATGTTCATTTGAGTTCTTAATCATCTATTTCTGGTAAATCAAGATGAATAAAAAGAGAATGTTAAGCATTAAAAATATGTAAAAACAGCAATTATATGAAAACAACTACAAAACACTTTCCAAACAAATAAAACTGGATCTAAACAATTGGAAAGCCATTGATTGCTCATGGGTAGGACGAGCTAACATAATAAAAATGACAATTCTACCCAAATTAATTTACCTATTTAGTGCCATACCTATCAAGCTACCAAAAAACTTCTTTACTGAATTAGAAAAAACTATAACAAATTTCATTTGGAATAACAAAAGATCAAGAATATCAAGGGAAATAATGAAAAAAAATGTGAAGGAAGGGGGCCTGGCAGTACTAGATATTAAACTATACTATAAAGCAGCAGTCATCAAAACAATATGGTACTGGCTAAGAGATAGAGAGGAGGATCAATGGAATAGACTGGGGATAAATGACATCAGCAAGACAGTGTATGATAAACCCAAAGAGCCCAACTTTTGGGACATGAATCCACTATTTGACAAAAACTGCTGGGAAATTTGGAAAACAATATGGGAGAGATTAGGTCTAGATCAACATCTCACACCCTACACCAAGATAAATTCAGAATGGGTGAATGACTTGAATATAAAGAGGGAAACTATAAACAAGTTAAGTGAACACAGAATAGTATACTTGTCAGATCTCTGGGAAAGGAAAGACTTTAAAACCAAGCAAGAGTTAGAGAAAATTACAAAATGTAAATTAAATGGCTTT
>NC_058131.1:508909044-508922450 GCF_016433145.1 Gracilinanus agilis | reverse complement strand
TTCAGAGGAAGGACTGCAGGAGAGGAAACATATAAGAAAAACAACTGCTTGAACGCATGGGTCGGGGTGGACATGACTGAGGGTGTAGACTCGAAACTACCACACCAATGCAACTACCAACAATTTGGAATTTGGTCTTGTTCAAGGACACATGACAAAACTAGTGGAAACACGAATCGGCCAAGGGGGAGGGGGGTGCGGGGGGGGGGGTTGAAGGGGAAAGGTGGAGCATGAATCATGTAACCATGTTAAAAATGAATATTAATAAATGTTAAAAAAAATATGTAAAAAGTTTTCTTCTTACATAAGAACTAAGTGAAGCTGATTTTCCTTTCTTCTGCCTCAATCTTACATGTGGCAAGTTCACTAAAACAATACAGGAATGACATATCATAAGCAGTCTTAAACCAATGATATTTATTTTGGGGTTTCTTAACCTAGAATCTCTGAAATTATTTTTGAGAACTATTTCAATATAGTTTCTTTTGTAGTTCTATGTGTCTTATTTTATGTATTTGTAAACATTCTGAGAAGGGCTCCCCTGAATATCAAAGGAACCCATGACACAAAAAAAGGTTAAGAACCCTGTAATATATGAGCCTCCCATATTTTGGAAATAGTATGCTCAATTATCATTACAAATATTGCATTTTGCTGTACTGGATCAATAATGTAAAGGAAGACCTATATTGCTTAGATATATAACTGAAAAAATCTATAATTCTCTTACCTCTGCCCTCAGAGTTGTATGAACAACTTCAATTTCTTTCATCCTAGAACTGGATATTTGGAATTCTGTGGTAGTATCTGAAAGAAACAATAGATCCTATGTTTTTATCATCACTTTAAGAACAAATAAATATACCTACTGCTACAGCAAGCATAATGTTAAGAAACAAAAAACATATATATAGGAAAATACCTAGTACAACATATTCATTTTACAGATAAGGAAAGCAAAGACCAAGAATGTTAATTCTAGTTGGATCTAACTACCAATTTTGTGTTCTTTCTATTAAATCACAGTGTAATCTTTCACTGAGTTCAATTTTAAAAGTGTGGAATGATTATGAGACAAAAAGCTGAATGTTAATCACAACTGTGGAATAAAGTAAGAATCCACAAGATTCTCCATTATGATATGAATGAATGAAAGATATTCCTCTGGCTTGCAGTACCTCACACTCGTAATAGTGTTCAATATTATATATGGGTAAAATACCTTGAACTCTTTTAACTATCAATTTTCAAATAATTTTGATAATTGCATATACAGTAACCATATGTACCCCATTGTTCAAAGTCAGTGTATGAACACCAAAATTGTTCAGAGCAGTGATGTCAAACTCAAATAGCCTTGCCAGCTACAAATTGAAAACCACAAATTAACATTAGCTATATTGTACTGTATTTTTATTTATTTTGCTAACTATTTCTCAGTTACATTTTAACCTAGTTCTAAGTCACATCAGAGAATTTTGAAGCAACTTTGAAACTTCTGGTATAGGGTATTCAGACAGTACTACTTGCATTTAAATACTTAATTCTTTTTGTTTTTTAAAGTAACATGATGAAATCATCAACATGATGTCATACATGTATAGGCACTAAATAAATGCTAAATTCTATGTGTTAAAGGAAAACAATAACCAGGCTACCAAAGATACAAGCTGTCAAGGAATCTTAATACATACATTTGTATCCCATTCCAAGCAATATTATTTTATATATTAGAAAGTTCATTTTATCCAAAATTGTGAAATTGAATTATATATCTTTAAATACTGTTAGATTTAAATGCTTCTTTCATCACAGTCTTCTTTGCCTTCCTAATAAACATCAAACACAAAAAGCACAGTGGATTTCCTTAACAGAATTTTAAGATCCTATCAAAAAAAGTTCCAAAATAGCAATGCAATGTACAAAGCAAAATATAGTACAGCTAACAATAAGACGCATATAGTGAAAAGGGCAATAAATTTGGCATCACAAGACCGAGGTTCAAATCTGACTGACACTTACTATAGCTTACCAAGCCACCTAACTCCTCCAAACACTGGTTTCCACATCTGTAAAATATATGATTTTAGTCTGTACAAGTAATACTTGTATAACCTACTAAAACAATTATCATAAGGGAAAAATCTAGTAAATCTGAAAGCACTATAGAAATATCAATTAGGCAAATAACTTAAAACTCTTTGGATCTCAGTTTCCCCAGCTATAAAATAGAGGGAGAGAGGTACATGAAACTACCTGCTTCATAGACATACTGTGAGGAAAGGATTTTATAACTTTTAAAGAATTATATAATTGTGAGTTTTAAAAAATATATTTTGGGGGCAGCTTGGTAGCTCAGTAAATTGAGAGCCAGACCTAGAGACGGGAAGTCCTAGGTTCAAATCTGGCCTCAGACACTTCCCAGCTGTTTGACCCTGGTAAGTCACTTGACCCCCATTGCCTACCCTTACCACTCTTCTTCCTTGGAGCCAATAAACAGTACTGACTCCAAGATGGAAGGTAAGGGTTTAATTTAAAACACACACACACACACACACACACACACACACACACATATTTGTATGTATGTATACACATAAACACATACATATGTACACACATATAAACATATGTAATTTGCTTTAGTTATAAATTAAATTATTACAATTTAAAATATTTTTCTGTTTTATATTATAATATCAAAGGTACCATATTTTTACTTATAAGAGATCTTGACTGACAATGATTTTAAATGCTCTCCCTTCTTACCTTTACCTCCGAGCTTTCCTTGAGGCTCAGCTCAAATCTCATTTTCCACAAGAGGCATTTCCTCTGTTCTCCCTTCCTCTCCCAGTGTCTTTTCTATGAAATTACCTTCCATTTACACTCTACGTATTTTGTATGTACATAATTGTTTGCATGTTGTCTCTCACACTGTTATGTGAGCTCCTTAATCCCCAACACTTAGCAAAGCCTAGCCCATAGAAAGTGCTTAATAAATGCTTATAGATAGAATTGATTTAAATCATCATCACCAGGGGAAAGCTTAATTGATATAGTGGAAAGAACAAAGTATTTGAAGTTAGAGGTCCTGGGGTCAAGTCCCTGCTCTAACATTACAAGCTATATGATTTTGGGCAAACCATCAGAATATGGTTCTCCAGGCTTTATTTTCCACATCTGTAAAATGCAGGCATAATATATTTATACAACTTATCACACAGGGTTGTTTTAAGGAAAGTACCTAGTAAAGTACTTAGTACTTTCAGAAGTACTACAGAAATGTGAATTATCGTCATTATAGGGACTAACTGGAAAGTCCTTCAGACATCATCTAGCCCAGGGATTGCCAAATAACTGCCCAAAGGTCAAATTCAGTCCACTGGCAATTTTCCTCTTATATCTAAAAATAAGTGTAATATAAAAACAACATGTATAATGTTTTTAAAAACCTTTTTAAATAGAGGAACCAAGGAGAAGAAATACTATTCTGGATATGATTCTCAAAAAGAAGAAAGTGACTTTAATCAGAATCTTGGGAAATACAAGGGACTATTCCCTCTTAAAATCTATAGTAAAGAAAGAGAAGATATTTGAGCACAGTCTGACATGTACCCAAGATTTTGGGAAAAAAGATTTCAAAGAATCCAAAGGAAGGATAGGCAGGCTCCTGAAGCATAAAATTCTAATAGGGCAGTCAGTCTAGGAAGAATGGAAAGTTCTCCACAGAAAAATTCTGAAGATAAAGAGTGCAACAGTTCTAAAGATGAGAAATTTGTCTAAACTGAACCGAAGACACAAGGAATTCAACCAACTTAGATATTTAAAAGCATGTGCAGAAAGATGGAAGGAAAAGTGGCAAAAACAAATTGTGGATATAGTCCTATAAGAATGGTATCAGAGAACCTAAAATCTCAGAATTAGATGAGTCTAGCAAGGAAAGCTAAAGACAAAGAGGAGTTGGTGGGAATTTTGTTGATGTTGTTTTTGCGTTGTGTTTTGTTTTGCTAGACTAAGGAGGAAAAGAAGACTCAAAAAAAAAAAAAAAAAAAGGAGAACCCATGAGTGAATACCTGGACTCCTTGCTGTTCCTCACACAAGACACTCCATCTTTCAACTCCATGCATTTTCACTAGCTGCCATCCAGCTGCATCCATACCTAGAATTCTCCTTTCTCATCTCTGTCTCTTGGTTTCCTTCAAACCTAATTAAAATCTAGCCTCCTGCAAGAAGCCATTTGCAGTATCTTTTAATATTAGTGTCTTCCCTATGCTGATTACATATCTTATTTGAAAAGTTATTTATATAATGTCTTCTCTCTTGGATTGAGAGCTCCTTGAGTGCAGGTGCTATCTTATGCCTGTCTTTGTATCCCCAATCTTAGCATAGTGGCTGGCATTTGGTAGGCACCAAATAAATATTTTTTGTTAATTGGTTTGCTTGATTAAAGAAAAGATAAGACATTTGCTCAAGATGACAGGAATTATAATAAAGGAGAGAAAGCAGAGCTCTTATTGTTATCTCTGTATTCTCTTCCAAATAATCATCTTTGGACCCTAAAGGCAAAAATAAAAATGGCTTTTTAGATGGCTGATACCCAAAGTAAATAGGGAGGGAGAAAGAGATGAGTACACCTTGATGCATTTAAATCTACAGGCCTAGAAGGCTAGGTTAATGGAAGAACTCAATGGTGTGGTGCTGAACCATTGCTAGTGTTCTTAGAAAGATCCTAGAGAATTGAAGAGATGCTGACTATAAGATTAGAGAAGTGTAAATGTCCTTATTTTCAAAAAAAGGAAGAGTTAGTCAGCTCTAGGACAGTGTTCTTGACAACAATTCCTACCATAATTCTATAATGTATTTTTTAAAGAATAATTAATGAAAATATGGAAAGGAAGTATTCATCACAAAGAGATAGCATGACTTCATCTATAATAGCTTATTGGAAACTACCTTTGAGACTTACCTTGTGGCAGAGTTCTCTAGATTGCTGAATGGAGATTAAATCAAACTTCCCCTCAACCTACTATATCTAAGTGGCTCCAAATCAAGCTTTATTTCATCTAACCACCAAGACACCAAGATCTAAGCATTAAGGGCATCTTGCCAAATGCTCTGTTGCTGTCCAAATCCCCTTCCATTACACTCAATAGATCCTCACTCCTTTTTTTAACATTCACATTTAACCTTTTCCTCTTTGCACATAAACCTAGCACTTCCCTGTAAACATTGCATCACTGACTACCCTTATTAGTACTAGAAAGTACTCTCATGCCCCCTTCCCCCAATTACACTGAACTGGAAGTAGGAGGACAAATGCTTCTTGTCCTTCACTGTCATTTTCAGACCTTCTCTCAATTACTCCTACTAAAAGATCTCCCCTGCTTTGAGATTCACTATTACCTATTAGTCCCAAGAATTCACTCTTCCTTCTTTCTCAGGAAGTACAGTGGTAGCTCATAGCCTTTTCCTTTTAATCCCAAACCCTCCCCTCCCTTACGCTTGAAGACGTTGACTTATATGTTATCTCTTCAAATACTAGTTCATTAACACACACACACACACACACACACACACACCCCTACCTTAGCCACACACACATACATAGGAATTCTCATACCCTTAATATCAACATCCAAACTGTTCTATCAAAAGGAGCAGGGCCAAGACAGCAACTTAGTAGCAGTGAAAGCTGAACCCAGTACAAGAATCTTCTCAAACCAACCAAATTGTTCTCTATCTCCACAACTCATAAAACTGAAATTACTTTCTGACTATAATTTCCTGTCCTCCTATCTCTCCCTGTTCCTTCACCCTTCTAAATCTCCTATATTTTGCAGAGCAAAAGGAGCAGAACCAGGAGAACATTATACACAGAGATGGATACACTATGGTAAAATCGAATGTAATGTACTTCTGTACTAGCAGCAATACAATGATCCAGGACAACTCTGAGGGACTTATGAGAAAGAATGCTACCCACATTCAGAGAAAGAACTGTGGGAGTAGAAATACAGAAGAAAAACAACTGCCTGATCACATGAGAGGATGGGGATATAATTAGGGCTATTGACTCAAAATAAGCACCCTAGCACAAATATCAATAATATGGAAATGAGTCTTGATCAATGACAAAAACCCAGTGGAATTGTGCATTGGCTATGGGAGGGGGTGAGAGGGGAGAGATAGAACATGAATCCTCTAACCATGGAAAAATATTCTAAATTAATTAACTAAAGAGTTTAAAATAAAATAAAAAATAAAAATAAATAAATCTCCAATCTTTGTTCACTACAACTTCTGATCTATCCATTCCAGTTTCCCTAAGCCACCAAAATCCTGCTCTGGCCTTACTGTCTTCCCTTTAAAATCTTGGTCCTTTGGTTAACTAGTTGAACTTTAATCTGTCCTTGATCCTTAGATCATCTGTTCCACTGTCTCTTATACTCATCCTTTTTCCAAAACTCAAAGTTAGATTATTCCCACCTATTGCCTTCTCTGCTCCTCATCATTTATTGTTGAATGTCAATGAATAGTCACATAATTATTTTTGATTGGTTTCTTTATTTAATCCAATCTCAATAAGAAGTCACTGCTGTACTTTCCTGATCAATCCCTAGGAAGTGTCACAAACATTTTACTCTCTTCTTGAGCCACCTATATATCATCACAATCTCAAAGAAAAAGACCTCACTTCATATTTCACTATCCATCTAAAGGTCTCAATCCTATGCAATTTAAAACTTCCAATCACCTCAGATACATCCCCAACCTTTCTTAGATCATCTTAGGACAAGTTGTCCTCCTCCTACAAACCAACTTATCTTTTTGTAACCATGAACACAATGCCTTCCTCTTCTTGCTGCAGTTTTCCCTCCAATTATATCCCTTTTGTCCTAATTTTGTCCTTATCCAGTAACTTCTTTTTTTATGCCTTCAAAATAACCAAAAATCTTTGCCATTTAAAAAAAATTTATTTGACCTTTGTAAGAAGGAAAATTTAGGTAATTATAGATATATATATTAAAATATGTGGCCGCCAGGAATCAACAATTCAGGTTGATTCCATAATTAAATCAGACCCAAGTCAGCATCGGGTTGAGGAGTTTATTTACAATCTGGTAGGTAAAAAGTAGGAATAAAGAGAAAGGGAGAGGCTAGTCCAGGCCAAAGGCCTGGACGGAGAGAGAAGGTTAAAAGGCTAAATAAATGAAGCTGTAAGCCACAAGGCCCAACAGCCAGATAGGCAGAGTTTAGAATTGGCCCAGCTAGGCCAAGGAAGTCAGCCTAACTTACCCACGTGACAATACAGAGTGTAAGCGTTCTGTGGTCTCAGGAGATGCTTCTGCTCCCAGTTCGAGATGGCAACTGCCCCCACAGGAAGTTCACTAACTTACTTAAAGAGATAGTGTCTTTCATCACTTCCTGTGGTCCACCTCTAATAAAAATGGACAAATGGCAGTTTCTACATTGATTTGGACTGCCCAAAGGGCAGTCCCTTACTCTTGATTTGTTACTTATTGTCACGTGTGGGTAACTCGTCTCCCCTCCCCACTAAGGGAGGTTAGGATTACATCATTAGCACGCCTAGGATGGGTAGATTTTTGACTATTAATGGGATCGAGCTAATTCTATTTACACAATCCCCCCTGATGATCATATTGGGTGCCTAGTCACCCCAAGTGATCATGCTACACAAACATCTTCTATCACAAAGGTCCTTCTAACTACAATAGTTAGAGATAAGAGGGAAATGGAAAAGAGAGAAAGCAAAACCAATGCTTTGCTAAGCACGTTGACAAAAAAAAACCAATTGGGGGCAGTCCCCTATTGGTATATCATGTACAATTAAAGTAGCTGTTCAAAACCCATCAGTCCATTCATTAGTACCCAAAGTTCATTCTGGATCGCTTAATGCAACAAACCCTATCAGTTCAATCAATTGCAGCCCAAAGCTCATTCTGGATTTCTTGATTAAACATAGGTTCTTCAGGCATCTCTCTGCAAACAGTTCATTCTCTGGATTAAGGAATCAGCAAGTTTCTTTCCCTGAGAATTTTTCTCAAACAAAACCAAAAATTAAATCTTGGATATAATAAAAATATGATTAATCTTGGATTTTATAAAAACCCAATCCCCCCTGACATGGGTATTTAGAAAGAAATACCCAGATCAGCTCAATATATATATTTGAGTCATGGGGATGTACAAGTAAATTCAAAAGAAAAAGAAAGAAAAAAAAATATAAAAATCAAATAGAAGAAAATTGAAGCTTTTGAAAAAGAAAGGCATTAAAATCAAAATCAAAATATCAAAAGTTATGTACATAAAAATTTTTTGAAGAAAACAAAATAAAATTATAACAGGCCCTTGTATTAGGGTCTAATCAATTATAATTTCCATCCTACTAGTCTGTAGGATACAATGCAGTAATACTGCACTTACCCATTTGCATCTAAGACTACAGGAAGTTGCCATTCTATAAGAGAGAAAAAAAGACCAGATTTATATGCAAGGGAAGTGTCTGTCATTCCCTTCACTCTCAGGAATATATGGGTGAACCAGATAACAGCCAACCTGCGGTACCTGACTGGCAGTGTAGTTCGGAGAGTCCTACGTCTTAACATACGTTAAGAGTCGCAGCTTCGATTCTTACACTGAGTTCAAGTCCTTAGTGTTGGCGTGGGAGTACCTCAATCCCACCTGTATATGTATGATCTTTAACCTTGTGCTCCTTGGCACTGTGCAGATGTTCTCATGAATTCCATTGGATTTGTCGGTCGGTCTTCATGACCTTGTGCTTTCCCTTCGTAGTCCCCAAATTATAAAGATGAAAAATAATAAAGGCTGCTATAATAATATATATTAGTATTTTAATTAAAGCCATGCTGATAAAGTTATTAGACCACGCGCTTGTAAGCATTCAAAACTTGCCGCCTAGCCATAATTGTCTCCTGTCTCCTCCCGAGTCTGCTGGCCAAGAGACCACTCCCCCCAACCCAGGAGATTATAAACTCTTCCCTGCGTGGAGACGTAGGTGTCCCCACGCCCAAAGAACCGGAACCGGAAACCCGTTGGATCACGGGAAATGTAGTTTGATAATGTCCATAGAAAATACATATATATACTTAAAGATGGCATCTCCCAAATTTCACTTTTACACCTTACTAATTCCTCAACCTATTGTCCTCTATCTCTTCCAGTCAGCCAAATTCCTAGAAAAAGTTTCAACACTGTAACTACCAACAATCCATAATAACCTTCCAACTGCTTCTCGGTTCCTTGCAATCTTGCTTTTATTCACATCCCTCAATTGAAACAGCTCTCTCCAAAATCACCCATAATCTATCACTCAGTCTAATGGCTTTTCCCTCAATCTTTATCTTTCTTGACCTTTGCATTTGATGCTATTGACCATTCCTTCCTTCTGGATACTTCCTCCTCTCTTAAGTTTTCTAGACAGCAATTTGTTATGGTTCTCTTCCTACCTATGCCAGTTGCATCTCAGTGTCCTTTACAGAATAACCTACCCCTATGTTGGCAAACACTCCTGTTCACCCTCTCCACTGGGCCTGAGGGAATTATTCACATGCCCCGACCTTCTGCCCAGCAGCCTAATATAAGTGCTTCTTCCCTTCACTATGTGGAGTAATGGAGGAGTGGAGGGCTAACAGGCAGTTTGAGGGTGCAATTTGGGCATGAGATCTCTAAAGAGTTTGCCAACAATGTCCTACGTTATTCCTGAGTGTAATCCAGGGCTTTGTCTTAGGACCTTTTGATCATATCTATGCAGACAATTCCCAAATATACATTGGTTGGAATGTGAGAGAGAATACGTGTAATCCAATCAGAGGCTCCAAGGGATCTCAAACTTAACATCTCTAAAATAGAATCATTATTGTTCCTGCTAAACCCACTTCCCTTCTAACTTCCCTATTTCCATCTCTAGTATCACCATTCTTCTAGTCACCCAGTTTTACAACCTTAGAATTGTTCTCAAAATTTCGCTTACTTTACTCTCATTCTCCAGCCAAAATCAAATCAGCTGCAAAATTTTGTTGATTCTATTTTAATATTTTTTATTTTCATCCCCTTCTTTCTAACCACACTACCATCTTGGTCCAAGCCCTCATCACCTCTCACCTAGTCTTCTAAATGATCCTCTCCCTTTTCCAAACTAACCAATACACAGTACACATCTGACCGACCATACTAGTATACTATTCAAGAAGCAATAGTATTTCCTCACTGCTTCTAAAATAAAATACAATTTCTTCTGGCATTTAAATGCCTTTCACAATCTAGTTCTACTCTATCTTTACAAATTAGTTACACATTATTCTCCCTCACATTCCAACCAAAGTAGAGTTTGGAGCTTTGCTATTCCCTACATATGATATGTCATCTCCTACCAACATGCCTTTCCACAGTATGTCCCTCATTCCTAGAATGCTATCCCTCTTACCTCTTCATTTTTATATTCCTAACTCCTTTTGAGGTTTAGCTTTAATGCCACTTTCTTCAAGAGGCCTTTCCTTATTCAGTTGTCATGTGACTTACTCTTCAAATTTATTATTTATTTTTAACAATTACATGTAATAGCAAATTTCCAAATTGTCTCCCTCCTTCCTTTCCTTCCCACTCCTGGAGCTGGCAAGCAATTCAATCTGGATTATACATGTATTATCATCCAAAATACATTTCCATATGACCTTTGAATTTTTGTGCACTTATTTATCTCCTATATTTATGTATGAACATACTAAATCTCCCCAGTAGACTATAAGGCAGTAACTATCTAACTTTTGGATTTATCCCAGTAAAATGCTTAAAACATAGTAGACACTTTAAAAAACCTTTTGGAAAGACAGCTAGGTGGCTCAGAGGATAGAGCACTAGACCCAGAGACAGGAGGTCCTGGGTTCAAATGTGACCTCAGACATTTTCTAGCTCTGTGACCCTGTGTAAATCACTTAATCCCAGTGTCCTAGTTCTTACCACTCTTCTGCCTTAGAACCAATATTTAGTACTGATTCTAAAACAGAAGCAAAGAACTTTAAAAAAAAAAAAAAGCTTTGTGGAATGAATGATTGTAAGTCATGATAGAATGAGATCATTTCCTGTTTTTACAGAATAGTAACTCTAGCAGAATGGGAATACTGAAGATACAATTTATCTAGATTTTAAAAAAACATTTGAGACAATATCTCATATTCTATGTGAACTAGTGTTTTCCCAAGTTTTTTTCATCACATAACAATATCAGTATGAAATTTCTGAGCATGTACTCTCAGTATATAGATAGTTCTCATTTTACACAATTCACATTACACAAATTCAACTTTAGGTAAATAATTCTAAAAGAAATCTGCATTCCAAAAAAACACCTATGTTAACTTTACTGTACTGCTTTACTCTGCCTCTCTGCTCCTGCCCCTCTGGCTCTATGCTCAGTGGCCTCCCACTGACCACAAAAAAAAAAAAAAAAAAAAAAAAAAAACTTACCACACACACACACAAGTGAAAAGAGATTTGAGGAAAGAAGACTATCACTGGATTAGGATCTTTGCTTGAAACTGCAGAGACAGAAGACCTCTACCTCATTCTGCCTGCCATATTCTGAATGGATCCCCACATGGCTGGCATGTGCCATCTCGCTGTATTTACTTCTCTGCCCTAAGCTCCCACATGTCCTTGAACCATGTGCTGGCCCACTTCCTACCTGTCTCCCTCCTTCCCCATGTCCAAAGACATAAAAATCCATTCATGTGGATGTCCACTTACATAAAGATCTATCTGTATTTATTTACAAATTATATCCATGAATTACTGCACTAGAAATTATATACATTATAACACTTACACAAAAAAATTGAAATTTTTAAAAAATCGACATATTTAATCTTAGTCAATAAGGAATCACTGAGTAAGTGACATGGTTAAACACCTTTTTTTTTTAAACCCTTATCTTCTGTCTTAAAATTAACACTAAGTATTGGCCCCAAGACAGAAGAGTGGTAAGAGTGAGGCAAGTGACTTGCCTAAGGTCCCTTAACTAGGAAGTATCTGAAGCAAGATTTGAATCCAGGGCTTCCAGTCCACTGGATTTCCTGGTCCACTAGATTTGCCTTTTAGGGAAATCATTTTTGTTATGTGGTTAAAAAAGTGGAGACAGAAAAGTAGGGTAGGGAGCTCAATTAGGAGGTTGGTATATAATCCAGACGAGGTAAGACAGGTTTGAAATAATGTTCTAGTTGTGTGAGGTACAAGAAGTAGGCAGATGCAAAGAAATGTAGGGGGTACCTATTGTGAGAAGAAGATACCACTAAGATTTTATATCTGGATCGCTAAAAGGATGGTACTGCCCTTGACAGTAACAAAAAGTTTGATTTTCAGGGGAAAAGATAAAATAAATTGATCTATAACCTGTTTCAAGCCATCCATATCTGCTTACCCTTTGATTTATTCTGTCCTACACAAAATGAAAAGAGGGGAAAGTGGAGTTCTTATACATCAGTTTTGTCCTTGAGTGCAAAGCCCATCTTTCAAGTCACCTGCTATAGACCCAAAGTGGTCTGAGGGAAAAAGAGTAGGTCTGCTGGGTGGATGTCTCTCCTCTTCTTTCATCTTATCCCAATCCCCAAGGATTTGTAAACCATTAGATTAGAAAATACATATAATTAGATGGATTCAGAATTAGTTGAATAGTTAGGCACAAACTGTAATCATTAATCATTCGAAGTCCAATGTGGCACAACATATACAACATATTCATATACCTAAGAATCTGTGCATGGCTCCAAGCTGCTTAAGGATTTTATCAATTACTTGAATAAAGATTCATCAAATATGCAGATGACAAAAAGCTGAAAAGGAGGAGTTCCGGGTTAAGATGGCGGCAGAGTAAGAAGCAGCTCTTAACCTCTCCTGACTGAAACACACAAAACTCCTCAAGGGGACATAAAAACAAGTCCAGACGAACGGAGGAACCCCCACAACAGGGCACAGCGTGGAAGGTACGTGGAATCGAGGCATTTCCATGCTATAAAGGGGTGAAACAGCCCTCACTAAATCCCCGGCTGAGCAACCACCCCACTCCCACCCCCTCCACACACATCTATAGCTACGAAGCCAGCTAAAAAGAAATAGAGCAAGTTTAGGGCACCCATCGAGTCATTGGCAGCTCCAGGACCTGTTCCTGAGAGCAGCAAGACTTAGGACCCCATTAAGCCAAAAAACGCACGGGAAATCTGAGCGTGGGAGCAGGACGCTGGGCACAGAGCTCAGGCACTGCAGAGGCGTGGGTGGAGGCAGACACAGCCAGGAACTAAAGCCTAAGTGGGGAACCAGTGTGGACGGGTATACGACTGTGGAAGCAGCGCCCTGAGACTTGTAAAGAAACCTCC
>NC_058131.1:508887704-508904079 GCF_016433145.1 Gracilinanus agilis | reverse complement strand
GGGGGTTGAAGGGGAAAGGTGGAGCATGAATCATGTAACCATGTTAAAAATGAATATTAATAAATGTTAAAAAAAAAAAGCTGAAAAGGATAGCAAACATTACATGACAGGGTCAAAAAGTTGACAGTCAAGAGCATTAAATTGACTTATATGAAGAAATTTAATAGGAATAAATAAATGTAAAGCCTTCCTCTTGAGTTCAAAAAAGTCAAGATCACAAGTACAGAATGGGGAAGGAATGTTTAGAGAAAAGAATGTCTTAAAAAAGAAATGCCAATTTTTAGTGGACTGAAAGCCTAATATGATTCAGCAGTGTGACAAGGAAGTCTAAAAGGCTAATATGAACTTAGGCTACATTAAAAGAGGGATTGCCATCTTTTAAATATGCAGAAGAGAACAGAAGATCAAAAGACATACAAGCAAGTGGAGAGTGTTAGTTACTACCATGTTAAATTTTACATATAATTTAAAATTGTGTGTACAGATTCGTGGTTTTATACACAATCCTCTTTTTTTTTGGTCTTCTTTACATATGGACATGTTGATTATTTTTTAATTCATAATTTTTTTCAAAAAGAAAACAATGCATCCAGAATTAGAGAGGTAATAGGCTCCTCTATATTCTACTTTGGTCAGTATTGCATTAAGTTCTTTTTTTTCCCTTTTTCTTTTTTTAACCTTTACCTTCTGGCTTAGAATCTATACTGTGTATTGGTTACAGAGCAGAAGAGTGGTAAGGGCTAGGCAATAGGGGTTAAGTGACTTACCCAGGGTCACACAGCTGGGAAGTGTCTGAGGTCAGATTTGAACCTAGGACCTCCCATCTCTCTAGGCCTGGCTCTCAATCCACTGGACCACCCAGCTGCCCCTGCATTAAGTTCTGATGACCACAGTTTAAGGGCATTCATAAGCTGGAAAGACTACCAGGATGGTAAAGAGCCTTCATATGAGAGCTGATTGAAGGATTATTTACCCCAGATATGTTTATCCTGAAGAAAGCCCTTAAAAACTTCAAGTGTTTGAAGAGCTGTCTTATGGAAAATTAAACTAGTTCTGTTATACCTAGAAGGCAGAACAGTGAATAGAAGGTGCAAAGAAATAAATTGAAGCTTGATTTCAGGAAAAACTTCCTGAGAAGGAAAGCTGTGCAAAAGTAGAAAGGGCTGCTTTTGAAAGTTGTAGGTTCCATTTCACTGAAGTTCTTCAAGGAGAGCCTGGATGACAACTTGTCAGGTATGTTCAGATATCCTTTTGCAGAGATGAAGTGAATCACATAACATCAGAGAATAACAGATTTAAAACTGGAAGGGACCATAAAGGTCATAAAATCCAACTCCCTCAGAAAGAAATTGAGGCTGAGAAAGGTAAAATTACTTGTCCAAAGTCACACAGCTATTATGAACTCAGATTTTCTTAACTCCTAGTTATGTACTTGACCCACTATACTACCTAGCTGTAGATATCTGATGTCCCAACTTGGAAATTCTGTCACTCTCCAAAATCACAGAAAGCAGTCACAAATTGCCAAAAGAAGAGAGAAATGTTAAGAAATCTTAGCTTTAAATTAGCTTTCAGAAAAGTATTTTCATATAATGGAAAGGCACCTCTTATCAGTGGGAGGCAATGTGATTGTCATTATAAGACTGTTGAGAATATTACATAAGATACAAGACATAAATCAATTTGTAATCATAGTGCTATATAATTGTAAATAGTTATTATTTGCTATTATGAAACTCTGCATGAGTCACTGTTCTTAACTGGAGTCTAAAAGATCAGTGATTAAAGGAAAAAGAATATAAAAGATTAATACAGGAATACTAAGGTTCCAGTGGACCAGGAACTTTTTCACATTTTGTTCTTCAAAACTTCAATTTTCTTAACTAAAAATGGAGAGAAAAAATGTCTATTTTGCCTATTCCACATTGTTATTGTCAAAATTCAACAAAATATGATAAATGAAAGCATGCCTAAAAACTGTTAACTACTATTTAAATATAAAGTACAGTAGAAAGATGTAGAAAATTTAAAAAGAATGCAGATAAAATAAGCACAATTCAAAGCACTCATTTGACTACAGAAAAAACAAAGCAAAACGTTTTTAAATTTTTTAACCCTTCCCTTCTGTTTTAGTATTAATTCTAAGACAGAAGAGTGGCAAGGGCAAGTGATTTGCCCAACATCACCCAGCTGGGAAGGATCTGAGATAAAATTTGAACCCAGGTTCTCCTGACTCCAAGCCTGGTATTCTATCTACTGTGTTACCTAGCTGCCCCAAGAATCAATTTTTAAAACCTTACAGTCATGTTTTATTACTAGATGACACCCTAAGTAGGAGAGAACAGTGAAAAAACTGCTTAATGTTTATCTGGGCTAGTTAACAGGTTCCAGGTTGGTTCAAAGTGTTTTGGTTTTCCTGGTCCCATAAAGATGTTAACAGTAGGGAGAAAAATTAAATTTGCAAAAACTGTCGTAAATGGATTCTTTTCTGAGTGAAAAGTAAAGAGATGCTTTAAAAACTTAGAATTCATAGGCTACAAGGCAGAAGAACTGTAAAGACTTGGCAACTGGAGTTAAGTGACTTGTCTGGGGTCACACAAGTGTTTGAGGCTGTTGAACCAGGTCCTCCTGACTCCACGCCTGGCACTCTATCTACTGAGCAACTCAACTGCCCTTAATTTTTCTAATGTTGAGAAACACAGATTAAGTTCACCTTCCGTTTAGAAAGGAATTCCTGGGGGGCAGCTGGGTGGCTCAGTGGATTGAGAGTCAGTCCTAGAGACAGGAGGCCCTAGGTTCAAATTCGGCCTCAGACACTTCCCAGCTGTGTGACCCTGGCCAAGTCACTTGACCCCCATTGCCCACCCTTACCACTCTTCCACCTAGGAGCCAATACACAGAAGTTAGGGGTTTAAAAAAAAAAAAGAAAAGAAAAGAATTCCTGGTAAAGGGATTCCTGTTGAGCAATTGTTTTTCCCTGCCTGAAATCCAAAAGTATCATTTATAAGTTGAAGCCAGGATCGATAATTGAGGGGGAGGGGAGAGGAACAAGGAAGGAAACTAGAGACTTCCTAGGCTGAAGGAGAAGTAACCTCAAGGTAAGGAGAGGCAGGTGGGAATCTTGAATGAGCTCAGACAAGAAAAGGAAATTAAAGGGCTAAAGGAAGCGGGATAAAGTGGCATTTCTTTCCAAACCAGTATAGAGAAAGGGTAAAAACTTGGGGCCAGACAGTTCGGCGGTGTTAAGGTAACTGGAATGTGAAGTAAGAGGACCCAGGTCAATATTACTACCAGCAATATCTCACATGCCATTTCGCCTCTCCGTGCCTCAATATCCCTAATGCTAAATATGAAAGTTGGGTTGCCTGAACCTTCCCGGGATTCCCCAGAGCCCCAGTGTTACCTTCCACCTCCTCTGTGCCCTCTAACAGCATGTCCTTGGTGAAGTTGGAGATCTGGCCCGTGAGAGAAGACAAGCTGCCTCCCACCTGCCCCAGGGACTGGCCCAGGCCAGAGCCCAAGCTGCCGAGCCACGAAGACATCGCTGCGGCCACCCAGGAAGCAGCTCCCTCTTCGTCCGGGCCTGAACTTTCTCCAGGTAACTGCGGGCAAGGGCAGCCCCCCCGGTCAGGCGCCCAACCCGCTCCGCTGGTTTCCAAGGCGACGCCGGCCTCCAAGGGGAGCGACGGACTAGCTCCTCCACGGCCCACCACCGCCCAGGCAGCTCTCGAGCCGCGAACTACGGACACCCGCCACCACCGAGAAATCTTCTCCTGCGAGGAAGCCTGTCTCATGCCCGAGAGCTCCTGACGCCCCGGGTCATACGCCTGTCCGGCTACTTCGGCCACTTTCCGCCAGCTCCGCAGACAACTCCTGCCAACTCGACGCCGGCAGCCATGACACCCACTCCGGTGGGCTGCGGTGGATCACCGAGAGGGTGCCGGGCACCGGCGGGGCAGAGCGGCCTCCGAGGGGAGGACGTGTCCATGTCGCGCGGGACGATGGGATGCCGGAGGACTATATCCGCGAGTGCTGGTCTTTCCGGGTATTCAACCCGGTGAAATATACCTCCTTCTCGCTAATCCCTGAACCCCACCCCCATCCCACTGAAAAAAGAAACAGTTTGACAGGACAGAGAAAGGCTTCTATTGCACCTAGGGCTACGTGTCGCTTAACTACGTGCTGCATATTGGGCAGCCGGATTTTCCCTGGCATTCGATTAACTCTGTATTGTCTCTCCCATGTATTAGAAAAAATGAGCCATGTCTAAAGGGTGGCCAGTGAGGCTATTCATACGTTTTTTTAAGGTATTACTATTTTTATATTAATAGCATTTAACATATTAAAATTAATATAGTATTTATATAGCACTTTTTAAAGGTTTATAAAGTTTTAATTACATAAAGTTCATCTAATACAGCTCCTTCATGCCACAAGGGAGTAAATAGATTTAGGGAGCTAGGAAGTGAAGATTTGGAATCTGAAACAAAGTCTGTGATTCCAGGTTTATGGCTATTTACACTAGTCACTGATTTCATTAAAAAAACATTCATTAACCTCCACACCGTGTGCGAGGTACTTGCTGTTCTCTAAGGGAAATACAAAGAAGGTTAAATTGCAGCTCTAAGCTTACTCGAGTAAGTAATGCCATACGGAATATGAAAAAGGTCACCAAAGAACCAAGCACTGTACTAGCTAGCTAGGAGCACTGGATCTGCATTGAGGACGACCTGTACAACTACCTATCTTGAACTGAAGCATCTAAAACGGTTGGGATAGAATCAATATATCTAAACTATCACCTTCAGTAAGAATCATGTCCCAGGATTCCTTAATCATTCCTCTGACATTCTCTCCCATTCGTACTGTATGTATACAGGAGATAGATAGATACATAGATACATAGAGGATAGATACATTACATATATATGTATTATATATGTATGTGCATGTAAATATATATTTACAATTTTATATATCATTATGTAATTATATTTACATCATAATAGATCATACATCTATTATTTTCCTATATTTACTGTATTCTATATAATTTTAAAACTATACATTTATATTTGCCATATCGCATACTATTTGTTGTATTATTGTTATAATATAGTGCTATATATTACTATCCTCTTTATAAATATGTACATATTTATGGAGCTGATTGACAAGTTTGTACATAGTTGATTGCATATTGTCCCTCCTTATTAGTCTGTTAGCTCCATGAGGGCAGGAACTATTTTTTGCCTTTGTTGCCTTTCTTTGTATTACAAGAGTTTAGCACATAATAGATGCTTAACAAATTATTGCTGACTGCCAGCTGACAGCTTGCACCTGTTCTGTGCTCCCTATCTTGTACTAGGCCCAAGCCCTGCCAAGAGTGAGCCCCTTCCTTTTCTCAGTATCTCCTTGAACAAATCTAGACTGGGAAAAGAGCACACTGGTGCTTCTCTAGGGATTATCTAGTAGTCACTACTCAGTCTGGGACTTTTGAGTAGCAATGGAAAGATCTAGACTGTACTCTTTCTTCATACTCTGCAGTTTTTAGTCTACAAAATAGCTAAGCCTTGGCCTCACTAGGGATTCTGAGTAGCAGAAGTGAAGAGAGAATGCATTTTAGGCATTGAATAAAAGCCTGTGTTACACTAGCAAAGAAGTAACTAGAATGTCAAATTTAAGGATCAAAAACTGGGCTATTTTGATCAGAAAGAAGAACGACAGAGTGTAGAGGAGAATAATGCAATATTCCTCGAAAGGTAGGCTGGAGCCAAATTATCAAGGGCAATGAAACATAAGAGTTGCCAACCAATGAAGTTACTTCAGCAGAGGACTGGCATAGTCAGATGTTCTGAAAGATGATTTTTAAACAGAGGCACCAGTCGAGAGACAAGGAGTTAAAGAGCCAACCTGAAACAAGTGGCAAATAACAGTGTAGTTGCTGGACCAAGTTGGAGTTCTTGGACCTGAAGGAGCAGTGGAAGAGATCCTGGAAAAAGTCGGAACATGAGCTAAGGATCAGCAAGAAATAAAATTGTAATACAGAAGTGCAAGCCTAGAGGTTCCAAGAGGGTCAGCCAAATGGTGAACTTGAGGGTTTCTGGTGAGGAGGTGGGATCCCAGGAAAGTGAGATCCACTGAAGAAAGAGAATTCTCTTTGCTATTTAAGGGCTTGGAAGCATAAGACCTTTGTATTTTTTAATTGGGCTACATAAATCTTGCCTTCATTCAGTATTTTTGTTAGTCTGATTATTTGCATGGGAGCAAAAGGGCTGTACTTCTATAGATACCTAATTACTATATAAATTCTAATGTTCATATAGGGAACTCAGTGAGAGCATCAGCCAAAAAGATATATTTAATGAGAAGCTCCCCAGGTTGAACCCAGGACATGTATGAATAGAGTTTTGAGGTTATTAAAAAAAATAGACTAAATTGGAAATGGCATTACTGAGCCCTTGTCAGTAATCTTTAATAAGTCATAGAAACCAAACTAGAGATGGAAGCAATTACAAAATACAAACTAAGTTTGATTACAAACATTTTGAAAAGCTTCTGCACAAATAATATTAATGATTACAGGATAAGGGGGGAATTGGTCAACAATGAAAAAAATTTTTTATCAGATTTCTTAGATAAGAGTTTAGTATCCAAGATATGTGGCAGCTAGGGAGAGAGCACGAGGCCTTTGAGTCAAGAAGACCTGGGTTCAAATTCAGCCTCAAACACTTACTAGCTCTGTGTGTCTGGGCAAGTTGGTTAACCTTATTTGCCACAGTTTTCACATCTGTAAAATTAGCTGGAGAAAAAATGGTAAACTACTCTTGGATTTTTGCCAAGAAAAACTCAAATGGAGTCACAAAGAGCTGGACACATCTGAAACAACTGAATTGTAACAAAAATCCAAAATATATAGACAACTAATAAAAATACATAAAAACCAAAAGCCATTCCCCAATAGATAAATAGTCAAAGGATATGAATGAACAGTTCTCAAAAGAATTGCGCATTATTAACAACCATATGAAAAAATGTTCCAAATCACTAATAAGAGGAATACAAATTGTAAAATCCCAAGGTTTTACCTTACACTCAACCAATTGGCAAAGATGACAAAATGGAGATAGAGTAAGAATATAGGCACATTAGGGCAATTATGGGTGAAGGTGTGAATCTTTACAACCATTTTGGAAAGTAGTTTGTACTGATACAAATAAAGTGATTAAGTTGTCCAAGATCTTTGACACAAAGATTCCATTTACTGTTAGACCAATTCCACAAGGAGGTCATTGATAAGAATTAATTCCCTTTGAGATAAAAATATGTATAGCAGCACTTTTTATGGTAGCAAAGAACTGGAAACAAAGTAGATTCTCATTGATTAGCAAATGGTTCAACAAATCATGAATGTAATGGAATATTACTATGCTGTAAAAAATCATAAATATGATATAGAGAAGCATAGAAAGATTTAAATGAATCAGCCAAGTCACAGCACATAGAAAACTGGATTTGAGGGCAGCTGGGTAGCTCAGTGGATTGGAATCCAGGCCTAGAGATGGGAGGTCCTAGGTTCAAATCTGGCCTCAGATACTGCCCAGCTGTGTGACCCTGGGCAAGTCACTTAATCCCCATTACCTAGCCCTTATCACTCTTCTGTCTTAGAACCAATGCACAGTATTGATTCCAAGGTGGAAGGTAAGGGTTAAAAAAAAAAAAAAGCTGGATTTTAAATTTAAAAAGATTTGAGTTCAAATTCTGTCTTAGATGCCTATAAGTTATGCTTCCTCATCTATAAAAATGGAGATGATAATTGCACTATTCACAGGATCAAATGGGATAATATATTAAAGTGTTTTCAAAACCTTAAAACTATATACAACTGTTAGCTATTGTTAAGATATAAACTGTTGAAATTTAAAGCAGAGTCTATATATGTATATGTGAATAAATATTCATATATGTATGCACACAGTGATAGCAACAATGTAAATGTAAAGAATAACCACAAAACAATTGAAAGTGCATATTGAAAATTACAAAGAACAAGCATAACCATAAAAAAAGAGATATAAGAAGACATTTCCACAGGTGGGAGATCCACAATTCTGAAACAATGCATATATATTTTCAGATTTTTTTCAGTTTATTGATTGGTTTTGCTGATTTGTTTTTTTCTTTTTTTCCTTAACTTATGATATGGGTCTCTGGGAGAATTCTGGAAAGGGAAGGAACACCAGAGGAAATTTAGATAATGTAAACAAATATTTTTAGATTTTTATCTAATTTTAAGACCATGGAGAATGGGGAAGATGCTACAGTACTAGAGAAAGGCTTATTTTATTCTAATTTTCCAGAAAAGTCAAGAAGATGGATTCTCCAAATATCAATGACTTCAAATCCTGACAAAATCCAGAACTCAGTATTTAAAGAATAGCTTATGACAATTTAGACAGAGTAGTGGCAGCCTAGCTTCATCAAGGAAAGTATTGTACCAAAATAACTTTATTTTCTTTATGGATAGGATAATTAGATAGTAGAACAGGAGAATGATATAGACACAGAATACCTGGATTTCAGCAAAAAAAACCATCTTCTACAACCATTGTCAACCAAATGGAAAGATAGACTTTGCCACAATCATCAGACTTTCAGAGGATATAAAATTAGAAAAGATGGCTATCCCACACTTTTTGTAGTGGCAAAAAACTGGAAAACAAGGGTATGCCCTTTAGTTGGGGATGGTTGAACAAATTGTGGTATCTGCTGGTGATGTAATACTATAGTGCTCAAAGGAATAACGAATTGGAGGAATTCCATATGAACTGGAAAGACCCCCAGGAATTGATGCAGAGTGAAAGGAGTAGAGCCAGAAGAACATTGTACACAGAGACTGATACACTGTGGTAAAATCAAATGTAATGGACTTCTGTACCAGCAGTAAAGCAATGATCCAGGACAATTCTGAGGGATTTATGGAAAAGAACACTACCCACATTCAGAGAAAGAACTACAGGAGTGGAAACACAGAAGAAAAACAACTGCTTGAACACATGGGTGGATATGGATATGATTGGGGATGTAAACTCTAAAGAACCACCCCAGTGCTATCAACATTATGGAAATAGGTCTTGATTGATGACACATGTAAAAACCAGTGGAAATGAGCATCAGCTGGGGGTGGGGATGGGGTGAGTGGAGTGGAGAGTAAGAACATGAATCATGTAACCATGGAAAATTTTTCTAAAAAAAAAAAAAAAAAAAAAAAAGATGGCTACCATGGAGGAGAGCATCAAAGCCAAAAAAATATTGACAGGCTAGAATAGGCAAAATGTAATTATATGTAATTTCAAAGAGACATATTGAAAATTCTACATTTGGGTTGAAATTTTCAACATCACAAATATAGTTTAGGGAAGACACTACTGAATTACAGTTTGCAAGAAAAAAGATATGAGTTTTTAATGAACTTCAAGCTCAAAGTGAACTTGATCTAACATGGTAGCCAAAATAGTTAATGCCACGTTGCATGGAAAAAAAGTTGATCCTGGCTTGAGACTCTCCTTGTTCTAGTTCATTCTCCACACAGTTATTAAAGTGATCTCATTAAAACATAAACTTGATCATGTTACTCTCCTGCTGAATAGATCCCATTATCTCCCTATCACCTCTAGAATCAAATATAAAATCTATTGCATAGCTCCCTTTTACCTTTCCAATTTTCTTACTTTTTTTCCTTCCACATTCTTTATAGTCTAGCAGCACTGGCTGTTTTTTGCACAAAGCGCCATTACTTTTCACTGGCCTGGAATGTTGTTCCTGCTCACCTCTGCCTGACTTCAAGTTAGCTCAAGAAACAGCTAGGTGGCTCCATGGATTGTGTGCCAGGCCTAGAGATGGGAAGTCCTGGGTTCCAATTTGGCCTTACACACATTCTGTGTGACTGAGCAAGCCACTTACCCCTTATTGCCTAGCCCAGGGGTCGGCAACGTATGGCTCTCGAGCCATATCTGGCTCTTTTGAGGGCCAGATATGGCTCTTTCTGCAGGAGCCATAAAGTCAATTTTTTTTTCAGGTGCTGTTACAGGAGCGCGCACTGTGAGCACTGTACAGCTCTCACGGAATTACATTTTAAAAAATGTGGTGTTTATGGCTCTCACGGCCAAAAAGGTTGCCGACCCCTGGCCTAGCCCTTACTGTTCTGTCTTGGAACCAATCTCCAGTATTATTTCTAAGACAGAAAGTAAGGGTTTTTTGAAAAATAGAAAAACATAAGCTCTTGGTCCAGACTGTTTTGAGCTTTTTCTTTATATCACCAGTGTTTAGCCCAGTGCCCCACATGGAATACTTAATAAATACTTTTGACTGACTAGAAGAGATGTAGATCATAATCACTCTTTGCTCAGTGTTGACTACCACATTTTAGAAAGGGTATTGACAAGTGCATACAGAAGAGGACAACCAGGATCACATATGGGGATTAGAAACCATGTTTTATGGAGTGTAGATCAATCAAAATGTAAAGGAGGTCTGATGCATGCCTAGACTACATAAGATGGCATCTTTCCACATAATACAAAAAGAAGCTACTTCTAGAAGAATCATGATGATGTGTAAGGGAAATGCCTTAAAAATACTGGTTCATAAATGGATATTCTGTAAATATAGGTGGGTTATTCATGTCTCTTTTTCTATTGGTTATGTAGTAAGAACTGTCAACATCTTCAAATAGGCCTGTCAGTGTCTGATCCTTAGAGTTTTTCCTCTTTCTTTCTTCACCTTGGGAAAGTTTTGAGAAATCAGGAAATTGGGCTGCATAAGTCTGAGAGTTGGACTCCAGGCCAAGTGTTGTATCCAATCCAGCATTAATGCTTTGGAGAAAAGGACCACTGGAACTCCAGCCTGATGTGTGTTTCATAAATGACATCTGGACATGGACTTGGTGAGACTATTGCTATCCCAAAATTGAACAGTTTGGCCCTAATTTCCCTAAATCTCCAGAGACAAAGGCAGCTGAGAAGGATTATGTCCCTGAGGTGGTAAGAATGTTTGTTTGTTCTTGCTATATTTTTGAAGTAAATATCCCTTTACAAAAGCTAATTGATGTCAATGTTTACATGGAGCTGGAGTGATTACCAACCTCCTAAAAATGGGGGAAAGGGAGACAGTGATTGGGGACTAGAGTCAATTGCAGTACAGAAAAAGCTATTCCAACCCTTCAAGGAACTCTGGACTTATAGAGTAAGATGGAGCTCATCTGGTCCTAAGAAAGTTGGGTCAGGGAATAACTCATTTTAGGAGAAATTTTGGGTTTTCATCTTGGAAAAAGAGGTCTGGGAATAGCTATCTTCAAGTATTTGTGAGCATATATTATGAAAGAGGCATTAGATTTGACAATCTCTCCTTTTTTGTTTTTACGTGGAAGGAAGAGTATATTCTGCTTAGGTCAAGAGAGGATGGCAGGGAAAAAAATAATGGGTAGACACTGCAAAGAGACATATTTCTACTCCATATAAAAACATCTCCTAATAATTAATTCAAATAATAATTCAAACATGAAATGGGCTGCCTCTTAAGTTCTGAGCAATACTGTGCAAGCAATTCTTGGACACTTTCCGGGTTTAACCTAGCCTCTGAAAAATTCTGAGACTTTATTGGATAGCCAGTGTAGGGCCATAGGATAATGACAGATATGGAGGAGACACTAACTGAATCAAGGAGCCCATTAGATCTCTTCCAAACTCCAAATAATTTTTAAATATCACAGCTTCCAACTCCCAGGAGAACCAAGAATAGGAAATCAAGTGGTAACAGAGAAGAGGTAGTTTAATATTAAAATCAAAGTATTTTATGTAAACACAAGCTATTATCATCATCATTATTAGAGTCCTCACATGAGCTCAAGAAATATGTAGGTGTGACACTGTGAACATGCCCTTACACTTCAATCAAGAGATTGATTCATTCCACAAACATTGCAAGAAGGCATAGGCAGTCAGTATGTAAATGAGACTAGGCCTCTGCCCTCATGAAACAGTCTATTATAGGGGTGGGACAATAATATAAATAGCCATAATAAATAGAATTATATAATAAATTCATCACAGATTTTTTAAGTGCAATTCATTCAGCAAATATTTATTAAGCACCTACTATGTCTCAGGCTCTATGCTAAGGCTATGGGAACACAAAGACAAAAACTAAAGTTCGTGCCTTTGGTTTGTTCATTCTTTTTTTTTTTTATATTAAGCATTTAAAAAAAAGTTATTTATCACATTAAAATACTCAGGTAACTCACTCCTTCTCTTCCCTTTCCCTACTAGAGAAGACATCATTTGACAAAAATACATATTACACATACACACACACACACACACACACACACACACACACACACACACACACACACACAAAACTATGGCTTACTTATTTCCATTTATCAGTTTTCTCTTTGGAAGCAGACATACACGTCATTCTTCAAACTATTTCTGTTGCCATTCATAATGTTCTCTTGGTTCTGCTCATTTCACTCTTCATAATTAACCCAATTCTATTCAAAACAAAGGCTTAGTTGATGAGTGAACCCCAAGTTCACTCTGGTGGTTACAGTGCTCCACTCTCACTGAGGGGAAGTACTAGAGAAATGACAAGTTTTATTTAATTCTCAGGAAGACCTTCTCTTCTCTATTCCATCTCTCTATGGATGGCTATTCTCACCTATGAGAATATGGTTAATGAGACTACCAAACTAGATCATTTTTGAACACCCACCTGCCAGTTTAACCTTGTCTCTTCCCTTCGACTTGCTAAATTTCATTGAACTCTAATCATATGACCATCTTACAATGTTGTAACTCACCACAGGAAAAAGCAGAAGATATTGGACTCCATATAGTGTTTTGATCTTGGCATAAGAACCATGAAAGCACTGAATATATAAAAGAGCTCTCAGGGCAGCTGGGTAGCTCAGTGGATTGAGAGCCAGGCCTAGAGATGGGAGGTCCTACGTTCAAATCCGGCCTCAGACACTTCCCAGCTGTGTGACCCTGGGCAAGTCACTTGACCCCCATTGCCTACCCTTACCACTCTTCCACCTATAAGTCAATACACAGAAGTTAAGGGTTTAAAAAATTAAAAAAAAAAATTAAAAAAAAAAGAGCTCTTAACTTCATGCCTTCAATCTTTTCCATAATAAAGCAAGATTAACTTCTTGCTCATCTTGAATTATAAAAGCTCCACTAGATCCTTTTCTACTAATATCTAGAAAAAGAGTTTGTTTTAGTTCCCCATAAACAGTTCTCCTGTGAGCAGACAGATGAGAATAGAAAATAAAACATAAGCCCCAGTAAATGTTCAACTTATTCTTTTAGGTTTTTTTTTTTTTTAATGAAAACTAAGGAACTCTAGAGTTGTGCATTGATTCCTACTTTCTGCATAGACTTGGAACCTGGAAAGTAACTGCCCCAATGATCACGTTGCCTCATGACCGTGAATTCAGAAGCTCAAGTTTCCCATGGCTAACTACACATTGTATCCCCTCTGACTGACGGAATATTGAATCTTGGGAAAAAAATCAGTTCACTCTGACTGAAATACAGAACATGACAGGAATAAGATGAAATAAAGCTGGAAGGGCATTAGTCTGTGAAAGATCTAAATGTTAAGTTGAAGAGTTTGTCTTTTATCCTAGAGGCAATAAGGAGTTAATTCCTGAAGGTTTTTGATTGGGGAGGTGCAGTTAGACCTAACCTCAGAAAAAAATACTTGGTCATCTATGTGGAGGGTAAATTGGAGAAAGGAAACATTGGGCAAAAAGTGACTAATTAGGAAGCTATTACAGTAGTTCAAGTGAAAGGTGGTAAGAATGTCACCTAGTGGAGAAGGAGAAGATATGAGATATTGTATATATTACAAAACAAATGTTGGTAGTGGGGATGTTGGGAGAAGAGGAGTCTTCATATAAATCTTCAGCCTTAGCAAGTAGGCATAGGTGCTGTTAGATTTAAAATTAATATTTCCAAGTTCTTATTTTCCATGAAGTTTATTAATAATCACTTGAAATGGAAAAAGCAGGTAAGCATAGATTTAAAGTCTCTTTCTTACTCCAAGTCTGACCACGTGTAGCTCATCCTGCAAGATTCTCCCTCCGTCTCACCTGTCTGCTCAGGGAAGAAGAAAGAGCCCTAGGTGGGGTCCACCCACACCCTTTTATTTACCTTCATGGACTCATCACTGGCATGTAAAAAATGGGATGAACCAAGTCATCAATCCAGGAGGGGCTGGGGATGAAATTCCTTCTACACAATGCTAACAGTCATTACCTCATATACTAATCATAATGATGGGGTATAGGAAGTCATTGTTGGGCAGGGTGGTGGTTAAAAAACAGCTGGTCCCTCCCTAAAGAGAACTATCTAGTATGGATGGTAGAAGAACTTGTCTTTCTTTTTGAGCCAGATCATGTTTCAAAAAATTCTACTATGTCTATAGACTCCTGATTCACTGTTATATTCTCTGCTTACAATCTTTCCTGTCTATATGAATTTGAGCTGGGCTGGAAATACCACCACAAAATACCTTCAGTGTTTGATTCCTCAAAAGATGACCTCTGTGACCTTCCTGTACTTAACACTGAAGTAGGGCATCATCTATTCCTCATTATCTAGATTCAAATCTTCCTCCAAACTTCTCTCCAGACTGCTAATATTAACTGCATGACAAGATAACCACAATATTTATTTTTATATAAAGAATGGCAGTAGCAATGAAAAAACAGAGAACAGTAGTGCTACATTTTGTTGGACAATCTCATTTGTTCCTATGGATTTAGGTATCGTCTCTACACAAATGATTCACAAAACTATACATTAGGCTCTAGGCTCTCACCAAAACTCTATTCCCTCATACCAACTACCTATTATAATTCACTATTATAATTATAATCCTATAATCTAAAGAATCAAAATGGTGAGTGCTATAATGGAGAGATGCACAGCAAATATACACTGCCGCATCTTTGCTTATTATAGTATGTGAAAGAAATGGTGAACAAGATATAGGGAACATATGATTGGAAAAGGAAGTGGACTAGTTATGAAGTAAAAATATCAAATAACAGTTCAAATACTGTATGTCAGACATAGAGAAAAGCCCCCAGAACTTCGGGTAATTCCAATGACGTTATCACTATATCAACCTGTGTTGGTGTTTTATCCCTGTTAGATTTAAGCCCCTCCTCCAGGTGAAGTGTGTTATCTAAATGTTGTATCTTTCCCATTGGGATGTAGAAAGTGTTCAGGGAGGCCTAGTGCCTCCAGTGTGGGAGTTTCCTGAGCCCTTTTTAGGGCTGCTCATACACCTTTGGACTCTACTTTTCACCCAACCCTCACCTGTGACTGCAAAAAACTAATATATGTTGTAGCCATACCCCAGAAAAACATCTAGGTAGATAGGCCAAACCAGGCTGAGGGTAACCAACAGGCCACAAACCCATTAGTGAGTTAAGGGAAACATCTACATCAAGCCCATGAAGACTTTTCCTAGCATGGGCAAATGAGAACAATTTGTTCCAACAGCCATGAAGGCAGCTGAAGGCACTGTGGAGTGTTTAGAATTTGGTAAGACATTTAAGAAGCCAGTCTTCCTGTGTGTGCCATCACCAGTCATCCTGACTTCTGTCTTGTTCCTGGACTTTGATGACTTTAGAATAGAGTGAAGCTGATGATTTGTGCAACTCTGCCTCACTTAAATCTAATTCATAAGGAAGTCAAGCCATCACCTGGTGATGATGTCACTGGTCCACTTCAAAAAGGAAGAATGATCAACAATCTTCCCCATTACCTAGAAGTGATTTAATTGCAAGGAGGGCTAAACTGGATTGGCATATCACAACACCGAAGAGATAAAGAAATCTAGCTGGTGTATCAGAAGTTTTCTACTCCTTACCCAGGCTATAAAGAATTGCAGTAAAAAAACAGAACAAAAGAAGCAAAATATATAAAAAGCCTGGGTAAAGATACTCAGGTTTCCCCTAATATCACTATTTATTTTGTGAGCTGGAACCATACCTTTCATAATCTCTCTATGTTTTATAGTAGGGATTCTTATCCTGGGGTCCATGAACTTGTACTTAAAAATATACTCTCTGAGGGATTTATGGTAAAGATGCTACCCACGTTCAGAGGAATGACTGCAGGAGAGGAAACATATAAGATAAACAATTGCTTGAATGCATGGGCTGAGGCGGACATGATTGGGGATGTGGACTCGAAACTACCACACCAATGCAACTAACAACAATTTGGAAATAGACCCTGAACATGGACACATGTTACAACCAGTGGAAATGTGCGTTGGCCATGGGTGGGGAGAG
>NC_058131.1:508848860-508887330 GCF_016433145.1 Gracilinanus agilis | reverse complement strand
AGGAGGGGGGGTTGAAGGGGAAAGGAGGAGCATGAATCATGTAACCATGTTAAAAATGAATATTAATAAATGTTAAAAAAAATCTTATATCAGAGACTGATTATTAAGTCACACCAAGCAATCTTTCTTGATCAACCCAGAAATAAGGGAAATTAATAATGGAGAAACACATTTTTCATTTCTACCCACTTCCTAATGACCTTAATTTTCTCTGTCCTCCTTGTCACTATTAAGCTTTCAATATTTTATATCAACTCAATTACAAAGTACCATAAAGAATTTAATTTGGATAGCTACAGGTGTTCTGAAATCTGTTCTATTAGTTTGTACAAATTATAAAGATGAACATAAGAATTAGATTAAAGGCATATTAATAACAAATTTCTGAAACTGATTTATGTAAATACAGATTTAGAAAGCTGAAAAGATTACAGACAGAAATTTAAAAAAGCAGAGTAATCTTTATTTAATAACTTTTGATATTTAAAATACAACTGAGTTGTTCATCCCCCCCAAAAAAGAAAAAAAGCTAGAATCTTTAATGTTCAAACAGTGCTTCGGAAGTCTGACTTTTCTAAGGACCAGACATGAAAACCTTTGTGTGTTAATAATTCCAAATGAAATCAGATAAGAGTTGCGCGCGCACACACACTAAGGGGCTGCAGAGTTGGGCCCTGAGAAAACAGCACTGTCAGAGTGCACTTCTACCATGGTCAAAACAAAATGTTTTGCTTTTATGTTTTCCATAAATTCTTTGTATTTAAAATTTCCATTTATACAGAGTTTTAAAAAGCTATTACCTAGTAATCCAGTGGAATAGAAATCAATCACATTTCAAGTTTTTATGTTTTTCTCTTTCAAAAAATTAGACATTAGGCTATCATACACATGTGTGTGCACACATGTTCACACACACACGCAAACAATCCCTCCTACCCTCCTCAGAAACACACATCTTTGATCTATATAAGATGAAAGAAACATATTTGGTGTTTCTCAAAATAACATCTGTAATTGTTAACCAATTAAACCTAAAAGGTATTTTTCATATACATTTTGCTAATGCCTGTTATAGCTTTGTCTGAAAGACCCATGTAGTTTTAAAACCAAGATATATTTCCTTTATTTTGCTAGTTAAACATGCCAACTTCTATGAGAAGGGAACCTATTAACATTCAAGAGATATGAGACATTTTGGAAGAACCAGATTAAGACATTAAAAGGGCTTTGTACAACAAGATTTTAAAAGGCAGATTAAATTTTGGATCCACTTGAACCCTGAAAAGGAATGAAGCAAACTCTTTTTTTTATGAAGAAAATATATCTGCATCTTTTTACATAGTAAGTTTAAAGAAAAAAAACCAGTAAGAATGTAAAAAAACTTTCATTTTAAAAGTACAGAAACAGTGATTACAATAAACTTAAAATTTATCATGTCAGTAATATAGTCTTCTTACAGTTTTAGGGATGAGAGTATAAAGAGGTTAACAAAAACAAGTCCATAACACTAAATAACACTTTCTCAGGTCCACCCTTCCCAACCAAAGTAGTTACAGGAATGTTTCTAAATCTCAAGGAATCAAAAACACCATTGCAATCATGATTGAAAAAACCCAATGGCAAATATTTCAAAGCATGAATTTTCTAAAATACTCATCTAAGAATAAAACTAAAACCAAGTCACACCAAGTCTCATTTACTTTTTCCTTTCCATTTACTGAGATTTTTCACCCTCTTGAATCAAAATTTTTATCGCCTCAAAATCAAGTTAATTATTCTAGGAAATGTAAAGCAAGTGTTTGGAAATGTGGTTTCAAGTAAAGGCAAAAAATGTACATGTGCATATATAAATGTGAGTACACACATTAAGGCCCAAATGTAGAAATCAGTTCATTTGCAGCAAATTAGTAAAGTGGACCTTTCAAAAATTAAAAGAGGTTTTATTCAGATTAAAAAATATTCTGTTTAACATAACAACTTATTTCAATGTACTATTTTTCAACCTAATGAAAGCATGTTTTAAAAAACTACCTTTGTTTTTTAAAGAACTGAATCAAGATTTTTCACTGCCCTCTTGTAGGTCCTGTCTGCTGATATGAAGCTATAAATACATATTCATATTGTAGAAATTGGCACAAGCATGACTAAAATTGTATTGAATATACTGATAGTGAGAGGTTAGGCTATGTTTTTGATTTCTTTTTTGGCATAATCTTAGCTGAGAAGTTTTGTTTTACTATAAGAAGTATATATATGATTTTTCCTTTTGATTTACTAATTTTTAGCAATATGTTGCCCTAATTTAGGAAAATATTGATGTGTCAGATTTTTTTTTAAAAAAGCATCTAGAGTAATAAAAAAAATGTTTTGAGAATAAAAAACTATTTTACTACTATTTTTAAGTGAAAATGTAAAATTTATCTTTTTGAAATTTCAATATTAAGATATAGTTTACCTCCAAATATTTCTATCATTTATACATAAATCTTAATATCAGTGGTTATTTCACTACCTGCAATTTTAAAACTGATCAGTCCTCCTTCTGTGTAAAAGTCATGCACTTATCTGAAAATACACATTACACCGGTATTTCAAAGTTTGTGATTACTTATTACTAATATCATAGCGATCCAAACAAAACTTTTCTGTACCTTGTTAATCCCGTTTAATACTAGTTATACATAAATATTGTTTAAATATTAAACATTAATATTCTCCTAATTGTTGACCCAGAATAGAAATCCTTTTTTTGTACATTTATAGTAGATTCCCTACCTTAGTGCCAAAAATAAAACTTTACCTCAGCAGGAGATAAAAATATTGTCAACTTGTAGAGCCTGACTTCTACAAAGGATGTTTCTACAAAGTGGTAGGACTTGATGTATTTTTACATGGTTTAAATTTTTAAACAAAATCACAAGTTTTACATTGCACTGAATAAATGCCAAATTAATAAAGTAGGTCAGGGGAGGGAGGAGTTCTAGCTAACTTCTTTTATACAACTAAAATAGTATAAAGCAGCCATCTTTGAAGTTACTTCAACTAAGGAATATAACCTGAATAATTAAGAGTTTAAGCTGTCAAATGTGTCTATATTTCATGACAAGATGGCAGTACATTAGTTATTTTTAAAAATACAAAATTCATATGGTATGTAGACATAACTCAGTTCTGAACTTTCTGGGCTAAGGGTCCTACTTGAGTCAACAAAAAGCATTAAGGCTGGCATGTGACATTTTAAAAACTGCTTCACTTGGGCACTACAAGGTTTAAGCTTTGTGTTTTACTTTCCTTTAAGAGCTTCTACTATGTAAAAAACCATAGGAGAAGTCTCAAACTTAACAACTGTTTTTATGTTAGAGAAATCATTAACTCAAACATATGAAAAATTTAAAGTAGATTTTTAAAGGGAAATAAATGGTAATGGAAAACAGACATGGAAATATTACACAAAATTGTAGGGAAAACTGTATATTTCCAGGTTTATTCATCATTGTATTAAATTTTTTTTTTTTATAAATTAAGAATGCTTAAAAAGACTTAGTAGCAAAAGCTTTTTCTTATTACTATATGGTTCACTTTGGAAAACTTTATATGGCACAAAATAGATCTTAAAAAAAAGTTTACACTCAAGTAGAAGTTACCTCATCAATAAAAGGCATTTCTTATGTTTTCAGTTGCATTTAGCAACAAATCTTACAGCAAAAAATTTTCCCTGATCAGTACAGCCATCCAGTACTATAATGATTTTTTTAAATGGCATACTATTATTATAGTTTTAATTTTGAGAGATGCAATTTGGACACTCCTATTTAATTAATTGAAAAATTTTGCAAATGAAAACAAATAATAGCTGATGACAGAAATTAAACGCCTGTTTTAAAAAGGCACTGTTCATCTCAACCCAAATTATGGACTATTCTACTCCAATAAAAAGTCACTTGGGAACCCTTATAAAAAAGATGTTTAATAAAACCTCTTTTTATTTACAACTCCACCTGGTATTGATTTATCAAATTATTATATCTCTAGCTAAAGAGCATGTGTCAAGATACAGCATAATTTTAAATATAATTTAGTAAGTACTTCCATGTCTTCCAAGATTAATGCATGTGAAGATATTTCTATGAAAATGGAATATAGGTCAAGGGAGCTTTTATCTACATTTCCATACACTTCAAATTTTGTAAAACAGAAAGCACCATTCTCAATAAAACAGCTGCAGAATGATATACCCAGGTAACCTAGATTAGTCCATTACACATGTATCTTGGACCTCAAGTCTTACAATTCACACAAGCTAGCTTGCATACTTTCTTTCCCTCATTTTCCTTCGCAACAGAGGAAACAAGTTGACTGACATCAAGGTGTGTAATATAGGGACAATCATCTAAACACTGGAATATTTTAACATAATAGAGAATTTATAAAGCACCTGGAAAAATAGTTGTATTCTCCCTAAACTGAATATTCTGTCTCAACACTCATTTTTTCAGGGTTCCCTTCAAATCCAGGAATGCACCAATTATAGGATACTGATCCCTTTATGAGAACTATATAGAAAATAAACTGAGGTCAGAGACAATGTAAAATAAAGGGGGGGGGGGAACCAGAGCACACAAACCACAGTTGTGGCTAGAATGATTTACTCCATTAAACATCATACCTGGAATAATATAGACAAGTGACACTCCTTGCATTAAGGCCAACTGGAGTACTAAGAAACAAGCAACTATGAGAAGGCAAGAGAGGAGTAAATCAGATTATCCAACAGTTGGGAAAAAAACTGCATCTAGATCCTATCAGTTGGTCTGCAAATAGGTTTTTTTGAAAAAGTCTTAAGAAGTTATTGCCCATTCCCAAAAAAAGAGAGTAAATGAATTATTTAGAAAACTATTATCTAGTTCTTTAATAGTTGAATGCCTCTTTGGCCAGTATTTGGAAGATATATTTTTTAGTTCTACACTTGATGCAGTCTATCATTATTTGCAAGCTTTTTCCCCTAAGTTTTCTGAATATTGTGTTGCTCTGACATATCTTTGAATGAACTCTGTATAGAATATCTGCACAAGGAGTCAATGTTGAGAAATATGAATTTTTTGATTTTTTTTTAAAGTCACTCTGCTATTTTTTTCCTTCAGTCTTCAAATTATTACTAACAGTTTCCAAAGACATATTCATTGCAGCTTGAAGCATGTCTTCTTCAGTCATATCATCACCTATTAAGGAGTCAAATACAATATTTGGTTATTTCTAGACAATGATCAGTTAAACATCAAACTCTCTAAAAGATATATTCTTAGAGATAAAATTCATATTCAGTTATGTGAATTTTCTCTTTATTTACTTTTAAACACTGGCTTACTTCCAAACACTTCCAAATTAAACCAAAACATGTGCAATTTTTTTTTTTAACCATTACTTTCTGTTTTAGTATGCGTTCTAAGACAGAAGAGCAGAAAGGGCTAGGGAGTCAGGGTTAAGTGACTTGCCCAGGGACACACAGCTAGGAAGTGTCTGAGGCCACATTTGAATCCAGGACTTCTTGACTCCAGGCCTTAGAGTCTTTCCACTGTAGTACCTAGCTTCCTCTAAAGCAGGTTCAGTTAATAAAGTAAGGAATGCTAATATATAATCTAAACTGAATTCCTGAAATTAAGAATCACCTTAACTCACCTATTTGAAGCTCAGTTTTCAATAGCAAAATGGAATTATTTTTCTCTCAACTACTTTTGTGGAATATTATAAAAATAAATTCATCACTGTAACAAAACTTGCAATGAAATAGAACAAAACTTACAAGTATAAAATACTAGAAAAAAGTTTAAGTTACAGGTACATTTTCAAACATTTTAACATAAACTGAGGATACCATCAAAATAGCAAGTTTCTTTGAGGAAGTTTTTCTTTTTTTTTTTTTTCAGTGAAAATTCCTCTTTATATTATCATAATGCCTTACAAATTTTTGCATTCCATTATTTATTTAATTTATTTTATTAATTAACAGGGTATTTTTCTGTATTTTTCCTCTCTCCCCCCACTCCCTGTGGCCTTCGAGCAATTCCACTAGGTTTTACAGGTATCATTGATCAAGACCTATTTCCATATTATTAATGTTTGCATTCAGCAGCAATGGGCTATAGGGCCTGCGCCATTATTCCTAATCTGACGAATACAATGAGTAGGATACAATACAATTAAACTTCTAAAGAGTTGCCTTAGAAACAGACTGACAGATGAGCATTTCCTTTCCTTTGGCCCCCTCTTTAAAAAGTTTGTCCATCACTAGTCTAGAGTGATCATTTAGAGTCTACATCCCCAATCATATCCCCAACGAGTCATGTAACCAAACAAATGTTTTTCAGAAGATTTTTATTTCTACTGCTAGTCTTTGATGAAAATGAGAATTAGGAGTGCTTTAGATTCTCTCCTGCTTTCTAAAATCAAAAAATTATAGAAATATTCCAAATTTATGCCAGTCAGAAACAAAAAAAATTAAGACATCATGTTCTGGGGATAATGATGAAATAAAAAAAAAGAATCCTACTCAGATGCTTCATTGTGGAATAAGAATTGAACCTGATTTCTTAAAAGCTATGCCAGTGAAGTGTGAGCTCTTCAGGTTCTACACCAAGGTGGAAACGCTTTAAGCATGGACCTGGTGATAAATTCTATTTGCAGCTAAAACACCAGATTATATCAGTAAAGTACAGAGTTTAATCACTGGACACTAAATTAACAGATTTCTTGGCCACTGTGACCCATAAAAAAAAGTAAAATAAACAAAGCAATATATGCTTGTCTCCTCCTTCACTTTCAAATAAATGATAAGTAACTCTATATCAGTGAGTCAAACCTGATAACCTGATGAAAATGTAACTGGGAAATGTTTAACAAAATAACTAAAAACGTAGTTCAAAATAAATGTTAATCTGTGATTTTTCCAAGTCAATATATAGTGATCATTTCTATAAAATTTGACACCACTGACCAACATGAATATATAAAGTAGACTAAGTTAATAGCTAACAAATATGATGAGAAGATAAGAAAAACAAAAGTAATACCTGTATCATTTTCAAATGTATCTGTACTTGTAGTTGGCGTTTCACGTAGATGGGAAATCTGTTCTGGCTGCTGTTGTCTGAAATATTTAAAGACCAAATGTGAATTAAAGAAAATACACCCCAATCATGAATACTCCATGAAAGAAACTATTCACAAAGAATTGTTTCAGGAGTTAAAATCTTCTCTGCTACAGACACTGGAACAAAAAGCAAAGAGCAATTTTATTTGATTCCTTAAAATTCTTAAAATATGGGAAGTGACCTCCCCCCTTTAAGAAAACTAGACATGCAAAAAAGATGGTTTGATAAAACAGGTAAATTATAAAGTAATTCTGCTACTCCCAAGCCCCCTTGTTCACACTAAAATAACTCTTGCCCTTTATTGTGACCTCTGGTCCCCAACCCATCTTTATTCTCCCAATTCTCTCTCCCTAATTTTTACTTTCCTAAATTCCATCCTCATCCTTAATCATATGGTCTGTCCCTTTAATGTCTCACTAGCTATCTCTCAGCCACCCCTTCTCACAAGTCCTTATCTATATTTGGTAAAGGATGCTGAATATTGCAGCAAACAATTTCAGCTAGGGTCTCACTCTTGTTTGACATTTCTTCTACTCCTTTCTCAATGACTTCCCATCTCATTCCCCATAGCAATTATTTTCAACCTTTTCATTTCTTTGCTCTTCCCCCAACCCACAGTAAACTTAACAGCAGGTTTAGCCTTTTCTTATTTCACTGAGATTAAAGTCATGACTTGATTTTTCTCAGTTCCCTTCCTCAATTCAAAATTTCTCATTCTTACATCTGCTCTCTTTTTTCCTTTCCTCTATTCACATAACTCCTACTCCTCACAAAGGCTAATTTCTCTACCTTTGTCCTTGATCTCATTCTCTCCCATTTTTTTCCAGGTCTTTGATTTGGCAGTCATAACTTCTCTCATGCATCTTCCATTTCTTCATTGCCACTGATTCCTTCCATTTGCCTACAAACATGGTTCAGGTCTCTAAACCTAAAAAAAAAAGTTTTCTCTTGACTCTTTTAGCCCCTCTAACTACCATTCTATCTTTCTCTTTCACTGATAAGCATTTGAGAAAAGTTACTTCAAATTCTTCAGTATCAATTTTCCCTCTACCTTTTGGTAAGCCATCTGGCCCCATTGCTCTACTAAAAGTGTTCCCTCAAACACCAATGACCAATCAATTTTTTTCTCTTTATCCTCCCCAAACTTTGTGCAGCTTTAGCTACTTTTGAATAGTCATCCCCCCCCCAGGTTATTTTGCCACCCCCAATCAACCCTCTTCTGTTGTACTCCTATCTCTTTAGCATTTTACTGTTAACTTGGCTAATTCCTTATTGTCCTGACTCCTTAATTTGAATGCTCTTCAAGGTTTCTGTCTTGGGCTCTCTTTCTCCCTTACTACACTTTCTTTTCTTAGGCAATCTCATACAAATGGCTCCTATGTTTCTAGCTCTATTCCCAACATTTCTTTAAAACTTCGGATCCACAGCTGCACTACTTTAAGACATCTCTACTTGGATGTTCCACTAGTACCTAACATACACTGGTACGTGCCCAAAACCAAGCTCCTTCCTTCCAAACCCATCCTTTCTGATTTCACTATTTCATCTTGGTACTTATAATCCTGGGTTTATTTTTGACTCTTCTTTTTTCCTCAAATCTCAAAACAATTGGTGAATTCTTCCTATTTCATTCCCACAGTAGCTCTTGAATCTGTCTTTTCCTCTCTATATTCACTATAATTACTTCAGCATGAACCCTCATTATTACCCACACCCATTCTCTCCTTTCAATCACCAGAATAATTTCTTTTTTTCACTTAAGAAACACCTTAGCTTGGCATTCAAGGATCTTCATGTTTTGGTTCCAACCTACCTTTCCAGCCATTTCTCATACTACTCTTTTCATGAATGCCACAGTCAGCAAATCTGAACTACATACTCTTTCACAGTCTTATTTTGCCCTCTCTTACCTCTTATCCTTTGGCTCATGCCTGGGCTGGACACCCATTCCCATCTCTGTTTGTTGAAATCCTGCCCTTCAAGGCCCAACTCAGTTGCCCCTCTCTCCATGAAACCTTCTCTGATCATTCCAGCTGGAAATAATCTCTTCCTCCCTGAATCTCAAAGAATATTTTCTTTGTATTCAACCTAGATATTTACATATAAGCTAACTTTGTTATGATGATTTATGTTCTTGTTTAATCTCCTCCACTAGACTTTAAGTTCCTCAAGGACACACACTGTCTCATTTCATCTTTATATGTCCATCACCAAATATAAAACCTTGAAAATATTAAATGCAATAAATGTTTGTTGTTTTAATGAATAAGGAACTTTTCAGGATTATCTCAATTCAAATTACCCCAACAAACATTTACTGAGCATCTACTGAAGACAAAAATGAAATAATCCATGTCTTCAAGGATTTTACATTCTACTAGGGTATATAATATATACATAGGCATAATAACTTAAAGAGTGATAATACATTAATAACTGATGTGGTGGTAATATTAGGGAGAGTTTAGTAAATACTATGACATGGGTTCTTCTTGTAGGAAAATTAAGAATTTTGACAGAGGGCATGAAAACTGGCAGTGGTGTAGTAGTTAGAATATAAAATGGAGTCAGGAAGATCTGGATTAAAATCTGATCTCAAACGCTTATTGATTGTAAAACCATTGGCAAATAACTTTTCTGTTCTCTGGTTTGCTCATCTATAAAATGAGGGGGGAAGGAAACTGGACTTGATGGTTTCTAAGATTCCTTCTAGCTCTAACTCTATGATTCTACAAGGAAACAATGCAATCCAGACAGAAGGGAAAGCTGGGATATTAAATACAGGGAATAACATGGCTGTCTAGTTTGCCTGCAACTACCCTCCCCCCTCCCAGTTTAGGAGTTAGTTCCTTCACATCAAAGCAATGCATAAAACATAAAATGCTCACAAATATATATTGACAAAGACTTAAATACGAAGCAGAAATTTTTATAACTACCATTATGCTCTTCTGGAGGATAATACTTAAATTAAAACAAATCCTTCTTTGAAATTGTTGCATAAGTATTTTACCTTCACCTTGACTTTTGACCAGTCGGAACCTAAAGAATTTGCTAAGTGATGCTATATGAAATAATGTGAAAATGTATATTGGGGTCTGACTATAAAAGGAGTCAAAACAGTAAACTGAGTTTATATTTTACTTTAGAGACAATAGAATAAAAACTGAGGGTTTTGTTTGTTTCTTTCATTTTTCCAACAGTGTGTGAGAGGCCAGACTCATGCTTTAAGTGGATTATTTTGTCAACTCTATCTGGAGGAGAGATTATAGTGGGAAAAGACAAGGAGGGACAACAATTTGGAAGAAACTGAGCTATACTGGTGGCCATATGAGTGGAGATACAAGGATAGATAATAAAATATTTTATGGAAAATGAACTGATAAGATTTGCAACTGAGTAGGTATGAGGACAGGGGAGTAAATAAGGAAAAGGAGTCAAAGATTACCCCAAGATTGTGAACCCTGAAGGATGATAGTAATCTTGACAAAAATAACAAAGTTTGTAGTAGTACTTCTGGGAAAGAGTGAGGGGACGATCAGTTTCATTTTAAGAAAAATGCCAATGAGAACAACTCAGGTACCACCTCATATCTATTAGATTAGCTAACATGATCAAAAAGGAAAATGATAAATGAAGGGGAATACAGTAAAATGGTACACTAATCTGCTACTATTAGAACTATGAGCTGATATAAACATATAGGGAATATAGATATAAACATATAGAGAACAATGGGGAACCATGCTCAAAGGGCTATAAAACTAAAACATATAGAGAACAATAGGGAACCATGCTCAAAGGGCTATAAAACTATACTTGTCCTTTGTTTGACCCAGCAATACTACTATTGGGTCAGTATCCCAAAGAGATCAGAAATAAGGGAAAGGATCTATTTGTACAAAAATATTTTTAGCAGGTCTTTTTGTAGTGACAAAGAATTAGGAACTAAGGGGTTGTCCATCACTTTGGTAATGGATGAACAAGTAATGGTATATAGCTATAATGGAATACTACAGAAATATTATATGATGATCAACTACAAAGGACTAAACTGTTATCAGCAAAGATATCCACAAGGGATTCATGAAAATGCTATCCACAGTGTAAGAAGGAACTGTTGAAGTCTGATTACAGATCAAAGCATGCTATCTTCCACTTTATTTCCTTCATGAGCTTTTCATATTATGTGTGGTAAGTATCTTCTGTCATAGTCTCATTTTTAAGGACTGAGATGAATCTGACCATGTGTATAGTAATCGGGGAACCTCAAAACCCATAGAAAAGGCTGACTGAAGGACTAATTTTAAGTAAACTACTAGAAGATGTGGGGGGATAGGATCAAGGACATTATAGAAGGGCTAACTTTGGTAAGGTAGGACACTTCTTCCTCTAAGACCAGAGTAAAGGAGAGAACAGATGAAAAAAGTAGAAGAGGTTTTAAGATGCAGAATAGAGATGAAGAAGCTCAAGATGAATGGTCTCAATTTTCTCAGTAAAACAGGAGATGATATAACCTGTTATCTGGGGTATGATAGTTAATTAGGGAAGAATAAAAAGACTTTAAATATTTCAATGCAAACAGTTAGGACCCAACCAGTACTGTTGTATGACTACTTCCAGAAGTATTCAGAGGTAGAGATGGTGAATGTTTGGGGATGAGGGCTGAGAATTATCAGGATTTTGGTAGGAAAGGAAAATATGGGATTTAAGTATGGAATTTAGTACATAATTAAGCTGGTTAATCATAGTATAAAGGATACAAAAAGAGGAAACAAGCCAGATAAGGGGTAATAGATTAGGAGAATTGGGAGGAATGTAACAATGAAGACAAATAATGGATTGATAAAGAAAGAGGGATAGAAAGATGGATTATATGATCAAAGAAGGCAATTTCAGACTATGTAGCATAAAGACATTTGTATACTTTACAAAAATGAAATTAAGGTACTTAAAAAAATAAAAGTGCTAAAAAGTTTTCTGACCATCAACATGCATTATAATTAATAAAACCGCACCTTTAGGAAATAAAATCTTAGAAACCATAGTTTTTAAAATGGAAAAATAGGATGCTTCTTTTTTGACAAGAACAATGTAAAAAACTAAGATATGCTAAATGAGCATATGTTGCTTATATTAGCAACATAGAAAATTTGGAAAAATAGATTCTCGATTCAACTGGTGCCAAAGCAAAAATAATTTTTGTGTTTTTTATAACACATACAATCTTATTTATTCAATTATCACTAAGCAATCTTCAAAGAGAAAGGATATTATATGTAGCATTATAAAGATAAAATTATTCTGGCTGACACTGACAAAGCAATTACCTGAAAGTTAAATTATTAAGGAACCTTGATTATCTGGAACTTCCCCTTCCCCACATAAAGAAAGCATAAAACACTAATGAGTAGCCAAAATTGGTGTTGCAAAGTCCATATATTTTTGTCTGTTAAGAAGTACATACTTCACTTATTAGGATATCAAGGGAGCTTTAATTTATATTTAGTTTGCTCAAATTTTAGACACAGTTCAAATAAGCCTAGTTATTTGGTTCCTCAGTGGTACTTTGAAGGGCAAACTCCATTGAGAAAAGGAGAGTTTTGAGAAAGCAGTTTTAAAAAAATACATCACAATATAAAGCCATTTAGTGTAGGAGCAACTAATAATTTACACACCTCAAGAACATCAATATCACAATGACTGCAATAATTCTTCAAGAAAAGAATAAATTATGTTCATTATATTTTATTCTAAAAGACAGGAATTTTGGAAGTATATTTTAGAAATTCTTCTAAATATCTAACCTTTTTATAAAATTCCATTGATGAAAAGGATATACTTTAGTTATATTTGTCCACCCATAATATGAAGTAAGAGAGGTGTTCTAACATTTAGTTTTTTAAATGGCCAGAGAAGCCCTAAAAATATTTGCCCTTGGAACAAATATGTTCTTTAGTGAAAATGATGACTGGATGTCTAAGATCCCAGAAAAAGAGGCCTCATTAAGTATACAATAGTCATTTATATGCATATAACTCTTCATATAATCAAATTACCTACCTTCAAACAATGAGGTCTTTCTTGATGACTTTTGGCTCTATCATTTTGTTTTATCACATGATGAAATAAAAAGCATTACATGTGCTCTCTTAATGGATGATTTTAAAAAATAAACTTGAAAAGTTTTTAAAGTTTTGGGGAATTTCTTAAAAGATATCCTTTTCAAAGGCTTGTCTTTACTATCAGGGTAAAGGGGTAAAGGGCTGTTGCTTAAGTACTGAGTGTTCAATAGACAGTGACATAAGAACATGGAAATAGTATTTGTAATCATTTGGGTAAATGATGGCTGAAACAAGACATATACTTAAAGCCTTTTTTATTGACTAGTTACACACAAAGTAAATCAAATGGCAAAGAATATTAAGTAACTATCTTCAACACTTTGTGTGAGATTTTCATGTTATGATTGTACTGGACTCTTCTATGGTTACACTCAGAAAACATATGCATCCAGATTTGGCTTACCTGTTGTCATTTATAATCTCTAATTTTTTCTTTAGATTTTTGTTTGCTTCTTTATGATGTTCTTTAGGAACTAATTAAATTAAGAGAGTTTAGAACTTTATTCCTATTCTGTCAGAAGCTCCTGGAAAAACAATATTTTTAAGTAACTTAGATATTTTGAGGGATGTATTAATTTTTGGGTCAATAGCAGTATTAATTCAATTTAACTATACTGCAAAAGATCCCATTTAAAAATACCCAAAGTGTTAATATATTCACTTAAAAATGCCTGACTCACAGAATGTCATAAACTTAAGAGGGTTTGGCTAAATAGAAGTTCTGATAATAAAGTTATAAATTTCTTAAGAGTACTGTGTTCCTTTTTTAGGTAAATCAGCAGTTCTGAAAATTGACAACTGGCTACTGAAAGCAAAAGGTGCATTTTTCAGACAGCAAACTGCTATCCAATCTTAAAAGAGACTAATCCAAACATGAGAATATAAATTAAATGTAGAAAAGTTACTGAAGTTTTAGGTTCACAAAGCAAAGATAAATTCACTACAGTAGATTCTTTATACTTGGCTTCTTTTAAAAATAATTGTAATGAAAATGAAGATTTGTACAAGAAGCTATCAGAAATAGTTTTTTATAGCCTTTCAGTTAAAAGGCTAGATGGTAGCTTTTACCAAAACAATATTTAGTCAGCATATTCTGTCCTTAGTAACATTAGCATTACGTGAGTCAAGAGGTAGTCAGTTTGCCTTTAGCAAGTCTTTAAAGGAGTTAAAGAAACAGAAAAAAGTTCCAGTTTATGGACTCAAACAGTTATATCTCCTTGTATTATTCCTTCTGCAGCACTACTGAACTTAATTTATATGATTTTAATAATAAACATTATATTTTCTAACAAAAAATCTATTAATAGTGGAAAATGCACAAAGGTCAAACATAAGAAGTGAATTAGTTGTCTGCCACCATACCAATAAAAAAAAAATTAATATGCTACTTATTTTCTTTATACTGATGGTAGGCTACACATGAGTAAAATGATAATAATGTATATGAGTAAAATGCTAATCAATATGATTTTAATATTTGGCTATTATATTTTATTCAAAAGAATATGTTTGCTTTTACTTTAGCGATAAAATTTTTTAAAGTTCATTTAGTAAAAGTAACTTTTTCCACTTCAAGAATGCTTCATTGACCATTGACAATCCCCACCTACCCCATTCTCTCCCACCACCCTCCCACCTCTGCGATTTATTGGCTATTTAAGTTTCATTTTGGAAAGAAGGCAATGTGAAATGAGAAATTTTAAGGAAAGTTAGAGATCTATGTATAGGAGTATTCACCACTGTACACAAATTAAAATCTAACATTTAGAGAAGAACCAGGAATCAATGTTTTTAACCAAGATAATTTTCACAAAAAATCTATTAATGGTGGAAATTGCACAAGAGTCAAATATAAGAAGTTAATCAGTTGTCTGCTATCATTCCAATAAAAAATATTAATATACTAATTTATAATGATGGCAGGCTATATGAGTAAAATGCTTAAAAAAAATGCTTAAAAAGGTTAAAATTGTTACACAATGGGCTAAAAAAAAATTAAACGGGCCAGATTTAACCACTAAATCCCGAGTTAGAAGATTCTGGATGAAATCTATTAACAACTTCATAACTTTTCAGATGAGTCTAGAATATTTAACAAATTTACATATTTATTGGAAAAGGGAACATTTAAGAGGGCAATACAAAAACTGCCTAAAACACTATAACCATATCTGAGATATTTCAAACTTAGCAAAGCTATATATTAAAGAACAAATCTGATGTAAGCAGATGATAATTTAAAGAGGACAGAAGATCAATACTACTATTAGCTAGCTTTTTCTGAAGTAGGGCAATCACCTCCACCATACAGTAAGAATAGTCCTCCATGATCACTCAGGAAGGACTATTTTTTTGAAAGTAAGAGAATAATCAAAGATAGTAGAGACATCTTGTTTGGAATCAGGACAATGTCAAATAGTAAGTCTACTTAATATAGTAATGAAGCTATAAGCAAGGAAGGTTTCAAGAAGATAAAACAGCTGAGAGGCAATAATTCTGTGTATTAAATAAGAAGAAGGGCCACAGTACATAAATTAGGTCTAGAATTGAGCTTTATGTTATCAGCTCCCCTATAAATATTTCCTTTCTTTTTATTCAGAAGTTCTCCTGTTTCTTACCCACAAAAGTAGTAATTCATCACTACCAGAATAGTGCCTATTAACCATCTGGAATTGCTGCTTTTGTTGCTTATCATTTAAGGTAGAAAGTATTCAGGGTTAAAAAATTTTTAATTCTGGGTTAGGCAAGAGGGAAGTTCTAAGAGAGGCAGGCAAAATGCCTTAATGAACTATTTCATCTTCTCTTTAAATAATGTGATCTAAAAATATTTTCTCCATTTATCTCTATGATTTTATCTTGCTTTGGGGGGGTGGGGTGGAAGGGTAGAACTTTTCCCAAAGGAATACAATTGCTTTTGTGAGAGGCCATTGGGAAAGTAAAATCCAATATATGGAAATAAGGAAAATATACCTATATACAGGCATACCTGGCATGTATATATGTATATATGAATAGCTATATTTTGAGATGTCCATCTTTACTCTGCAAACTGGAGGAATTCTGAAGTGAAAATATTTTTGCTTTTTGTTTGTTATGTCAAAATTGAACATTTAGAAATAGGCACATTACAAAAATCACAAAACAAATTTCAAACATGCAGTTTTAATTCTTTATCAACTACTTTACTTTTCAAAGTAGGCTTCTCTTCTCTTTCGTAGCTCTTCTGAAGAAAGAGATGCTGGTGAATTTGTACCTGATGTCTGTGGAATATCTTCTGAAATACTATTTCTGGAACTACCTAAAATTTTTTTTAAAAAATTTACTCTTCCATTCAATAATAAAAATGAGCTTACACTCAAACTAAAATAATTACACCAAAGTTTTAAACTCTTTACTTTTACAAATAATCTATTTTAAACCAGCTCTATTAGTAATTTAAATCCAATAAGAATTATTTTTTTACTCTCACAGCTGATTGTATACAAGGTATAAAACTTTTAAGTCTAACAACAAAGATGAGAATAGAAAGGTCTATAATAAAACAGCATTTATATATCTATATTTGTGTGTGTGTTTTCTCTCTCTGTCTCTCTGTCTCTGTCTCTCTCTGTCTCTGTCTCTCTCCTCTCTCTCTCATTCAATGATTTCCTAACAACTACTCATAGCAGATCCCCATAAGGTAAACTCTTAACTATTCAAATATTTTTTGTTGCCTCTGGTCATTCTGGATATTTACAGAAATGCCCAAATAAAAAGGAAGTATATTTTTCATGATACATAGTATCATGTAAAAGAAAGAGCAAGTAATATTAAGCTGATAGGCCATATGTATTGAATTATTGTCCAACAGGACCAAGGTCCCTCTTGTGGACACAAGATACACATTTGAAAAATAGCTGATTATAGTTATAGCCATTGAACTAATCAAAGCTGGCTGGCCCACATTAGAGACTGCATCCACTACAATGACTCCATTAAGCAAAGTACTATAACCAACAGAGCTTCATCATTACTTAAATATTTCAAAAGATCGATCAGTGTGTGTTCTATCAACTTAGATTATACCCATTCACATAATTTAATAGACTGGCTTCATAAATGGCCATAGCCCAAATTATTCATTTTCTGATAATCTGCTTTCTTATAATACATTTCTCCCAATGTAGCTTGGCTGGTACTTGGACCACAGTCACCCAGTTTATCACTGATACTCTATTAAAAGTCCTACTTTGATGTCTCAGAATTCTGTAGAAGCAAATTTGAATATGCTAACAGAATACAAACTCTTACCAATAAGCTATTTGAGTATGAGCCTGGCAGTCTAGTCATACTGATATAAAACTAATGTGAACATGCAGGAATAATTAAATTGACTGTGGAGAATAATATACACATATATATTACCAGTATATTTTGAGAAATTAGAAATGGCAGCAAATAATGCATATGGGCTTCACAATTAAACAACTTAAAATCATGCCTATACTTCTTAAAAGGGGAAGATTTCTGAAAGAGAAACAATGTATATGCAAATTGGTACCTTGCATACTAAGTCGAATTGCTCTTCGCAGATCTGCTTCTTCATCTTCCATATCGATTTCCTGTCGACTTAGTGCTAGAGCTCTTTGTAGATTCTCTTCATCTTCATCTAACATTCCTGTTCCATCATACGGATGACTTGCTTCTAAAGACTGATCTAGATCTATTTTCTGCATTCTAGAAAATATAAAAATTCAATTACCTAATTTGGAATTATGAAAAACTATTCCACTTTAGGTTCTGCTATGAAGAAATGTTATAAAAGGCTTTTATTTAAATAAAAACTTAAATTCAACTTTCTACTTACAAAAATCTAACTGTGCAATGAGAAAAATGTAATAGAAAAATGTATATCAACATTTTAAAAAATTGGATGAGTACCAATACCTCTAATGAACACTGATGCAAAAATGTTTTTAAAAAAAGCAAAATATTAAGACTATACATTATAATTTTGTTGAATTGATACAAAGAATGAATATATTAGTATAATGTAAAAGAAAACTATAAACATAATTATATATGTTAATAAAAATAGTAATAAAAACAATTATATTAAGATGCTGAAAAATCTTTTAAGACAAAATGTAACATCCAAATTTGTTAAAAACACTAGAGGGCACAGGAATAAAAGGATCTTTCCTTTATATAGTTAGTAATATTTGTTTAAAATCAAGGCATCAAAAGCCTTGAAGAAAGTCCTAGATTGGCTATAGCCAAAGACAGGAAGTCCTAGATTCAAATTTGGCCTCAGATGCTTCCTACCTATCTGACCCTGGGCAAGTCACTTAATCTTTACCCTAACCCTTACCATTCTTTTGCCTCAATATGGAAGATAAGGGTTTAAAAAAACAACAACAAGGCAACATTATATGTAATAGAGAATACACTAGTCTTTTCTAATTAGATCAAGGTTAGAGCAAGGAAGTCCATCATTATATTACCACTATTATTTGATATACTTCTAAAAATGAACAGAAAATTAAGGTACTAAGAGCATAGGTTAAAGGGGAAACGATATCCACATCTAGAGAAAGAACTATGGGAGTAGAAATGCAGAAGAAAAACATATGATTCATCACTTTGTTATAGGGGTATATGATTTGGTGTTGTGGTTTTTAAAAGATTACTCTATTACTAATATGAATAATTATGGAAATAGGTTTAAAGTAACAAGACATGTATAAACCTGTAGAACTCCTTATTAGCTCTGGGAGGCAGGAGGGAAGAGGGGAAGGAAAGAACATGAATCATGTAACCATTGAAAAATATTCTTTAAAAAAATAATAAGAAAAAACAAAATAAAAAATAAAAAGCTTTAAAAAATTTTAAACAAAAGGTGGGGGGGAGGGGGAATTTTGCACATGATATAATGGTCTAACTACTAAAAAATTGAAACTAATTTCAGCCAAGTTGTAGGATATAAAATATACATCTATAAATCATCAGTATTTTTGCATATTTTCAACAAAACCCAGAATGAAGAGAAAATCCATTCAAAATAATTACAAAATGTTGAAAATATTTAGGAATCCAACTACCAAGATACATACAAGAACCAAATGAACACAACTACAAAACACTCTTGACAGAAATAAAGACAAACCCAAACAATTGGAGAAATATTAATGGCTTACGGTTGCCAGTCTAAAAATATGGTAATCAGCCTAAACATTTTACATATTTAGTACAGAAACAATCAAATTATTAAAAGGCTACCTCAGAGAGCTAGAAAAAAATAATAATGAAATTCATCTGGCAGAACACAAAGTCAAGAATCGTGAGAGAAATAATACAAAAGTGAGAAGGGGGCCTACCAGTACCAGAACTCAAACAATAATACAAATCGGAAAGCATAAAATATTTGGTAACACTAAAAAAGTCTATTTTTAACCAATACATTTTACCAAAATACATAACTATATCACTATTAGTATAGAATTAGTACATTTAAGTCATTGAGCATAATTTTACAAGAACATTGTACTAGCACAAATGCCATACTAGGTTTACCTAGGGATTGGTCATAATTGTTTTAAGTGTCTAGAGAATACAAACCAATCTATTAAAACAAAATATACTTAACATAGGATAATTCAAATTTACTTAACATGACTCCTTACCTTTGATCTTTTAGATGAGCTAGCTCTTCTCCAATGAGTTTTGGTCTATGCATTTGTTGTACCCGAATCATCTGCAGGAGCTGGTCAGCTTCACAGTCTGGTAGGTCACCCTTAACAACAAATATGGAATAACCTGAAGAAAAAAAAAAACACTAAATAAAAACTTTAAAAAACGAACCCAAACTTAAAAATAAAAAACTAATGTAAACTAAATATCTAAATTATTTTAGAGTAAGAGCTATAACTTGTATGTCATACCTTAACATAAAGACCAAAATATAAAATATCATTGCACTACCTTTCTCATAGAGTAACATGAACAGCTGAAATTGTAGTTCTATCTTGCTCTGACTATATCTGTATTGTAACCATAACCCTGCCTCTGTGACCTTCTTTACTGCTGATACAATGACAACAGTCCTATCTATTAGGCAGAGTTCCAAGAGATAGCTAACCTGTAACCTGTGGAAGAGCCTTTCTCATTACTGGCCTCTAACAATAGGTCCTATCTAATCAAAGGGCACTACCTGCTTTACTCTGTGAGCCATACCACAGAAGCCTTACTTAAAATTGGGTACCCCATACCCAATTTTTCTACTCTATTTAAGTTTTGTCCTTTTCTTCCTTTAGGGAATTTCTGCTTAGGTGGGGATCTCCTGCTGGCAATATCAATGAATTGGTTTCTAAATTTATGGTATGGGATTTGGGTTATAGTTTGGGGGTTTTGGTACGGGTTATTTTTTTGTTACAACACCACAATTTTACCCTAAATCCAAACATATGAAAATACATGCATTAAATTTGCTAAGCACAACATTTAAAATAATCTCAGTTTTTCCTTACCTTCCTGTTGTAACTGAGCCAAGAAAAGTGCAAGGTAAGTATCTGATATTAATTCTGGACCCGTCAAGAGAGAGTTCAGGTTAAACCACTGGGGGAAAAAATTGTGAGAATACTTACATTATTGTACAATGCAGATATTAACAAGATTATATTTGGAAAGAATACATTTGATTTAACAATCATTTATGAGTTTCTAAATACCTACAAACATTTCAAATGAAGGCTTCAAAAAATCCAAGAAAACTATGATTAAAGGAGATTGAGAAAAATGCCATACCTTTGTGTTATTATTATAGATTATCATTTTTAAGGGGGTGAGGGGAGGTCCTAATAAAATTTACTCCATTACAATTTGATAAAAAAAAAAAACAGAAAGAAGAATTTGCACCAAGTTCTTAGAATTTGAACTAACATTTCTATTATTCAAAGGTATAAACTAAACAAAATTGCAACAACTTGGGTACCAGGATAAAGATGACAGAAATAGTTAAATCTGGCTAAAATTTAACAATGATTATATAGTTATGACTTTTAGTCATCTATGGGATAAATGAGTCATTAAGAGACGCACATTTTCATCTACTACTGCCATTGCCTATATACCACTATTTCTATTGGACTGTATCTTTTCTAAAAGCATTATCACCTTCAAGTATGGAATAATTTGGGTGAAAAGATGAGTTGAATATAAAAGGAATATCAATTTTAAATAAAATATGAGAGCTAGATGAGCCATATCATAGATTCTCAGAGTTGGAAGGCCCCTGAGAGGTCATCTTAGCCTCCATTATTCTGAATACTATGCTTTAATTAAGGCATCCTGAGATTTTATTAGCTGTTTTCACTATAATGTCATACTGCTGACTTATAATAAACTTCCAATATACTTTTTTTCCCCTTTACATGAACTCTCATTGAAACATGCAGTAGAAGCTGGCCTCAATTTCCTCCTTAAAAACAAGGGTGATGAGATTTTATAACCTCTAAAATACCTTCAAATTTAAAATCTATGATCCTACATTCCCTTAGGCTTTCAGGTTCACAAAGTACTTTACACAAATCTTTTTAATCCTTATTTCAAAAGGAGGAAACAAACCAAGAAAGGTTAATTGATTTGCCTGAGGTTATGGAGTTTATCACAAACTTATGTCTTCCTGATTATAATGTCCTATTCACTATATTTGCCCAAAGGATATCATATTAAATGCTAAATGATTAGGTAAAATTCAAGTATACTATCATATTCTCTTGATATATCAATTTTAAACTAAATGGTACTATCCTGTAAGAATAATGTCAGGAACTTTAAAGTTCAAAATAAGTTAAGGATAGCAAGGACAAAGAAGAAAAGGATTCTATGTTGGTTTTGGCTACACTGGGGAAAAAAACAGAGATAAGACTATTATTCAGGCTGCATGGGATGATATTAGATGATAGCAAGGAGGCAGAAATACTCCACTAACTCCACGTTTTTGTTTTGTTTTGCCAAGGAAAATAAATTTTGGACAGAAGGGTAGAAGAAAAACAGAATAATAAATTGAAAGCCAGCAGAGTGGTAAGCATGCACCTGGACATCTTTGATAAGCTCAAGCCACCTGGTCCAGAAGAACTGCTTCCCAAAGTATTGAAAGAACTGCAAACGCAGTTGTGTGACTGCTTAGCCATTATCAATGATCTCTGAAAGATAATGGAGAATGGGAAAGGTGCTCATACTAGAAAAAGTCAAACACTGTGCTGATTTTCAAAATATAAAAGAGAAATATGTAAATTATAAGCTATCGAGCTTGCCTGATTCCTGGAAAAATTATAGAATGTAAAATTAAAGGGAGAGTTATTGAGCTCTCTTGAGAAGAGGAAGCAGTAATCCCAAGTCAGCATGGCTTCGGCAAGTACAAGTCAGGCCTGATTAACCTATTTAAAAGTACTGCTAAGGGGGCAGCTGGGTAGCTCAGTGGATTGAGAGCCAGGCCTAGAGATGGGAGGTCCTAAGTTCAAATCTGGCCTCAGACACTTCCCAGCTGTGTGACCCTGAGCAAGTCACTTGACCCCCATTGCCTACCCTTACCACTCTTCTGCCTTGGAGCCAATACACAGTATTGACTCCAAGATGAAAGGCAAGGGCCCCAAAAATAAATAAATAAATGAAAATAAAAGGACTGCTAAATCAGAGACATGCTATAGAATCTATCCAAATTTTTAACTTTTTGTGGATAGGGGATGCAACTTTTCATTATTTTTTAAGTAGAAACTCAATTCTTCATTTTTCCTTATTTTTCTCTCTTATCTTCTATACTTTACTTTCCCTCTTCTACCTAATTTCACTCCTGACTTTTCATTTTTAGATGCGTAGGCATTTTTGACGTTTCAGAAAGCTTCTCTGCTTCAAATCAGTGTCATAATCAAATTTAGAGATTGAAGAAATCTCAGAGGTTATTGAAAATAATACCATTATTCTATTGATGAGAAAAATGAGAAAAAAATAGAGGTTAAATGACTTGTCCATGGGGTTCACACAGTCTTAAGTGGCAGAGCTGGGATTTGAACCCAAGTGTCTTATTCCAAATCCAGCCCTCTTTCACAGTATCTTGAATACTGCATCTTGGACATTAGCAATTGTTCATTTTAACTCTGGGATAGTGAAAAAGAGAGAGCTTGGAGTCAGAAAAATCAGCTGAAATTTTGGGTCCATAATTTACTACCTTTGTAGCCTTGAACAAATTACCTCTTCATAGGGGTCTTAATTTTCTCACCTGCCAAGTGAGAGGGTGAGACTAGATGATTTCTAAGATCTTTTCAACTTTTAAGCCTATAAATCCTCTCTAAAAGTAAGAAAATCAAGAGCCAAAATATGGGAAAATAATAATCCCCAGATCAGACTATTAGCCAGAAGTCTGCCCAAGGTTTTCGGAAGGCATCTGACATATTCTAATGCAATCCTTATGGAAAAGATGAAGAAATGTGCTTGAGACAAATATATAGTGATGTGGGTTCAGAATTGGTTGCATGATCAGATACAAGATAATTCTCATTAATGGTTTGTCAGCTTGAAAGGAGGTCTCCAATGAAGTGTCTTAGTTCTGTGCTGCTTAACATCAATGACTAGGATAAAAGCAGAGATGGTAGGTTTATCAAATGTACAAGTAACAGCTAAAAACTAGTTAACAATCAGAATTCAAAGACAGAATCAGAATCCAAAAAGATCTCAATAAGGTTTAATGATGAGCCAAAATTAACGAAATTAAATTTAGCACAGACAAGTAGTTGAGATCAAAAGACATATTTCACAAGTATAAGATGGGAAAGTTATGGCTAGATAGCAGTCCATTTGAAAGAAGATCAGGAAGGTTTTGAAGAACTTTGAGTTCATTCCAAATCAATGATGTGAAAAAAGCTAGTGATCAGAGGCTACCTTAAAGGAAGCATTGTGTCCAGAAAGAAAGAAGTGGGAGTGCTGGCATACTCTGCCCTGACAGGACCACATCTGGCATACGGTCTTTAGTTCTATGTATTATATGTGCCTAGCACATTTAAGGTACTTAATGAATGCTTCTTAATTGATAAATTTTTTTTTTAGAAATAAATTTCAGAAAGGACATTAAAGAGCAGCAATCAGAATAATGAAGGGCCTTGACTATTTCATTAAGAGACTTGATTGATGGAACTGGTGATATCTCACTTGGAAAAGAAAATTCTTGGGGGAGGAAAAGGATCATGTTAACTCCCTTCAAGTGCTTGAAGGGGCATCATATGTTAAAAGAATAGGAAAAAGACTTGTAACATTTGGCTGTTGAGAATAGAACTTTCTAGTTTCTACAGTGTTTCTACAATGTGTAGAAATTAAAGAGAGGCAGATTTAGGCTCCATGTAAGGAAAAACTTTCTAATAATTAGTTATTAGAAAGTGGAAAGGGTGTTACCTCAGAGGTGGTAGATTCCCACAAATTTTCAAGCAAAGGCTAGATATGTTTGTGAGAAATATTTTAGCAGGAACTCTTGTTCAGGTAAGGGTCTCTTAAAGTTCCTTCCAATTCATATTTTATTACTTTTTCAGAAAAGAAACTAACATAAACTCACCTGGGCTGTGTATCATTACTTTCTTTTCTAAAAGTACTCACATACTATAAAATCTTGCCAAAAATTGAAGTTTTCGTACAAAAATAATAAACCAGTATTTCCTATGTTTTCCATGTGACAAAGATAAGAATAATCCAAAGCATACTAAATCTCAATTTTTTTGAATTAAAATTTACGAGGCATTTCAGAATAAGCATGATGCAAAACTTTGTAGCAATAAAATAAGCAGACTGACAGATTTCTTAGTTCACTGACTAACTAGGAAAAACTTCCTATCAGAATGGTCTTAAAGAATCTTAACAAGCTTTTATGAGCTTTAAAGTGCTATTTTTAAGAACCATAAACTTTTAAAAATGAAGACAATTAGCATATTTTTGCAAATCTCCTTTAACATATTTATTGGGATTTTGCTGAACTTATGAAGCCAGGTTAAAAAAAAAATTTAATAGTCAAACATAACTGCAACTAACTTTAAGTTAAATAAGAGATTTATCTTTTCCAATTACTGTTTATATCAGAGAATAATTTACTAGACTCTACCAAGGAAAAATGAGATTGTTTTCATGCATCAAAATGATTTGTTTTGGGGCAGCTGGGTAGCTCAGTGGATTGAGAGCCAGGCCTAGAGACGGGAGGTCCTAGGTTCAAATCTGGCCTCAGACACTTCCCAGCTGTGTGACCCTGGGCAAGTCACTTGACCCCCATTGCCTACCCTTACCACTCTTCCACCAAGGAACTAATACACAGAAGTTAAGGGTTTAAAAAAATATAAAAACAAAACAAAACAAAAAAAAAATGATTTTTTTTTCCATGACTTAGAGCTTACTTCCAATAAGAACAACTGGTACTTGCGCTTTATTTCCACTTTTATAGCATGTGCGCTTTAAAAACACATAGCCTTAGGCTGAAGCACTATATAACAGAATATGGTGAAGGCATGTAAAAGATAATAAAATGGTTTTCAGAAAGAAAGAAATACTTCTAAATTGACTGTCAAGAGATCACATTTTTAGGACTAATTCAAAAGGCCTCTACCGGGGGTAATGCAGTTTCTTGGTTAATTGGTATTCCATGTAGATTAAATTCTACTTAGTATCAAGATTGCAAAAAACCTCTTCCTAAGAAGAATCCCAACAAATTAGTATAAATTCCCAAGTTGGCAGGGTAGGTGATCTTGTGAGATTTTTAGGGTATAAATCTAAATTTATGTGCTTTACTTGGGCCTGCTAAGTAAACAGAGGAAATGTGTCAAAATTGGGATGCAGCATGGAACGATGGAAAGAATGTAGGATTTGGAGCCAGAGAACTTGGAAAGCTTGAATCCCAGCTCTATTATTTACTTCCTGGACACTTTGGTCAAGTCACTTAACCTGTCTGATCCTTGATTGACTCATCTATAAAATGAGGGTAATTAGATGGCCTCTAAAGGTCCCTTCTAGATCTAAATCTACAATTCTAAAACTAGAGAGTCTCTGATATGACCTTTAAATCCATAATCCTATGAACCAATGAAATGGGAAGCAATAGACTTAAAAGTGTGGCTTCTGACTTTCCCACATTTTTCTGCTCCTTATATTATGTAGGCAACCAAGCTTATCTAAAATAGGGTGAGGAACCAAGAGGAGTGATATACAGTTGTTGATTAGCTTGCCCTTGGATTGCACATAAACTTTCTAGTCCTCATAATAAAAAGAAGCATTTCTCTAATGGGGTTGCTAAAAGCAGGCATTAGTGGCCATAACTTGGTTCTAGCTTCAATTCTGCTGCTGCTCCATGGATCACCTTATTCTACTAGTCAACTAGACAGCCTACATCAGCTCTATTTGCTTAATCTCAATTTTTTCCAACTGAAGTGTCACTGAGATGCTGAGAATTATCCATGTAATCTGAAGCTACTGGTAAATGGACTACCAAGACTAGTAGTTAGTTTTCAATGAACCTCTTTCACAGATATTCCTAGCAAAAAGACCTTAAAATAATTCTATGCTTCAAAGAATGTGTATGGATTTAGTAACAAGGAATCTTGAGCTCATATTTTCAATTATTTTATAAAAGTATTTGAACATTTTATTGGTGTTTTTCCAAAAGGGCTTAGATATTTTAAAGCCAGGACTAAAAAAGTTAAACTAAAAATTAACTTTAATTATGTAAACTGTTAAAAGTTCGTTCCAGTATTTTACCTAATATTAATTTCTCTTGTGCAAAATTACTCTATTGGTTCAATTAAGACTAAGCAAGTATTGGCCTACCAATGCAATCTACATTTTCTCGCCATCACCCAAGCTATCTAATTTTACACTCCATCTAAAAAAAAAAAATGATCACAAAATAATTACATTCTTATTGCAATCAAAGAGAAACACATGTCACTAATGGAACTATTCTCTAAATTCTAAATGGGATGTTAAAATAAGGAAATGAGCAGGGGGCAAAAGAAAGGGAAAGAAAAGTAATCAGTCACCTGTTTTCCTAATTTTCGAACTGTAAACCAGTGTTCTTTATAATTGCATATAAATGATCTTTCATTTCTAGAAAAATAAAAAACAATATATAAGTTCAAGTGATTGAGTTCATATTATTAGCTTATCTACTATGACTATTTAAAAATGAACATTTTGTACAACTGTGGCCAATATGTTATACTGTCCAGATCTTTGTTGTTGTTAACAATTTTTTTTAAGTTTTACAAATTTTAGTGGTATATATGCAGAAAAGTGAGTGATGTCATGCTAATGTATGGCATCACATACCATTCAAGATTAAGCACTGTGCTGCCACAGACACTGAGATGTCATGAAGGCTCAGAGGACATATGTTCACATAAATCCCAAAAAGATGAAAAAGGAAAGGCTGAGGGAACAAAACAAGGTAACATCATAACAAAAGAATTTAATGCATATTTCTTTTTTAAAAATTAAAGACATATTTTTGAGAAGTTATTATTATTTTGCATCTTTTGTATGTGTAAAAATTAAAGCAGGGTGCTAAAAAGAAAGTCTTACATAGGATCGATCCCGAGTCTCTGATACTCTGGGCTGTTGAAGAGGATTAGCTCTAAACCCCAAACTTTCAAGGCATTGCTTATAACCTGTTAAAAAATAGCAACTTTTCATGAGATAAACCATTCAACTCCAAATCTAAGTAATGCTGCCACTTTAGCTTCTATGAACAATTACATGGATTTTCCCCAATAGCTATTATTTCTATTTAAACTGCTATTAACTGGAAACCTTAGGATGGCAACAGTCAAAACCCAACCTTCACAAATCTACATACAGCACACAACAAACAGAGCATTAAAAAAAAGAATTGAATATTAAAACTAACTTTCTTGCTGAAAAGTTCCCATAGTACCACACAACCTCTAAATAAAACACAGCCTCAAATATTCAGATGCATATGCTATCACAGTCTTACTCTATTCTTAGAACTAATCTACAACATAAATCTAAATCGACAAGTTTGGAATATGGCTGCTGTTGGGGCTGCTTTAGAAAATTAACGTGAAGCTCACTATCAAAGTTAGTGAGGAAATAAGTTTTCCTTAAAGAAGGTTCTACTCTAGGGATATAAAATGCAGGCATTATGCATTTCAAACTTATGTGATCATGGGTTTATGATTTACAGAAAAAAAATCAAACCTCTTGACGCTGATCATTTAATACTGTTTGGAAGAAGAGGGAGTTATCTGAATATTTACCCTCCACCCCCCAAGCTAGTCAACAAAGTAGCAAGTGAGCCAAGCAGTGGCATAGGAAAAAAAAAGGTGGTGGTGGTTGTGGAGGGGGGGGGGGGACACAATGTAGCAGGCAAACTTGAATTAGCATCAAGAGCAGTGCAGCACAATTAGGAACATAGGAATTGCCATACCGGATCAGACCATTGATCCATCTAGTCCCGTATTCTGCCTCCAGCAGTAGCCATTACCTACAACAGTAGCACAATTAAGCAGTGGTAGGAAATGCAATTGAATGATGAGGCCAGGAAGGTGCACAAAGGGAGAATATGAAGAAAGATATAAGCAGAAATTGGCCCCCTCAAAGGAACTGAGAGGTAACTTTGTACGCACCACATAAAGGACCCTGTGAGAAACAAAAGAAAAAACTCATACAAAATAGACAGCATCCCACAAACACATGTACACACACCCACACACCCATACACTCCTACCCATCCCAAGGACCCTGGAGAGAGCCATAAGTAAAGAAAGCAAAAGCCACAGAGCATCATCAGGGGATCAAATTCTTAACAGGTTTAAAGACAAATAGTAGCTATAATGCTGATTTGCAGTGACCAGCAAAATTAACCCAAGAGGTAATAAGTTTGAAACATGATGTTAGTAGAACCGTTATTAAAAGTTAGGTGCAAATTAAATAACTTTATTTTTAAAAGCATTTAAAAGTACTCAAATTCTGAAAAATGAAGTGAAAATTATGTAACTTTCTTTAAGTATCACTGACTAATCCTACGGTCAACTCTATGGAAGAAATTTAGAAATAACCACATAACTATAATGATTAAAAAGGAAGGCTCTAAAAAACAATATACAACATTAGTTCATACTTACTTGAATAGAGAAGAAACCACTGTCATCCATATTTCCTGAAGGTTGCTGTTCAATTTTGACAGGTAGAAAGATGAGAAAAGAAACTATCATTAGAATACATAATTAAAAATCACTAGTTTAAAAATTCATCTGTCATAATTCACAAATCAAATTCTTGACATAATTAGTTCATCCTTTTAAAACATCTGTTACTCAATAAAATGATTCTTCAATGTAATATTTCCTAGGAAATGGGTAATTTAAAAAATGCATTTAAACTATACTTCATGGAAAACGGGCACAAATGGTCTAGAAACCCAAACATTATTTTACCTGTAAAAATGTCCTATAGTCTTCACTAGTGATTCCTCCCTCTGCCATCCTCATCCTCTCTTCTTCATCTAGCTGATGAGCAATAGAGGATAATTCCACAGGGCTAAAATATTCCCCTTGCAATAGATTATTCAGGCAATGCTGAGCACAGAGTGAGCCTTCTTGCTAATATTTCAAAAAGAAAAGATTTAATTATCATTTGCTAAGTATCTTAGTATAGCAGTTTTCTTTGAGTAGGAATCTAGTCATTTTGTCTTTGACACACAGAACCACAACCTCCTTAGCTTTAAAACAAGAATGACTCAGATACTATACCTAAACTCATTTGTTTTCATTTCAGATACAATTTAATAGTTAAAAAAGAAAGCATTGTCTAATCAATCATTTAGCTATAATGTAAAAAAAAAAAAGTTTTAATGTCATAAAATAAACATTACAATATTATTGGATAAAATATATTTTCCTATGAGTAATTCATTAATGGCTTTATAACTACAATATAATTTAGTTTCTCTTACTTTCAATGCCCAGAAGAATTAATAAACAAGCATTAACCTCATTTGAGATTATACACTATTCAGAAGGATATGAGTATCAGGCATTCTGATTTCTAATTATTTTGTTTTCTCAACTATGGTGTCTTTTCTTACTCATCTCCTACTATGGCATTAATACACATATTTTTAGCTATCAAATAACTAATGAATCAGAGAAAAAAATCTTATATGTTAAGTAAAGTCTTTTAGGTATGGAGCTTCTTTTCAGAGAAGTTTCTCAACTAACTTATAAGGAGTCAGGAAGACCTAGATTTGAATCCTGTCACAGACACATATAAATGATATAATCCTGACTAAATTACCTAATCTCAGACTCTGTTTTGTCATCTATAGGATGAGAGGGCTGGATTAAATATTCTCTAAATTCCCTAAAAGAGTTCCTGTGGGGAAATCTAAAGTTATGATTCTAAATTGCCTATTTCATCAAATTTATAAAATCACACTTCTGTTTTGAAATAGGGCAGTGATGGGCAAACTACGGCCTGCGGGCCAGATGCAGCCCCCTGAAATGTTCTATCCAGCTGCCAACATTATTCCTAATCTGACGAATACAATGAGTAGGATACAATACAATGAAACTTTGAAAGAGTTGCCTTAGAAGCAGATTGACAGATGAGCATTTCCTTTCCTTTGGCCCCCTCTTTAAAAAGTTTGCCCATCACTGAACGAGGGTACATTGTGGAGATATGGGCAGGTGTGTAATAAGTCAGAGGTTTGAAAACAAACATAAGGTTTGGGTCCCCCACTGGTTTAATGCCATCTCAGTATAGTTCCCCGGACCTGTCTGATGACAAAGACAAATACAGAAAAAAATGAAGAGCTAAAACTGACTTTGGAAATCTTTTGATACAACAGATTAATTTTCCAGATGAAGAAACTGAAAGCCAGTTACAAAAACAATCTAAAATTCAAGTTTCTGCACTCTCTACTCAGAACTCTTTCCATTATATCACCTGGCCTTCCTACGTAGGGCTACTATTCATTATAATAAAGGTCAAGCTTTCTAGATTTTGGATTCCAAACATAGGATTATAGATCCAGAGATAGTAGGGACCTCAGAGGCTATCTGATTCCCATACCTAGGTATCTATCCCTGGTCTTCTGCCTGAGCTCCAGTCTTGTTATCATCATTTCCCTTTTGGACATCTAAAACTGGATGTCCCCATCTGAATTATCTCAAGCTGAACATGTCCAAAATAGAAATCATTGTCTTTCCTCAAAAACCCAAACCTATTCTGAACTTCCCTATTCCTACTATGAAGGGTATTACTATCCTTCCAGTTACCCAGGTTCACATCCCTGACTCCTCATTCTCCCCAAGTGGAAATGAAGAGGGAGAGCATTCCAGACAAGAAGACTATACAAAGCAAAGACATGGAATAAGGAAATGTATTATGTTCAAAAAACAGTCAGTAGCTCAGTGAAGATGGGAGGTTTTACAATCCAGGTTATGCAGGGCTTTAAATGACAGAGAAGATTGTATTTAATCCAGTAGGTAACAAAGCTACTGGAATTTAGAGGAGTTAGGTCAGCTCTGTACTTTAGGTCAATCACTTGGGTGGCTGAATTGAAAATGGACTGGAGTAGAAAGAAAGAGGCTTTAGACATGAAAATTAACCAGCACAAATAGGCATTTAATAAATGTCGATTTCTTGACTACTGCAATGGTCCAGGCAAAGTGGTAAGTAGGGCTTGAACTAATGACTACTATGTGAGTAGGCAGAAAAAAAATATATAAAAGAGATGTTGTGTAGACATTAACAATAAAATCTGCCCATAGATCAGATTTAAGATTTGAGTGTCAACAACTGAAGGCACGAATCTGGGTGACTGGAAAAAGTGATGTCCTTGCACAGGAAAACATAAAAGAGGAGTTTTGGGGAGAAGATAGTTATTTTTGGACATGTTGAGTTTGAAATGCCTGAAGGACATCCAGTTTGAGATGTCCAAAAAGACAACTGGTAAGGCAGAGATGAAACTCAGATGAGGCTGTATATATAAGATCTAGGAATCATTTATATAGAGATAATTGAGCATATGAGAGCTGATGAGATCAGCAAACAAATGAATATAGTGAGAAGATAAGAATATGATGTGAATAAAGAACCAGCAAAGAGTCTGAGGAAAAACTGAAAGGGTAGAAAGAAAAGAGGAGATATCAGTTACAAATACCAGGAAAAGAATATCCAGGATGAGATACCAATCAATGGAATCAAAGGTTATAGAGAGGGATGAAGAATGGGGATTGAGAAAAGGTCACTAGATTTAGAATTAAGAGATTATTACTCACTGGAGAGCAGTTTCAGTTGAATAATGAACTGAGGCCAGCTTGTAGAGGGTTTAAAAGACAGTGAAAGGAAATGAAGTGAAGGCACCTGGTAAGATGGTTTTCTCAAGCAATTTAGCCAAGAAAGATAAAAAGAAATATAGAATGATATTTGGCTGGTAGGATCATGAGAAAAAAATTTTTAAGGATGGGAGAGACAAGGATGTTTGTAGGTTGCAGTGAATGAGTCAATATACCAGGAGACTAAAGATTAGAGGGGAGGAGTGAATATTAAAGGGGGCAACCAGCTCCTTAGAATCAAGAATGCATGCATATAGAGATAGGAAATGATTAGGAAGGCAAAAAAGGACTGCCTTGCTGGAGTATAGACCCTATTGAGACTAAATAACATAAATTTGAAGTGGACTCAATTGGCACTTTTTTCTTGACTTCCTCTAGCTCCATTTAACAGCATATGAAGAGGCACATGGAAAGCAGATGATAAGAGTAATCCAGGGCTGAAGTTTTGTTTGGTTTAATGGCTGTAAATCAAATGATAAGAGATTTGAGAGTAAAATGGTGTAGATTTCAACTGGTTAATCAAAAGGTATGGGGTAGGGAAGGAAGGAAAATGTAATCAGTGATGGCATGGAAAAGAACTGATAGCTAAAGGGAAAAGTGGTTATAACAAGAACTAAGAATTGGATTAGAAGTCATGAGGAATAGAGAAAGATAAAATGACCCCCCAAAATCATGATCACATAAATATTAGAGTTCATGAACATGGAGAAAGAAAAGTTGTGGTTATTGACAAGATCAAGGGTACAGTCATCTGTGTGTATATAAGGAAAGCAGAGGAGTACAATATGTAAATTGTGTAGCCTGAGAACTCAGAAGTTAGGGTATTTGATAATTACTCTACCTGTTGAAACCTCCAGGTATAATGGCAGGAAAAGAAGTGGAAAAATTATGAGCCAGTCACTGAACTCTCCCTAAGAAGGAAGGAGAATCCTGAGGGTTGATAGTTAACAGCCACCAGGATGTGGACGGAATGATATATCTCTATGGCACAATCCTCAAAAGAAAAGGTATTAGAGAAAAAGGAAGTAGCATTGAGAAACAAAGAGTATTCTGGCTGCCCTACAATGATCAGTAAGTGGGGAGAGAGGAAACTGGTATAAAGTAAAAAGCAGCAGTCCTAGAAATTGTATTCAGAGATGCAGTACTCTCAAGAGAAAGAGCTAGATGATGGAAGGAATAAGAGAAAGGTTTGGTTTGAAAAGAAGTTTGCTAATAGTGAAGCAGGCAATACAGAGGACATAGATCTGTAGTGGAATACAGGGAGAACAAGACTGAGGAAGAAGAAAGGGTTGGGCAGTTTAAGGTTGGGGAATGGGATTTGTACAATGACAGCTAGGAGTTTAACATCCCTGGGATTGGTATGAATATGCTAACTTGGTGAATGAATCTAGGCAGCATATTAGTGATTTTAGAGAGTTCTTTTAAGGAAGGCATAATCAATTTTGTGGCAAGGACTGCTACTCAAAGGTATGCTGACTAATGAATAGTAGTAAGAGCTTATAGAATAAGGTAGAGAAAAAAGCACTAGGTAAAGACAGCTAAGAACACAAAAAGAACTCAACAAATTCTGAGGGCATCATTGTATTATAGTTTAGGATAACTGACACTACATATAGACTATCTTAGAAGGCAGGGAAATGTGAATTTCATTCTAAAGTTATAGTTACTCAGGTAATTTAAAAACTTAGTCAAAAATACTCAGTTCCTAAAGTTTCCAAATAAATGCCCTGTTATTCAAACCAAAAAGGAATATGGAGTTCTGACTAAAGTCAACAGAAAACTATTTGTCAATGAAGGCAAGATCATTTAAAACATTTATTGCTATTAGACTTTGAAGTAAACAATTTTCTCCCCAGGCATATTTTATTTGGCCTAAATCCCACAAGTCCATGCTTCCCTTTTCCTGACTACCTCCTCATTTACTCGAGATTCATCTATGCCTCTGAACAGAAAGCACTAAAAACCAATAATAGAGGAGTTAGAAAGAATCTTACCTAACTCAAACTTCACATTACAGATAAAGAAACTGAGGCCCAGAGAAGCAAAATGACTTTAAGTCCACATAGCTAGTAAGCATCAGAATGGAAATGCAAACTCAAAAATGATCTTTTGTGTGGAAGCAATGTATGAGGAAATGAAGGGCTGAGTACTGGGCTAGAAAGTCAGCTTGGAAAATCTGGAGAACAGTGCTCAGGATGAACTCTAGATGAGATTAATGCTAGAAACAAGAAGTTCAAATATGAATAAAGGACACAGAAAAGCAAACTGATGGACAAAACATACAAGTGCTTACACCCTTCTAAAATATGCCTTATAGAGTTTTTTGTACCCTGAATATATACTGGTTTATAAGAAAAGGGTACTGCGTAACAATAACAAGATAATCTGGGACTAATCATTTTTCTGAGATCATTCACACACATATAACTTTTTAATTGTATTTTATGCATCCTTTATTTCCACCTCTTCACTAATCTTCAATCTCTCCCTCTCAACTGCTTCCCTACAGTTTATAAACAAGATCATGACTCTTTCATCTTCAAAAAACTTACTTGATTTCTCCATCCCTAACTAGTCATCATCCTACATTTCTGCTCTTTTTGTGGCTGTACTCTTTGAGAAGATACTCTACAAAGGATACTTCCATTTCCTTTGCTTTTACTCTCTTAACTCTCTACAATGTCTTCCAACTTCAACCTAATCAAAACTTCCCTCTACAGTTATGAAATTATACTAACCTGCCAAACGTAATGACCTTTTCTCATTACTCATCTTTCTTAATCTCTCTGCGATGACACCACTTATCATTCTTTTCTCCTTGATGTTCTCTTCTCTCTCAAATCTACTTATTCAGCCCTAACCTTCTGACTTCCATTCTTGCATCTCCTACTGACAATCTCAAAATCTGTATCATCTTCAAATCCTCACTTTCTCACCCCTGATGCCCAATCTGTTGCTACTCCTGTCAATTTTAACTTCACGTCTCTCACTTATGCTGACTTTTCTCCTCTTAAATAGCCAACATATTGGTAAAAGTCCTCATCACCTCATACCTGGAGTCAAGTTCTGCTTCTGACAATACTAGAGACCCTGGGCAAATCATTTAAGATCTCAGTGCCCCAGACAATGTCCTATGACTATACATTGCAAATCAGGTGACCATACACATTGGTAGGGGACATTTTCTATGCCAATGAAATCATACATTCCACTGCCTTTCTCCCCAACAAAAAACTGGGTAATTTTGTAAAGTGGCATGTAAAGGACTGAAAGATTCCAAAATGAAATACCTAGAAATATATATATATATAAGATCTTAAAGAGATGTATTTTAGTGTTGTGGATTCAAATAGAGACAATCCCAAGGGACTAAACAATCTTATCCATAAATTAACATTATCTGTGTATTGAATTTTTATTTATTCTGTAAAATTTCTCAATTACATTTTTAATTGCTCCTGCAGCATGCCACAGTGAGTCTCATACATTCAAAGTATTATACAGAAGCAATCTAACATTCTATTACCAATGAATACCTTGTGATGTGAAGTTAACCCTATATTTCTGAAGGCAATACCTGTTTAATGGAAGCATGGGCCAATCAGAGAATGAGAAATTTCTTTTGGAAGTGCTCTTGAAGGTTAACTTGTGAAGCCCCTTAATTTTACAGAAAAGAAAGGCCTAAAAAGGTTCCATGGCTTTCTCAAGGCCACACAAGTAGTAAGTGGCAAAATCAAGATTCAAACTCAGATCCACTAGCACCAAATTTGGTACCAACAAAACCAGAAAAACTTTGAGTAGAAGACATAGATGTCTACTGAACAAGGGGAGGCTCATTCTCATCTGAAGGTTGGTTAATTTTGGAACATATTTTTTGAAGTATTGAGACATACATAAGAAAAACTTTTTTGCCTCACTATAAGTCCATCAAATAAATAAATTTCCTTCTCAAATAAAAGATAATGCTGATTAAGAGCAATCTATAAACTGACAGTATCATTGAAACAAAAAAAATCCATAATCTTTTCTTTAAAAAGTTTCTAATTCTTCCAGAAACTAAATTTTTTTCTTTTTTAAAAAATGAGTTATTTCAGATTATAATAAATCTATTATAATACTGCTATGGTGGATTTTTATTTGGTTGCTGTGAATAAACTCTTTCAAATGAAGTACTGACCTTGATTTAAAGTACTAAAAAAACCTTCACTTCATCCATCAAAATGTCATAATAATATATAATAAATAACACAAAAAACTCAACTCTTCCAAACTAATCCTGCCAATTTTCCCTCTATATCCAATAGCATTAAGAAAATAGCGCATGCCAAAGCTATTAAAGGAAGGTATCACCCACACCCAATGGCTTTATAATTCTAAAGACAGAAGACAAGTTTCTCCACATACCACAAACATTTAATTGCCCTTATTTTCAAGTGGCCACTTAAGAATCAAAAGGAAGAAACAATCACCAAAAAACATGAACAAAAATCCTGTGTGACTAATTAAGGGTTTGAGGTGCCCCTCTCCATCCTCCTGCCAGCTAAAGAGTTGGCATTTATATAATGAGAAACTGAAACAATTTCCATAAAAGTGTGTGGTCCAGATACCCCAAACCTAAACCTCTTGTGCACTAATCATTTCAAGGTAAGTGGGGGTGTGAATAGAAGAGCTTCCTGATTTGGGGGCTTTTAATGGCACACAATACAAAAAGTGACTAAACACTTCATCTGCACAGGACTCCAGACGGGGGCAACATTTAAAAAAATAAGTCTACTTTCTTTTAAAAAAGCTTACAGTACAGCGGGAGTATAAGAGACAAGAACATAAATAGGGACAATAGAATATTACCCGATAAATATCTCCGAAAAGTATAACACAAAGTGCTATGTGAGGCTAAGGGGAAGTTCAGGGGAAGGAGAAGAAGCAAAAAAAAAAAGGTGGTATTCGAATTGGGTCTTAAGGAACCTACTAGGTTTTTAAAAATGCTTTCTTCAAAAATCACCTTGTTAGTTAAGAAAGGCAAATCCCCAAAGAAACTAGGGCTGGAGTGAGGTGTGACTAGCCTTGCAAGGATTGCACAGCTATTACCTTCCACTCCCCACACTTCAACCCAAGGTTCCGGACTCGCGAGTCCAGTAGTCTTTCTGCTACATCGCTCTGGCAATTCAAGGTTGGGTAGGACTTTAAGTACTGAACTAATTAAAGTCACTTCAATCCGGGTAAGGGAGGAATTTCTGGATTAGGCTTTTTAACCTACCTACCCCCTCTCCATGGTGAGCAGCAGACACGGGAGCTGGGGGCGGGGAGGAAAAATGCAATTGTAATAATGATAATAACAATAAACAATAGCTAACAAGGGGAGAGCTGACTCTATGCACTCCCTCACATTCAGGGCCCAAAGCATCCACGAACACGATCTTATCCTCTTCCAAGTCACTTCTTCCGCCCCTCCCCGAGCCTTCCGACCCCCGCCCCACTGGCTCTTCCCGGACTCCTCGGGGTCCGTGGTCGGTGAGGAAGGCCCTTTGGCTAGCAAAAGTGTGGGCGCCCTCGAAAGAAAGCAGCTGCCCAGCCTAGGTGCCGCCTCCCCAGGCAAGGTAGGCCCCGGTGGACGGGGACGGCGGCAAGAAAGGCAGCCTTGGCTTTCCTAGAGAACCCAAGACACCTTTCTCCTCCCGCACCACCCAAGGTAGGAAAAGAACCTTACCAACCCACGGACACTTACTTTCTCGTGGAAGATGGACTCCATGTTTATTTGTCTGGAGCCAACCGCCCCGCGTCGAACCACCCCCCTCCAGCCCCTCCCCCCGCCCCCCACCCCAGCTCCGTCTCCATC